>NC_141147.1:114624452-114943452 GCF_053477565.2 Lygodium microphyllum
TTTGAACATGCTTAATTCCACAGGGAGAATGCAATTTACGCTTATCGTTAATTCATGTGGTAGTGATAAAAGTACAATTGATAAATTATCTCTTGAACGATAAATAAGGATTGATGCATGTCATGTAGTTGGATCGTTTGCATTTCCAGAGTTATCCATCTAAGGAGATTAGCTGCATGTTACTATTTTGGTGCATTTCAAAAGTAATGAGTCTAAACGCCTATTGCTTACGGCAAAGGGATGAAATTGTTAAGCGCATTTTTGACTAGACATGGAAAGCATAAGTGTATGTCGCATTTTAGGAAATATCTTCCTTGTAATGATTCGCATGAGGAAAAGTCGTTAACCCCGTAGGATGTTATCCAAAAAGAAATTGCAGAGCACGAAAATGAATCTATGGATTTGCATGTGGCATATGCTTGTAAAATTGAATAAGTCAACACTAGTCCTACAATATTCACTTTGAATGAACTTCATTAACAACATTGTAGTTAGGAAAGGGTTGCATGTTGCATATTCATCGTGCGTAAAATTCATTTCATTGAGTTGCATTTAGAAAAGATTGCATGGCTTATCAAAGAATGAAACTCAATTGCCTAGACAAAAGGCTGTAGGCATGATTCTTTGATGTAAGTCCTAGTAGGTCCTATGAAAGTTATTTTGCAAATTATCATGCATTTTGACTTTAGCAAGAAAAGATAGTGTTATTGCAAACCTTGTGGTGCGTGGAAGTAATGAATCGCATGTTTACATGTATTGTGACATTTTGCAACTATTTTTCTCCTTTAGATCAAGTTTATCATCTCTAGGAAAGGATCGCTCTTGCCGCAAGACAAGTAGACTGATTTGGCTAGAAAACTTGTAATATTATAACCTGTTAGGGATTCATATAAGCATATCTAATGGTACAAAAAACACCTCAAGTACTAGCTAGGGCTTGGCACGTAAAAAATGCAGCATAGTATCGTACTTGGACGCCAAGTCGGAGGCCTCAAACCCAAAGGTCCTACCCACATTCATGGAATATTTGGGTCAATTGGACGCTCATGCAAATAACGATCTAGGGTTTCTACCCTAAGGATCATTCGACCTAATGTTAAAACTCAGATTGAGTTTGGAAACCCTAGGACCAGAACGTTGTCGGCCTAGTACAATTAGGATTGGGTTGGGTAAGAAGACACCCTAAGTCCAGCTTCTTTTCTTAACAAAATTCCTTGACCAAGAAATGTCGTTGATGGGTGAAATGATTCCATGAGTTAGGTGTGACACTTGTGCAACAAGCTGCAATGTCGCATGGCTTGTGTTTTAAACACAAGGTAGATTTGCCACTCCTTTGAATGAGGTTGGCAGGTTCTAGCGCAAGTCTAACTTGCAAGAGGATGAGTAGTCATCTTGCTACATCATCCTTTCTTGGGCTGATTTTCCAAGTTAAGGGAAGTTAGTTGGAAGCAAAGGATCAATCAAGTTAGATCAACATGGTCTCCAGGATTTACTGTTAATTTATGAAACCCAAGGTGTTGGTTAAGTTGGGTTGACAGGGTATGAACCTAACCCAAAGATATAAGGGTAACAAACAAACCCTTGGGGATCTTGGCAAGTCGCAATTGATCCCAGATCGAATGCTAGATGCATTCAAAGATAAGGATTCACTCCTTAGCAGTTGGCCAAATAAATGACCACTGGATTGATTGTGTTTGTAACAGTTTAGGAGCACTATTTGCATTGTTTGCTCAAGGAACTAAAGATGGAAAGATGATTAATGCTTCACGTTGAAGGCCTGAAGAGAGAGGCAACATCAGTTACCCTCGACTATCTACCTGACCCTAACCAAGGGGGTTGTTAGCCGCGCCGGGAACGTGGACCGAACACACCGCGAGAGGTCTCTCCGTTGAGCGCTACTTGGAGCAGGAGGACGCTTGGGTGCCGAGGGGGCTCTGGCCGTAAATCCCTTGCCTTTCGGGCCCAAAAACTAAAGCAACCTTGAGGAAAGTGCGGTGGATGTGGCCATGGGACCGTCCTACGGATGGGTGGTCCTGATTGGCTCGGAACTTTTCTCAAACGAAATGGACAGCAGGGAACTTCGCTTGAAGGAAACAAACAACAAGGAACGTTGACCTAGAATCTAGGTTACTAGAACCCGATTTATGTTGTTTTAGGGGAATGGAATGGGACTATGCCTTATGGGTAGGGAGGTCCAGCTTAGCATCCCTCTCGTTTCCCATTCTCCTTGAATCAAGTGCAGCATGAATCCGATTTGACCCTGATGTTTTTGCGCAAAGTAGTTCGCCTAGGGTTCGACGCTAGTTGCCGTTCTAGGAGTTTGACCACAAGGAAAACCCTGATTTAGGTCCGGTCATAAGTGGGAATGGCCCGAGTACTTCCACTACATGGCAGACTTGGAAAGACCTAGATCACAAACCCTGTAACATTCCATGGGAGTGCCGAGCGGAGCTTTCTGGACCCTCTTTTCGATGGGCTACTAAGATGTGTCCTGCAAGCAACGGGTGGACATGTTACAGTTGGTATCAGAGCAAACCAATGAAGGATCTGTCTTTTAAGAAAACTTAATAAGAAGAAGTAAAGCAAATATTGCTATTAAGAATATTTCCTTACTTATCGATGCTGTCTTGTAGAGTCATGAAGCATGTTTATGACCGCGATGCATGCCTCGGATTGTCAATGAAGGATCAATATGATGAACATCCTAGACCGCATTTACAATCCATCGCCTTTGTACATGGAACGGAGATGGATGGGTGATTTAGGAATCTATTACATAGTTGCCCACCGATTTGCGTACCTTCGAACCAACCTAAAGAGAATCAAGTGGTTGGAGGACCTAAAGATTGTGAAGTTGTTCATTTTTTGTTGAGGCTCACGTAAACGCAACCTTACATGTCGAAGGTCAGAAGGTCAAGCTGAACACATATGTGTATGAGGAAGTGACCCGCATAATCCCCGCCGACAGGATCAAGGCATTGGGACGCTTCGAGAAGAATGGGTACCAAAGGAAAGGATACCCTAATCTTCCAATGACTTATCGATTCCTAAAGATCCATGATCCAAGTCCATATTATTACCTGGTTCATGTAGCTGAATGTAACACAACCTTATTCTCCCCGAATTAATGTATCAGCTTGCTCTACCATCCCAAGAAATATTATACTCCGAAAGGGTTATGCCCATATGAATGAAATAAGACTTCTTTTTATCAACGATTGTCTTGTCTATAAGTATTGATAAAAAGTTAAGTGGTTAGGTTTCTTGACTGAAGGCTGAATTGGGTATGAAATATAATAGTAACCACTAGCGAGTTATTAATGTTAAGAATCCTTTACTCAGGCACAACCCCAAGTACAGATTCCTAGTCCAACCCCTATACCAAGTACAGCCGTGATTCAGGAGAAGAAGTTTCTTCTCAACCAGATCAAGCCACCACAATTTGACGGAAAAGGAAGGACCGTCCAAGCTAATGCTGAGATTTAGATCGAGTCCATTGAAGATTACTTTGAAGCAGCCGGTATTGCACCTGCCAACCAGGCAATGCTCGACAAGCTAAAGCTCATCGGTGAAGCCACGCTTTGGTGGAAGCAATGGTGCAAAGACCAAGGGATCTCGGAAGGATCCATTATCTAGGAAAAGCTGAAAAAAGCTGTGCAAGGAAGATACTTACCACCTGTGTATCACACGCAGAAGATGAATGAGTTCTATGAGCTGAAACATGTGGGTCTGACTCTTGACGTATACTACTCAAAGTTCGTCTCTCTTCTTAAGTATGCACCACAAATGGATATGACACAACAGGTGTCAAAATTTTGTGCTGGATTAAACCCACCTGTAAATACCCGCCTCTAATCAATGCGCCCAATAGATCTTCAGGACGCACTCATTCAAGTTGCGCCCATAATTCAAGAGGTGCAGGCCAGGCTAAGAAGTAACAAGACTTGGTCTTATAATGATCAGAACAAAGGAGTATATAGGTCCCAAGCAAAGAGAGTTCAAGGTCAAAACCGGGGACAAAGGAAGAAGCAATTAGCCAAAGCATCTTGGATTATAAATGGAGTTAGAAAGGGACTACCTGTCTACTTGATTAAGATTAATAAGCTAGATCAAAAGCAGGAGTATAATGAAGAACCTTCATGGCTAAAGGAGTACGCGGACGTATTTTCGGAAGAGCTGATAGAACTTCTGTCTCAAAGGGAAGTTGATCATGAAATTAAGCTAGTACCAGGAGCTGCACCAATCGCAAGGAGGCCATATAGGATGTCCATCTCGGAAGCGATTGAGCTGAAGGAGCAACTCAAGCAACTGTTAGATTAGGGCTACATCTGTCCCAGCAGTTCGCCATGGGGAGCTCCAGTGCTGTTCCAGAAGAAGAAGGATGGAACGCTTTGGCTATGTATTGATTATAGAGGGTTGAATCAATCAACCATTAAGGAAAAGAACCCTATTCCAAGAATATATGAACTTCTTGTCCGTCTTCAGGGAGCGAAGATATTCACCAAGATTGATCTCAGGTCTAGTTACTATCAGATAAGGATCAAGGAAGAAGATATTCCAAAAACGGCATTCAACAAAAGATATGGACACTTTGAGTTCCTAGTCATGTCATTTGGGCTAACGAATGCACCTGCCACCTTCAACAAGTTAATGCATGATATCTTTAGGTCATATCTTGATGACTTTGTATTCATCTTCTTCGATGATACCTTGGTCTACTCCAGACAAGAAGAAGATCATGAACCCCAGCTTTGCATTGTCCTTGAGATAATGAGGGTACAAAGGCTTTATGCCAAGATGAAGAAGTGTGCATTCTTCAAACGTCAGATTGAATATCTGGGATTCATCCTGTCAGCGGAAGGAATCTCAGTGGATTGGGCCAAAGTCAGAGATGGTCTAGAATGGCCAATACCAATAAATATGTAGTCTTCTTGGTTTGACAGGATGGTACAGGGTCTTTATCAAAAGCTATGCTTTGATTGCACCGCCTCTGACGGATCTACTGAAGAAGTAAACAATGATTGTATGGTCAACTACCAATCTAGCTTTGATAGATTAAAGCAAAGTTTGGTATCAGCACCTATCTAGAAACTTCCGGACCTTGGCATGGAGTTCGAAGTAGTAACTGATGCTAGCACGCTTGCCTTAGGATGTGTGCTTATGCAAAAAGGTCATCCTGTAGCATAATCTTCAAGAAATTTGAAGAGCCATGAGAAGAATTATGCTACCCATGATCTAGAGCTATTAGCCGTCATCCATGCTGTCAAGCTTTGGAGACACTACCTGTTGGGTAACAAGTTTACCCTAGTGACAGATCATAAAAGTTTCAAGTGGATCCTTACCCAGAACGAGATCAACATGAGGCAACATCGATGGATTGAAGTGTTGGAGGAGTATGATTTTGAAATCAAATACCAGCCTGGAAAGTAGAATGTAATTGCCGATGCACTCAGTCTTCGCAAGGCATTCTTGAATTCTCTTATCTTGCAAAATCCATCAACAGCTGGATCTCTAGCCACAAAGGTTTCCATGCCAAACAACCCAATACTTGAGCTAGCTAGAGAAGAAGCTTGCCATGACCCAACCTATCAAAAGATGCTAAGCGAGATCCCTATCAAGGATCAAGACCCAAAGATATAGGCTAAGTATCAAGAATTCTCTATCTATAGTGGACTTGTCTACTATAGAATGAGATTATGTATACCGGCAAGCTAGCCACTCAAGCAAAAGATACTTTGGGAAGCTCATGATTCCCCTTGCTCAGGACATCCTGGCTATGCCAAGACCCTCAATGCAGTCAAAAAGAGCTACTATTGGGAGAGGCTTAAAGGTGACGTTCTCAAATATGTCACTGAGTGTTTGTCTTGTCAACGTATTAAGGCCAAACATGTAAAAAAAACGGGAAAGTTGCAACCACTTGACATTCCCCAAATGAAATGGGAATTCATTAGTATGGACTTTGTTGTTGGCCTACCCCAAGTTCAGGGAGGATATAACTCCATTATGGTTGTGGTTGATATGCTCACTAAGGTTGCACACATTATTCCTGTCAAGACAAACTATAAAGCCTCTGACATTGCAAGGTTGTTCATCAAGGAGATATTCAAACTGCATGGGTTACCCAGAATAATCATTAGTGATCGTGATTCTCTCTTCACATCACACTTCAGGAGAGTTGTCTTTGAAGCCATTGGAACTCAATTCTGTTTTAGTATAGCTTACCATCCCCAAACCGATGGTCAAATAGAGCGAGTCAACCAAGTCATCAAGGATATGCTAAGGGCACACTGCTGCCATGAACCAAAAAGGTGGATTCAAGACTTGCCACTGGTTGAGTTTGCCTACAATGCTTCTTACCAACAAAGCATTCAGATGACCCCTTTTCAAGCATTGTATGGGCACGAATATCGAAGTCCTTTAAAATTTTAAGATCCAACCCTGAGAGTTGAAGCTTCAAGGCAGATGTTGAAAGATATGGACGACCAAATGAAGTCCATAAGACATGACATCCAAGCCACCAAGGATAGATAGAAGGCATATGCGGATTTGAAATGTCAAGTTAGAACCTTCGAGGAAGGAGACATGATCTTCATTCGCGTACGCCCAAAGAAGAGTTCCCTATCCTTAGGAGATTGCAAGAAGCTAAGTCCAAGGTATTGTGGACCCTACAAGATCCTCAAGTGCCTAGGACCCAATGCCTACAGATTGCAACTCCCTAAGAACCTAAAGGTTCATAATGTATTCATATTAGCCTACTGAAGAAGTATGTACCTAATCCTAGCCATGTACTTGACCAATAAGTTGTAATGCCTAGCCAATGAGTCCTTGAGCTATGGCCTGACAGGATCTTAGATGTTAGGGAGAGACAATTGAGATCCAGAACCTTGAGAAAATGCCTCGTCCAGTGGAAAGATTATCCCGAGGATGATGCCACTTGGATGGATGAAAGCACTCTCAACCAACAATACCCCCAGTTCTTCTCGAAATGAGGACATCTCAATTCCGCCAACAAGGGGGAGAGAATGTAATATTTCCGCTCAAAAAAATATTTTTGAACTTGAATCCCCACACGCCGCACAAGGTTATCTCCCACAGTGTAATTATTGGCAACTTAATCCGTACCCCGCATGCGCAATAATGAGGCCTCCGCATTGTGAAATTGAGGCCGAGGTTGAAGATCGTAAAAACGTGTGGGAGAACACCCTTTTTGAAGGGGAAATTGGGATAATCATGAAATTTAAGTCAAATTATTTTATTATTATCCCTTCCCACAGTCGATACATGATGGCTGGAGGAGAGGGAGTGTGGGGAGGAGTGGGCTAGGTAGAGTGGTGTGGGTTGCATGAGGGGGGGAGCCATGCATAATCACCGTGGTGGAGCTTTCCTTTCCCCCCCCCCCCCCCTCTGGCTATAAATACATCCCTTAGTGGGGGATATAGAAGAGAGGATCAGATGAACGGCTGTCTCCTTGTGGACAAAGCGTGGAGAAGATCAGACGAAGGGAGAGAGAAGGTCGCATGCTAGAGAATCGAAGGGGGAGGGAAGCTGCCGTATTGAGAGAAAAGGAGGTTGTATGCTGGAGGAATGAAGAGAGGATGTTTCTGCCACCATGCTGCCTGGAAAAACGCCGCTGCCATTAGAGAGCCGCCAAACCCACCGCCAGGCTGTCGTTGCAGCCAGCGCCACAACCAGCCTCGCTATTAGCACTATCATTCGTTACTCTTCCCCCCGTCATCAATCCTTTTCCTCTCTACCAATCATTGGGGCCCTTCCATGTTGGTCTTGCTTAACATTAGAAGCTTCTTTAACAAGCTTCTAAGGATAAGGGATATAGGCCTTGTTCCTATGTGCCCTTCCCTGGTTTTAAAACCGGGTTTGAAAAACTTCAACTCTTATGCGAGGAGAAGGTATCGACCTCCAGGCCATCTCGGAGAGTGATAGTAAAGGCTAGAGGGAATCCGCAAAGTTTGTAATCACATGTACGATGGCCCCCATGAAGACACAAGGTGCACCCGCAGGAGGTTCCTCCCCGAACTTACATGTGGCCATCACCGTGGATCCACAAGCCCAGGTTTTTCAAATTTAATCCCATGTATAAGAAATGCTTTGATCATGCTTAATTCCATAGGGAGAATGCAAATTATGCTTTTCATTAATTCATATGGTAGTGATAAAAGTACAATTGATAAATTATCTCTTGAACGATAGATAAGGATTGGTGCATGTCATGCAATTGGATTGTTTACATTTCCAGAGTTTTCCATCTTAGGAGATTAGCTGCATGTTGCTATTTTGGTGCATTTCCAAAGGAATGAGTCTAAACGCCTATTGCTTAGGGCAAAGGGATGAAATTGTTAAGCACATTTTTGACTGGACATGGAAAAAATAAGTGTATGTCGCATTTTAGGCAATATCTTCCTTGTAATGATTTGCATGAGGAAAAGTCATTAACTCCGTAGGATGTTATTCGAAAAGAAATTGCAGAGCACAAAAATGAATCTATGGATTTTCATGTGGCATATGCTTGTAAAATGGAATAAGTCAACACTAGTCCTACAATATTCACTTTGCATGAACTTCATTAACTACGTTGTATTTAGGAAAGGGTTGCATGTTGCATATTCGTTGTGTGTAAAATTCATTTCATCAAGTTGCATTTAGAAAAAATTGCATGGCTTATCAAAGAATGAAACTCAATTGCCTAGACAAAAGGCTGTAGGCATGATTCTTTGATGTAAGTCCTAGTAGGTCCTATGAAAGTTATTTTGCAAATTATCATGCATTTTGACTTTAGCAAGAAAAGATAGGGTTATTGCGAACCTTGTGGTGCATGGAAGTAATGAATCGCATTTTTACATGTATTGTGACATTTTGCAACTATTTTTCTCCTTTAGATCAAGTTTATCATCTCTAGGAAAGGATCGCTCTTGTCACAAGACAAGTAGACTGATTTGGCTAGAACACTTGTAATATTATAACCCGTTAGTGATTTGTATAAGCATATCTAAAGGTACAACAAACACTTCAAGTACTAGCTAGGGCTTGGCACGTCAGAATTGCAGCATAGTATTGTACTTGGATGCCAAGTCGAAGGCCTCAAACCTCAATCTCAAGCCTCTCTCTCCCGAATTTCTTAGCCCCTAAGGATCTCATAGTCTCTCTCTTTTATAGTTTTCTCTCCTAAATATTCACTTTTGTTCTATTCTTTGCCCAAAAAATCGTAAGGCGTTTATCTTAAAAAAGATAAGGTTATGCTTTCAAAGCTTATGCTTTAAAAAATCTTAAACATTGAACTATCATCTTGCGATCATGACCCATGATTTAGCTATGATCAAGATCCAATCATCACCTCATTTTCTATATTTGGATGACAAATTTCACAATAGTTTCCTGTGCCTCCAATATCTACCTAAGCATTATGAATTCTCGATGGTGGTGTCTTGGGAAGCCATTTCATGTGGTAGTCCTCGGTGTGCTTCTATAAAGGCACTACACTTTTTATACATATCAAATAATGCACTCCCTACATGAAGTTCTTTCTTGAATCCCCTTTTGTGACTTGAGTATATACTTCATGTCCTTTTTCTTGACTTCATGAGGTTTCACAAGATTTCAAGATGCAAAAAAAGGTGAAAGAATCAGGCAATATGCACTCCCACTCCATGCATTGGAAGCAATCCCTCACTCTATCATCAAGTCCATTGTTGGCATAAAATCTTATTAATGCATCCTAGGATACTGCACTTCTAAATGGTAAGTCATTGAAGACATGGTGTGCCTTTATACATCAACCACACTTGGAGTACATGACCAACTTAGTGCTTGATGCTATTTGTATCTCTCTTGGTTCTGCCTCTAATATTCTCTATTTTAGCAAGGTTAGTGAGTGCCTTCTGTTTAACTTTAGTGATCATCATGTACATATCTTTCAATTGGACCTCCTTTATCCTTAACAAAGTTGTAGGATCTTTTTCTTTATCATCCTCTATTTAAGACTCTACTTTAGAATCATCATTTATGTTATTGAACTCCTTTGCCTTCTTTGATTGTGCTTTTACTGACTAGTTATTTGGAGACAGCCTATATTCCCCAAGAGGCACCTCAAAATATAGAAAGCACCTTTTTCATTCATAGGTTTCATTTTTGCCTTCACATTTTCCGGTCCATGTGTTAAAGCTACTTGGAACTTTCCATGATGAGTAGTCTTATCAACTACAATAGTTCCACACAATTCATATTGGATTACATTAATATTTGGCAGCAAGCAATATTCGGGAGCACTATAACTAAATTTGAGGCTTCCGAGCCTTGATTTTCTACAACTCGGCCATCAAAAGATATCCCAGTTACTTGAAATGGATCAGTGATAACAACATTGTCATGACAAATAGCTACTTCAATGGAAGGAGGTGAAACATAAAAGATTGTAATTTGTCCCTTGTAATAAGGCGCAAGCTTGTACTATACACAAGGCATTGAATTGAAAACAATCTTTCAATTTTCATTTGATGCAGTACGGCACAAGGCTTTCCCATCAAATGGTTAATCCTCATGGCCTTTAGGATGTACATGTTTTAATGTTGTACAATGTGTCCTAGCAAGAAAATATTCTTTGAAATAGAACTTCGTGCTCAATCATTTATGATTTGAAGAGAGGACATGCAAAATTGATTCCATGCTATACAATCAATCAAACAATGATCCACACAAAAATTATGAATGCAATGAAGAAAATGTGCTTAGCCTATCGACATGTGCTCGTGCATCATGTAAAATGTATTAAAAAAAAGACACACACAATGAAATTTTTTTTCCTAATGATGCTAACTAATGAGATAAAATCTCTAGTGAAAATTTTTACCCTCAGGTTTGTAGTAGTGGACACACCGCGTCACCACAACACTCAACCTATTCATACTTATGATAATCAAAGTATAATCGAGAGGGGATGTAAGGCAGGTACAATCCCTCCTTTCTCACTAAACTCAATAGGGACACTAGTAAGAACTCAATGACAATGGTGGTAATAAACCTCAATATATCCTAGGTGAAAGATTCATCTTGTGACTCAGTAATATGATAACCCTTACTGCACCATATCACTTTGTCTTGGTGGTAACACTTCTCTAAATATGGATGCTCAAGATAAGAAATAACTTTTTTCATCCAATAGTATCAGTACCCTACTGCAATTGTAAGATGAATCCTGAAGGACATGCAAAAGCACCAAGTCCAACATCTGTCCCTATACATAATAGGGCTTTAGTTTATTGAAGTTTACTTTAGTTTTGAACTCTACCCCTTGCAAATCTACTAAAAGGATTGTAAAACCTTTCTTTTCTATATGAACAATCTTATAAGGACCATCTCATTTGTATTCCGACTTGCCTGGAAAGAGCTCATGATTGGCATCATAATATAGAACCAATTGACCCTTGGCAAATTTATACTTCCTAGCCCAAAGACTATGAAGTATTTTCATCCTCTTCTTTGCTAATTCTTTATGTAACAAAGCTTGTAAATGAATCTCCTCAACATGTATAAGGGAAGTGAACCTTTTTTGCAATGCTTTTTCTTCTCCCAAAGAATGGTTTAGGGAAAACCTTACTATAAACAGCTCAATCTCCAAAGGTAAAACACACTCTTTTCCATATACTAAATTAAAAGGGTGTGTTTTATAGCTCTCTTGAATGTTGTATTATAAGCCCAAACAGCCACATACAACTTCTCATCCCAAGCATGCTTACCTTCAGATACAGTTTTGGATAAAATCCCCACAAGCTGCTTATTAGTACTCTCTACTTGCCCATTAGCTTAGGGCTTATAAGGCATGGCCTTATTATGTTTACTCTTCAAATCTTCCATCAAAGCCTCAATAATTTTATTCAAAAAATGTGTCCCATGGTGAGACACAAGTCCTTAAATGGATCAAAACGGCAAATAATCTGCTCCAAAATAAAACCAGTTGTTTCCTTGGCATTATCCTTTAGACCACTTTGTGAAATAGTCTGTCACCACAATAATGCAACAATTTCATGTAGTTGAAAAAGGATGTATAGGTGCAATGAAATCAATACTCCACTTCTCAAATGGTAGTCTACCCATAATAGGAGTCAATTGGTGCTTCCTATTCTCCCTATTGTCATATCTATGATATGTATCACATCTCTCATATACGCAAATGCATCATGGAAAATTGATAGACACCAATATCCAGCTCTCAAAGATTTCTATGTATTCAACCATCTAGCAAAGTGCCCTCCACAAGTGGAGTCATGACAATCTTCCAATATAAATGGAACCTCATCAAGGAGGATGCACATTGGCGATAAACATCATCAATCACTCGCTAATATAGTGTTGCTATAATCAAGGAAAATTTCAAGGCTTGCTCTCTAATTTTTCTCATTTCACCCTTTGACATTGCGGATCCAGTATCTCTTGTAGATAGATAGTGAATTATGGTAGCATAGCACGATGGAATGGAGGCCATATTGATTTTGAATAGACCCTCGAGGTCACTACCTTCAACAAAGACTTCCTTTGGCTCCCCAAAACCCATAGGACATTCAACCATGCCTTGCAACTTTGGCGGCTTACTCTTAATTTCATAATCAAAATCATGCAAAGTGATCAATCACTTTTCTAGCCAGTCAAGTGGCTACAACTTATTCAACAATAGCCTTATCTCCTCTTCCTTTGTATAAGAAACTACCGTTTCATACATGATGTAGTGATTGAATTTATTCATTGCAAAGACCATCCCAAGGTATATTTCCTCCATGTAGGTATAATTAATCTCAAACACCCCCAATTTGTGACTTGGAAAACACAATCAGATGGTACCACTTCTTCCAAATTTGGGCTAAACAACAACTTATGATATGATACATCATAGGATAGCCACTGAAAATATATGAAATATATTACCCCTTTTAGGTGCTCTAAGGAGATTGACACTTTTACTTCCTTCTTCACATATTTAAAGGATACTTGGCATGGACAACTCCAAACAAATAGATAATTAAAGGACAATAGATTCATCAATGGCAATTTCCTCTCAGCCATTGCAATAATAAATTATCTATAGTATCTAATTTACGACAAAAAGTTATGTACTTCTTTAGGAGTACGTGGTGGACTCATAACGATGATAGCCTTTATCTTTCCAAGATCGGCCACAATACCAGTTGAGCTAACCACATGGCCTAACAAAAATCCATAGGGCACTCCAAAGATGCACTTTCTTGGATTGAGAAAAATGTAGGAACTACCTACAGTACTTGAAAAAATTGTCTACCCCTTGTGGTGGTTGTCCCCAAGTCATCAATAAAGAGTTTTGACTCCTCTGGGGAAATATTACTGAAAGTTTTATCAACCGTACTTTGCCAAGACCTTGCCGCATTACATCGACTAAAAGCTATAACATGATATACAAAGGTACCAAATACACTGATAAATGTTTCTTTCAACTTATCTTCCTCTACGATAGCCATTTGGTTATAACTAGTAAAGCAATGCATAAACAAATAAATATCCCTATCTGCTAAAACTGATCTAGAATATGATCAATAAATGATAGTGGATAGTAATCTTTGTCCATCTAATTATTAAGCTTCCTAAAATCTATGCAAAGCCAAATTTGATTTTTTTTTCCTGATAACTACCAACAAATACCACTCCATGTGTTGTACAAAAAATCTTAGGCTAGCCTTATGCAACTTTTCTAGCTTCTCAAATAGTCCATCCCTTAGCTCAAAAGGCATACGTCTACTTTTTGTCGAATAGGATAGCTACCTTCCTTCATGGGAATAGTATGCATAGCTAGACTAGGAGAAATACCCCTCAACTCATCATAACTCTAGGGAAAAATATCACGGATTTCTTGGATCAAGGACACATATTTTTTTCTCTCTTCCAAACTAAGCGTAGATCTTAATTTGATCAATAACACCATATTGGGGAATATGGGAATTTTCCATAAGTTTGGGACATGTGGTCAAATCTTTGGATTTGTCATAACTTGAACACTATAACTCCGAATCAAGTGCTCTATAGGTCCATAGATTCCATTTTTCAAGCACTTTCCAGTGATAGATCACATCATATGGTTTTGAGAAACTTATGGACATGTTATTCGGGTGCCACCTTTTTAGTATTCAAAACATGGGAATTGGGAGATTCCCAAACTCACTAATATTGTGTTCAATCATGGCTCATCCAACGTACCGAGATCTAGCTCAATCACATTTGCATCTTTGATTCTATCTTGAGCTTCTATCAGCTCATTCACAGTCACCTGGTAGACATCTTTTGTAGTGGATCTCTCTCTTGATTCATTGCTTGACAAAGTATCACTACTAGAAGGATCCTCTAATGCATCTTATTCTATCAAAGATAATGGCACTCTGGCTTTGAGGAGATATGAGATATGTATCTACTATTACACATCTAGCATCTTTGCTAAAAATTAGGTGACTAGTGGGTATATCAACTTGACAATCGGATTGCAAGATCCATAGCCTTGTTAATAATACTTGATATCTTGGCCGCCTTAAAAACCTAATAATTCTAAAGTCCAAAATGCATTCCATATTAGCAATAGTCACATGGAATTTGGTAATGCAACCTTCCACTTGTCTTAAACTTTCATCAGCCATCCGAAGAATTGTGGAGGCATCCTTTTAGATTTCTAGTTCTAGTCTTTCCATCAATTTTGAACTCATAATATTGTTGTAGGATCCCATATCCACAATGGCATGATCCACTAATATGCCATCAATATATGTTGCCACCCTTGGTCAATGATTTTCAGTATGCTTAAACTAGTCATCTCCCATAAAGGCTATTCCCAAGGGTTTGATGATATATCTAGTGTGTGAAATATCTTCTTAAATTCTTTACACACTCCTACAGATAGCTTGATCAAGTGCAAGAGGTTGAAATTCGGCTTTACCTCACAAAGAGAATTGGCTAAGCCAAATTCACGATAATTAGCAATGGTTTTCTTCTTCTGCCAAACCATTCTTTCTCTTGGCTATTGAATAGATTTAGGTGCCTCTTTCTTGGCTTTTACCTTCTTCTTTGCGAAATCCTAATTGGAGTTAACTTTGCCACTGATAGCTTTTTGAGGACTGACTTCCACATCAAGGTTAAGGACTTGCATCCACTTATCATCATGTTTAGGATTTGCCTCTACAGGTTTTACATTATCTCCCCAGGGAAGTTACTATATGTATATCCTCTACATCACATGCATTCAAGGCCTATTTATAAATATCCTTATCTATGATTTTTTCATGAATAAAGCATAACCATTTTCTATTCAATATGTAAATAACCCCTTTATATTACACCCTTGTGTATGTAAAAAATGTATAAAATTGGTATTTTAAAATTACCTTATTTTGAACCCACATGATTCACACATATATTCATGAGTAGCTTACTCGAGATTATCTCTAATGCATTCTTTAACCTTTTGTCCTCTTGTAATGGATTGTAAATTGGAAGCCTCAATGGTATTGACATGCACAACTTCGATAAGACTGACACTACTACCATTGGGCAGCTCTTCTACGATAGCTTTCCCTCTTTATAATATTTGCTTTGGTCCCTCATCTTGTTGAAGGTTACTCATGCTCGATGATTAATTGGACTTGGCTACTTACCCCCTTACTGAAGAGAGCTAATCTTACTCTAGCAAGTACTAGCTAGATGGTCGGACTTCCCACATATGTTGCATTTGTCATTAGGGCAATTTCTCAGAAAGTGCTAATCACCACAACACTTACAACTAAATCTTGATGGACCACCCTTTTCACGATATCAACTTCCTATCGAGTTTTGCTATTTCTTTAAGAAATTAACATCTAACGACTCTTTGACTGTATTGTTCTCTTATCATATCAGTATAATGCTTCATCATGTCCTTGACTTCACAAAGAACATTTGATGCACTAGACTCATAACCGTGATCATCTACTTGCCACTCAACTAGCCTCACCACCTAATTAGGGATCAACCATTTTAATTGCAACGAAATTAGAGTTCGTCAATTGGATTCCATTATTTAGTGGAATATTTGGCTAGCCATTAGCATAGCAACATTAAGAGGAGTCGGCAACATGGGCACATTCTGCATTATGCTTCCTTTTCCAATCGAATTGGTCATGTGTGTACTAGTCGTATCTTGAATTCCACTGATCAATGCCAAATTATTTCTAGGACCAAGACTTGAATTTAGGTTTACCCTAGATACATAGCCCGTTTGTAAGCGTGACTCTACCTCCTCTGCTCATATAATAGCGGTGTTTATATTATCAAGAGAAACACTACTCAAGTGCACTTGGATATTGAAGTCTAATCCATGTAAAAAGTATTATAATTGGGTAGTAGGTGGAATAGGAATAGAGGTAAAGTCACCTGTAATAATCAAGTCATCCATATAGATGAGTATGATTACCAAGCTTGCATCTCCCTTTCTCACATAAAGTGAGTGGTCAGTATCAAAAACATAAAAGCCAATGTTGACAAGATACTCTATGATCTCTTGTTAAACCATGCTCTAGGTGCTTGCTTCAGCCCATATAGCACTTTCTTTAACCTGGATACATATGTGGGATGCTTGTGGGAGCTTTCACTCAACTGCCAAGACCCACGGACCACTTATTGTTTCAAGTGTTCCAAGCGAGCTCTAATGGCTATCTCTCACCTAGCGGACATGCCGTCAATCCTACGAGTGTAGTGAGCTTACCTTAGTGCCGATATGAGATTCCTCCTCTCTCCCACACACTGGTAGCTCCACAATCCTAGATACTAGCTCAAGCATCCTCAAGCCTCCTCCACCTCCAAGCTCCATCCTCCATAGCCGTGGCGCAAGAAGAGAGAAGGGAACAGAAGAAGAGAAGAGGAGATGGTGAAGAGATTCACCCTCTCGATCCCTCACACTCACGCACTCACTTCCTCACACTCTCACATACCCTCTCTAAAGAGCACACACAAGCAAGAAGGTGAGAAGGAGAGAAGAAGAAGAAGACTCTTTTTTCCACACACTAAAGAATGAGCTTCTCATTCACTTTTTGAACTTTATATATACAAACCCTAAAATCCCATGGGCACCCATCCCTTTTTTTACATGATCGGCCATTGTGGCAAGGTCCTTTTTCCATTTCCCTCTTCTAGCCTTGTGCCTCTAGCCTATACCCATCTAATATTTTACAATTGGCACAGGAGGGAGCCTGTCGCTCTTTTACAAGAGTTTTTCGAGTTTTTTGAGGTGCCTTTTCATTTAAGGTTGCGCTTTTTGCCCCGGTTCATCTTTAGAGGCCACCTGCGGGTCTTTGCTCTTTTTTTATCTTCCTTTTGCTTTTTCCTCCATTTTTCCGCCATCTCGACTTGGGGTTAACATTACCCCCTCCTAGACGGGTGCTAGTCCCATGGCACTTTGGCGTTGGTGTAAGGGTGAGGGCCACATGTAGACTCAGGTTCTTGTGGAAGCTCAAGAACGATGTTCGTCGGAGCAGCTCACTGGATGTCATGGGTGGACGAGGGCCTTCGAAGTTGGTGGTTTGGCACTTTTGGGGTGCCTGAAGAAGAAGGTGCGGTGCTCTACCTAAGGGGAGTGCTTTCCTCAGCGTGTTGGTGCATTGTGCATGTGCTAGTGGAATGGGGAGGTAGGTCTAACTGCACGCTCGTCCGGGTGATGCCCCACACTTGAGGGCCCCATTTGTGCCAAGGGGATGCGCTGCCAGTGGCTTAGGGTGACATGTCTAACCATAGGCGAGTGTTACCTCCCTAGGTGTGTCCTGCCCTTGATGTGCCCTAAGCGTGACGTGGGGGATCAAAAAGGGCTAGGAGGTTGGGAGCGGAGCCAGCCGACCGAAGCCACTGGACACACCTAACTTAAGGACCCCTAGGTGTAGTGATCGTGCTTTTCTTTGCTATTGTTCTATTCTTCTTCTTCTTCTTTTTTTTGAATACATTTAGGGGTAGTATTACATCAAGAGTATGACAACCAAGTCTAATTCTCATCATCGAAGTGAGGGCGGGAGGGAGGGCGGATGGATTTGCGTAAAAACTAGTGGCTTTGCATGTACCCTTTCAGGTTCATGCAGACGTGGAGAGAGGTGGTGGATAGAAAGGGATGATTACATTTAGTGAATTGGTTGTCACTCATATCCTCTAGGAGAGCTAGGCAAAAGGAAGGTAGTAGGCTAGCTCTCATCATTAAGCAGGTCATAGCGCAACTATCAATAGCATTAGGATAAAAAAAGAGGGGAGGCAAGCCATTTTCTTGCAGTGCCGGATCTTGCTTAGTTAGGAGCTTAAGGAGCCTAAGGTAATTACACGTGGTTATGAAAGCGGGATCTAGATAGGACACGAATTCACTAAGGAAGCGCGTCATGGAGGCTATTAGGCTTCCTAAATCAAAAAGTAGAGCGTCCTCAAAGGAGGTGGCATTGGAATTGTAGATGACAGGGAAGTCATGCCTCCCATGGAGGGTGGTGACAAAATCCATGCCTACCCTACGGGGATACACCATGAATGTGGGGTTGTTCCGCTCATAGGGTAGGGTGTTACAAAATGCCATCCAAGCAAGCATGTTGGTATTGTATATTTGCCTTCTCCAGAGGGGTTGGTAGTCATAGCCCCTTACTGTGTGTGGCACTTCATACACTTTGTCTTGCCAAAATTTGGCTTCCTCCGTGCCCCATGGAGTGGGGGTCCTTGCCCTGTCATCCAACCATTTTTGGCCTAGTCGGCTACCAGCCACCACGATCACCTCCTCCATTACTTTGATCGATAGGACCCTTCTCAGGCTGTTAAGCATTAGGAAGCTAAAAGAGAAAGGGTCTTTTTCGATTTCCTGCCGTTCCCAGCCCACTAGCTCTGCATGAAATTGCGTTGGGAGGTCATCGGGGCATGGTGGGAGGGATGAGGATGGACGCACGATTGGCTTGGATTGCAGCTACCTTCTCGCTTCTTTCACCAATTTTTTACGTCGCTCCTTGAGCGTGGCTTGTCTATCCAGGGGCGGGTCGAGTTGTTGTTGTTCCTAATCGTGCGGCAAGGGGGGTTATGGGATTATTTCTTTGTTGGTTTCTCTTATGACGAATTCGATGTCAGTGTCCTCCCCCTGCCGGTCATCTAGCTGCGCCCCTTGCTCAAAGCCAAGTGCATCTGTCTCCTAGGGGATTAAGCCAGCCAGTAGTAGGTACTTTCGCTATTCTTCCAAGCCCAGTCTAACCGCTGCAGGTTTGGGTGGCATCTGTAGCCCCGCATGCAGGGCCCTACGTGCGATGCTTAGTTTCTTCTTCACCACCTCCAACGGATCCTTTACCTCTGGTTGAGTTGTGTCTAGTAGTGTATTGAGGAAGGCCTATTACTGGGCAGCGAAGGCTATCTGGGCGGCGTCCTCTTTGCTTTCTGCCAAGATTTTGTTTTTCTCCACCAAGGCAAGGTGCCACGCCAGTGCCTTCACCTGTTTCTCGTTTTGCATGGCCCATTCGTCGGCCCTTTTGTTCATTCCTTCCATGCTCTCCCTCTGCTTTTGTGCTAGGGTTACGAGCTTCTACTCATGGGCCCTGAGCTCTTTGCTCATGTTTTCTTGCTCTTTCTTCCTGAGGCGTAGCTGATCAGGGACTCGATCTCTTTTCGTTGTTGTCCCCTCTCTTGTCTTCTCTCCTCTTCTTTGGCGCTCAGTTCCTCCATCATCTACTCAATGGTGACGGTCCTTGACTCTAGTTCCTTATATTGCATTAGGAGGAGCTTGTATTCCTGCTGCATCTGCACGAGTTCTTGATTCTCGTCCTCCAGCCGCTGCTTGTAGCTTTCTTCCCTGTCCTCTTTTGCTTTCAACTCTTGCTTGAGTTTGAATATTTGGCGTGGTTGCATGGCGATGATGCGGGTTTTCTCCAGTTGGAAAGCCGCCACTGACTTTTTCTCTGTCACCAACTCAGCCACCGCCATTCTTTTTTCCTCCTTTGCTATCTCCAATTAGGAGAGCAAATTAGCAACGTATTTGTTGTAACTGGCTGGTGGCATCATTGTTGTGTGGGTGGGGGTGCTTGAGGCCTCCATGCGCAGACGCTTTTGGTCCTGCCTTGATTCTGCATCTACGGCTGGCCTTTTTGGTCTCGCGGTCATGGTTTCTGTGCTCTTCCCTTGGGACATTTTCTTACTAATGAAGTATTACATCCAGGCCACCAGGTTGGACACTTCCAAGCTGGTGGGGTTATGCTAGGGGTGAGTGTAGTGGGTTCAGTGGCGGGGGGTGCCATGAGGGTGGGGATAGGATGGAGGGGTGCTTTGCCTTTTCCTTCCGGAATTGCGAGGGGGGCAGGTTCTGGTGCCTGCATGCTGGAGCTAGGCCCTTCTTCCCTTGGCTAATTCCAGGCTTCTGGGTCGTCCACCCTGCATTGCTGCTCGATGGATTGGCGTGTAGCCTCGGCCAAGTCCTTCTCCTCCTTTCTTCTTAACTCCTCTTCCTCCTCCGCGACTCTTCCTTTCCTTTCCTCTTCGGTCTTTTTGTATTCTTCCTCCAGTTTCTCTTTTTCCTCCTGCTCTTCTCTTCTTCTCCTTTCAGCCTCTTTCTTTGATGCCTTTTTAGCATGCCTGACTTGCTCTGTTGTTTCTTCTTCTTACTGCTTCCTCTTCCTTTCTCTCTCCACGACCTCCCTAAGGGATTGTCTTTTTGCTTTCTCCAAGTCTTCCCTCTCCTTCCTATGGCCTTCATTCTGTTTCTTTTTCTTTTGCACTACTTTTTTCTTAGTCTCCTTGACCTAATTTTTGCTTTTCTATTCTTCCCCTTCTTCCTCGGTCTCCGTCCTATCACTGGACCTTTCTTGGTGTTGATGAGGAGGTGATCTGTCGGGTGTTTCCCCCTCCCCCTCTTCTGCTTCCTTCACGGCCTCCTGGATAAGTGCCATTAAGATGCCCCCATAGGCGATGAACGAGGCTTTGGAGGAGGCCCTCTTTCTTTCTGCGGCCTTCGACACTAGGGATTATCCTCCTGCTAGAATGCTTCCTAAGGTTAGTGCTCGTGTTGCTTGGTTGATGGTCTTACACACGTAGCTGTTCCAGTTGACTTCGTGCAGGGTATGGGCCGCCACATTTTCCAGTATCAGTACATTGATCCGGTGCATCAACGCATTGTAGCACTGGCTGGAAAAGAGCACATGTATGAGTTTTGCCTGTAACTTGGTCTCTGCATTAGGGATGTCCTAGATACTAATATCGTCGTTTGTCAGCACGTCCTCCTTTCTCATCCCCAACATGGCGTATATGTTCCTCTTCAGCTTCTTTTCCACCTTTGATTCCAGTCCTAGTGCCTTCTCCACCAAGGCCAGGGTTAGAAATACTTGCTTAGCATTCTATCCTCTTCCCATTGTGACAGTGCCGCATTTGCTATTGGGGTTAAAGGACCTGAGAAATTCCACATAGCTCGTGTGGTCGAGTTATTGCGTGAAACTTTCCAAGTACTTCTTGAGGTTGAAGCTTTCCACAACGCTCCTGGCCACCTCTTCCTTGGCCACTAATTCTTCTAAATTGTGAATAGTTTGGAATTTCAATTGATTGTAGGCGCGGCTCTCCAGGTTGATGCTATACCGTGTTCTCTCCTCCTCCGTGAAGGGGAGTTAGTGGGCTTGGTCCTACTGCGACATTTTTTGTTCGTCTCATAAACCATAATTTTCATTAGTGCTTGCGACATAATAGTTGCTGAAAAAGAAAAAAATCTATGCTTTTGAATGAATTCATTAAGATCTAATGCAGATTCCCTTTTTCAGACTTTGACTTTTTGCCCTTTAATTCAAAGTTTTCATGCCCTTTTCCTAACCCATCCATTTTTCACAATGTATGTCTACGTGCTTCACTGACTTTGATTTGATTTACAGATTCTGATCTGATTCACCTTACCCCCTCCCCTTCCAGTTTGAGAATAATCCTTCCTAGGATTTAGGGTTAGAAGGTGAAGGGCTTTCGGCATGGAGGTGTAGGGGCTACTTGTGAAGGAGCCAAGTATAGAAATTGGGGTTATATTCCAAATGGGCTTCGCAGTCTAGGTCAGAGGGTTTAATCCCCACTTGGATGATGTATGTGAGAACATCAGTTAGGAAGTCACTTGAGTTGATTCGGCTAGCAATGTGTAACTCCTCCGCGGTCAACAAGCGGTCGAGGTAGGGGTGTCCTTTGATGTGTTCTTCTATAGGACGGCCCTGCAGAGTGGTTAACACTCGATATGAGGTTGGCGTGGCATATGTGGGGTCGTACTCTATTGTTTTGATAGCGCGGCACTACTCAGCATTGGTCATTATTTAGCATCCTTCAATTTCCCATTGCAACCTAAGAGTGTACTAGTGCCTTAAGAACTGGGATTTCGTCTCAGCAGGTTTTGATAGCTCTTCCACTTCTTGGTCAGTGATGGAAAAAGTGGTTTGCTGATCATACGATGTGATGAGGCATTGTTTGATTGCTTGCTCTTTTGAGATCTCACTGTCGAGCAACTTAGTAGCGGAGGTAGCAGCTTTTGCAAATGTGAATTCAAACGTTTTCCAAGAACAAGGCATCATTTGAACTTCCGTTGTGAAGGATTCGTCCAATAGGCCTAGGTCGAGGCGATCGTAGCTCCAAGCTAGCGACACAAAAGTGGCATCCAGTTGCTTAATGCAATCCACTACATCATCCCCTATTTCTTCAGCTAAATCAGCTGCTAGTGAGAGAAAGGATTTCCTCTTGTAAGAGGGTCTAAGGCATGTGGGTGGTTGGGGTTTGGTAGGACTTGAGCCTTTGGCAACAAAAAGTTGCGGGGATGAGTGTTCTTGAGCTTTTGATTGGGTCATTGGGACGAAGGCTGGGTTAGCAGCAGCCCCGAGTGGTGGCCTGCTGCTTTCAGGATGGATTTGGAAAGTCACGGATCGACGCTGGCGGGTGATGACTCTTGTGACGAAGGTTGTTGCTTGGGTTGATAGGCATGGGCGACTCTCTTGGGTTCGTGTATGGATGAGCTTCATGGTTGCGGGTCAGGGAAGCTCTGGGGCTTGTGGTTTTGACGTTCTATGGTTTTTGGGATGATCAAGCTTGAAGCTAGCGTACGAGTGGTGCCTCTGGCCGTGTGGTCCTTCAGTATCCATAGCCAAGCATTGCCCTCATAGTAGCCTTGTGCATTCAAGAGGGCCTTGGGGACCCATCTTTGACTGATTACACGTCTATTCCTATAACTGCATTTGGGCCTCCTATGTTTAGAGTTTTTGGTCTTATGAGGGTAGGAGCATCGACTCCTAGGCGGCTGTTTAGGCGTCCATTGAATGCGAGCTTGTGGGGCCTTAGTTTTTGCTACTATGAGTTACGGTCTATGAAACTCGGGGAGTGGCAGCCACGCACTACCCCCTTCCTTAGACTTGCCTATAGATGTTTCTATCGGTGGCTTTGTGGCCCGTGATGAGGCTGTGCAGCCCTTGCTGAAAGCTGTAACAATGCGAACGTTGCCTATTGCGAGATGGATGCGTTGCGACGTGTAGTCAACATTGCAGTGGGTCTGATTTTTGAAGGTTCGCCCCAGCAGTGACTCTATGGCTGCATTTTTAGGATTTGGAAACACATAAAAAATCATTGAAACAGTCTCAGACTCGATAGAAACGGCTGCTTTGCACTTGTCGAGTAGTGTGTAGGAATGGGCCCCATATGGGATTAATTTGGCAGTGGGGAGTTGAAGTTGTTGTTTGCCAAGTTGAGTCCAATGATCGTGGGTTAAGACATTGAAGTCTGCTCCCTCGTCAATCAAGGCGTTGAAAGCACATGTTTGTTTTGCCGTGACCGTGATATGGAGGTATGCGGGTTCTACGGCCTCCTCATTCTCATCGTCGATTTCAGTGATTGTGGCTACTCGTTCTTTGAGTGGTGGTTCTAACATCGATGGCTCATGCAAAGGATGCGTAGGAGGGTAGTACTTCTTGACACGACTGCCATTGAAGAAGCCTATTCCTTCACTGTTTAGGGTCTCAAGTTTGACATTGCCTGTTTGGCTGATCGCACAAACTTTGAAAGGTCCAAGACCTCTAAATTTCATTTTTTGCTTATGCCCCTTAACTAAGTAGAGGAGCACTAAGTCACCCTATTCGAACTCACGCTACTTGACGTGCTGATCAAACCAGATCTTGCGTCGGGCTTTCTCACATATCAATGCATGGGTGGCTAGAAGATGAGTCTCCGAGAGGCGTTCGAGCTCAACTAGGCGTTGCGTCCATGCCTCCTTCCCTTCCCATCGTTCTTGAAGCGCTATTCTCAGGCTAGGAACAAAGAATTCTAATGGTAGAATCGCTTCTGTTCCATATGTCAGCCTAAAGGGGGTTTGAATGACAGTCGTTTTATAAGCTGTTTGGTAAGCCCGCAGAGCTGCCATCATCTTGTTGTCCCAGTCGCTGCATGAAGCGGAGAAAACCTTAGTTAGGACATTGACAAGAATCTTATTCGTTGATTTGACCTGGCCGTTTGCCTGAGGATAGTATGGCGAGGATTTTCAATGGATGATGAGGAAGGTGGACAGGAGATACGCGATCACTTCATTGATGAAGTGCGTACCTTGGTCACTGACCAGTTCGACAGGACAATCGAATCGTGAAATCACTTACTCCCATAAGAACTTAGCCGTTGTTCTAGCGTCATTTTTTCGTGTGGCTCGTGCTTCTGCCCATTTAGTGAGGTAATCTGTGGCCACAATGATGTACTTGGCCTGTGAATACTGTGCTGCAGGACTGATGGGTCCAATGAAATCAATTCCCCATTTTTCAAAGGGTTGTTGAGCAATAACTTGGTTTAATTCCATTTGATCCTTGCGAATTGGGACCTTCGTCCGCTGGCACTCGTCATAGTGCTTGACGAATCGTGCTGCGTCGCGGAAAAGCGTAGGCCACCACAGTTGAGACTGCAACACTTTTCGTGCTATCGTGTCTCTGCTAAAGTGCCCTCCGGCAATGACGCCGTGCGCTTCTGAGAGTATATCATGCATCTCATATTCACACACGCATCTGTGCAACAATCTGTCTTGCCCCAGCCTATAGAGTTGGCCTGTAATCATTAGATAGGGCTGGATCTTAAGGATTAATCGCCTAACTCGGGCTTTTTCTATCAGTTGGTTAGGCAGTCCATGCTCAAGCACTTGGACTATGTCATCTACCCAATACGACGTTAGATCAACCTTAAATAGATCTCTCTTGCTGGAAAGGTTAAAACACATGGGCGTCAGGAAGTTCATCAACAACACCTTGTCAAGCTGCTTCTTCGGTGGGAATGCGTGACATGTGATTAGCCATGTAATGTTGTTTCCCCTTTCGTACCACTACGGAGAAGTCGAACTCCAAAAGCAGAAGGAGCCATCAAGCTATGTGTCCTGTAGCTCAAGGTTTGTTTACTAGATAGAGCAAGGCTTGATGGTCCACAAAGAAGATAAAGGGCGTGGCCAAAAGATAATGCTGGAATTTCTTCACAGCGAACACCATGGCTAATCCTTCTCTTTCCATTGTCAAGTAGTTCATTTCCATCTCAGTGAGTTGTCCGCTAGCAAAAATCACTGGATAGTCTAAATTGTGTTTGCCAGGTTGGCAGAACACTGCCCCCACGGCAAACTTAGAAGCATTGATATGTACATGGAAGGTGATGGTCCAATCTAAGGCTCATAGGATTGGTGCTGTGGTTAGAGCCTTCTTCAACTTTTCGTATGCTCGTTGGCATGCTTCAGTCCATTCGAAGACAATAAGTAGCTTGTACAATGGTCTGGCGATCAACGCATAATTCAGTACAAACAGCCGATAGTACCCAGTATGGCCTAGGAAGCATTGAACTCCCTTGTAGTTGTTTGGGAGTGGAAGGTCAACAATGACCCTGACCTTCGAGAAGTCAGTGGCAGTGCTATTCTTCGACACCACATGCCCTAAGATGCATCCATGCTTCATCCAAAACTGGCACTTTAAGGGGTTCAAGGAGAGACAATATAAACGACGCCGCTTGAAGACTACTCGGATTTTGTCTAAGTGTTTGATCCAGGTCGAGTGGACACAGAGATCGTCGATAAAGACTTCTAACTCCTTGCAAAGCATGTCCTTAAAGATGGTACACATGAGGCGTTGGAAAGTGGCAGGGGCATTAGTCAGCCTGAAGGGCATGACTATGTAAGCAAAGATGCCCCACTCAGTGGCAAAGGCAGTCTTATGCCTGTCCGCAAGATGCACTTGCACCTAGTTGTACCCTGAGAAGCCGTCCAGAAAATTGTAGGCTTCCTTGCCTGCCACTCTCTCAAGCATGTGCTCAGTGTATGGCAACAGATAGTTGTCCCTCTTGGTGGCAGCGTTTACCTTCTTGTAATTGACACACACTCCGATTTTTCCATTCTTCTTCATCACGATGACTATGGGCGATACCCAGTCTGTGTGCTCAATTTCATAAATGAATCCTACTCTCATCAGCTTATCAATCTCTTCTTTGAGAGCATGAGCATGTTTTGGATTCATAGGGTACGATCGCTACTTGACCGGTGTTGTGTCTAGCATCATGGGTATGTTCTGAGTCACAACACTCAGATCTACCCCCTTAAGCTCTTCTAAGGACCAGGCAAACACATCTATGTACTCTCACAAGAGAGAGACAAGACTGGTTTCGTCTTCATTAGTCAAGTCATCAGTAATGAAGACTGGTCGGGGTGGTTCCCCTTCTTGGGCTAGGTCCACCTCCTTGACCTTGGCTGGTCCCTTGATTGGTTTGCTTCTCTGTGCTTGACGTTTGGCACCTAACAGAACTACCACCCTATCCCCTTTTTTGAATTTCGTAAATCATTTAGGGAGGTCCTATGGTTTTCGTTGTTCTTCCATTCGAGTATCCCTGGGTTGTTTTGCTTTTTCCTGTCTTAATCGTCTGCGCCTCAAGTGGACAGGTAGGTACCCCTTGGTGAGTCTGGTTGTCGGTGGCCTAGGGATCTCTGGATCACTATCTGAAATAACCTCTGATTCAGAGTGGAATCCTCCATCTTCACTAGAAGAGGTGGTCTCCTCTGGTGGGCGCACTTCAGATGGTGATTCAATCCTAAATACTAATGTCATTCCTGGCTAGGCTAGTCCTTCTTGCTCAAGGTCTATGGCTCCTACGTGTTCCAACCAGGCGCGATCACATTCCACACGCATGACCCCACACTCCATCCTAAAGATACTCTTTTTTTGCGGCTTGGAGTCTACTTGTATTTGCTCTATTTCTTGTCCTTTAGTGTCGTATTCCACAGTATCTTTATCACCCTCACTTTCATCACTGAAGGATTGGCAATCTTTGTATTCATCGTTAGAATTCTCTTCATCAGACTGCTCGTCATCTCCTAGGGCTTGGTCTATCTCTAGTCATTGGTCAGGAACCAAGGCCCAATTATACATGGGGCTCAAGTCATGCACTCTGGTCCATTGCCACTTGGATTCATCTAAGAGATCCTGGAGTGATTTGCAATTTGTAGCTGGATTTCCAGCTAGCTTGTTCGTTAGGTATTCTAGTATCTCCTGGAGTTCCCTTTTGTTGGTTGGGACTTGGGAGTTGACGGGCTTTAGTTTCCCCCGAAGGCTTCCTGTCATCATGCAGACTGGTACGAAGGGTGTGTCGTTAGACTTGCCAATTGTTTTGATGACTTTCTCATACACCTCATGATCAAAGAACGACAGTTTGATTGTAGCAAGGACATGCATCCAATCTCGCTCGTCCTCTAAGCATGGGATATACTTGGTCAAGGGCCCATAGGACTCCTTGACTTGAGCATTACCCTTGAGCATAGCCGAGATGGCATCTAAGTCAACTAGTGAGGTCTTCCAGGTGTCCATCTCTACTCTCATGGCGTCCGTCCTATTGCCAAGGAAGATCAAGCCGTTACCCCAATCTTCTTTGACTCTAGCGTTGAGCATCGAGCGGTGGCCTAATAGGATATCGTAGTCCACTCCCTTCATGACTATAAAGTCAACGGAGAACTGGACACCTGCAATCTTCACTGGCCAATTCTTAAGCACCCCAAATGGCTTGACTCTCATACCGTTTGCTAGTGTGACATTAAACTTAGCAGTCTCAGTAGGTGGGTTTCCCCAAGTATGAAGCACTCAATGTCTAAGCACACTAACCCCAGCCCCCATATCCACTATTCCCTTCCTCGTTGGCCTAGGGCTAAAACCGATAAGGCTGCATGCATCTCGGAACCTTCCTAGAAGGCATTGATGTGCAAGGATTTAGGCATAGAGTGCAGCGTCAAACTCGGTATTTGCGTCTCTACATCATGGTCATGAGAGTCTGCCGTGACTTGCTCTTATGATTCTTCAACTCACTACTTAAGATGTTGCCATAGGGTGGGATGCTGCCTAAGCAGATCTCCCAGGCTAAGTGTTATAGGGGTAGCCACCAACGTGGTTAGGAGGTCGTTGGGTGTTCGTCTCTCTCCTAACCTGGATCGTCCTGACCACCGGTCGTGACTGAACCACGGCCTTGTAGCAGCGCTGAGGCCTGGCCTTAGCAGCAGCGCTTGTGGTGCAGTGGCTTCTCTTGACTTTGGTTGTGGAGGCAAGGTTGGCATACTTATGCTGGAGAGATCATCGATCCCATCCTCTATGATGGGCTCAGTGTCTTTTAGAAGCTCTTGGGCTTCCTTCACCCATTCCTTCACCTTTTCTATGGCCTCTAATTGTCGCTTCGGATGTGGGTATTCCCCTACCTTAGTGCTTCCCTTTTCGGTTGTCTTAGGGGTTGAAGTTCCCCCCTCTGCATCAGAGACCTTCTTTTCCACAGGCAAAGTTGTAGCACTCTCCGTTTTTAGTGCGAATTTAGCTTCCGACTTCTTCCTGCTTCGTCTACGGCTCTTCTTCCCTATTGAGGCTGCATCGAGATTGCTATTGCCAGCCTGCTTCGTTTGGGCATGGGTCATGAACCACAGTGGGATAGGCGTGGCCTCCCCATCATGGTTCTCGACACCAAACAACCCCAATGGGACAAATGGCTCGTTGGCTGAGCTAGACGACGGCTTTTGCCTTGGGAAATCGACAAAGAGATGGGTGATTCTACACTCAGTACACCTTTGGTTGGCCTTGTCTCTATTTTGCTGCTCCCTTTCAGGGCATCGCGATGAGACATGACCTGGGTGTCCACAAGTCCAACAGGTGATTGGATCCTATGTCTGCCCTCCTAGGCCTTTACTTCTTCCTCTTCCTAATGCCATCACTGGTATGGGGTGATAATCCATGAGGACAGCATTGCCCTCATCGTCATGCGAGACGTAAGGGCATATGTAAGCTTCTTCCTCCTTTGGTTCTTCCACATAGTGGACAGGAGCATCACTCGGTGGATGGGTTACGTAAGGACCAAGCAGACTAGGAATGCCTGTAGGATTTATTTCCATCCTAGGAATAGCAGACTTAACGTCGTTAGGCGCAGGGAGGGCCAATGAGGCTCCCCTTCCGAAAAATGGCTGCGGCTTGTTCGCTAGGTAAGGTTGGCCGTATGGTTGTGAGTATGGAAGTCTCCTTGGCAATCTACAATGCGCGATGTCATGATCGAACCTACCGCAGTTAGCGCAAGGTCTTGACCTAGGGTCTTGACACTCGGCTGGCAAGTGGTTTCCACCACAGTACATGCATTGGACCTGTGGGCGCGTTGGTCATCTCAACATATCTTGCAAACTTGGCTAGTTCCATCCTAACGTTAGCCAAGTCTTGGTTTGTTTCGGTGGTTTTCCCCTTATCTTGGGATGATGGGGTTGATCGCTCACTCGAGGCTGACACTCTCTCTGAGCTTCGTGATTTGGTCTCTTCTAGGTTCATGCTTCTGGAGCTCTGCTCCTTCGCTGATCGTCAACTTGGATGGATTTCTCAAAGACCCTGGCTAGCGCATCTCGCTACCAAGCTCGATTTGCCTGCCAAAGCCTTGTATAGTTCCTAGTTCTGAATTGCACTGATGAATACAATTGACACTGCTCTTTCAGCCGGTCGCTCTCTAGTAGGGATTCTCTTGAAGAGACTCCGCACATGGGTCACGTAATCGCGAATGTCCTCCTTCTCTTTCTGCTTGACATTCATCAAGCGTACTAGTAGATTATTGGAGTATCCGAGCTCGGCAAATCTCTTAATGAAGAGATACTTGAGGCCATCGAAGTTGGCTCACTCTACATTATCTAAGCTCGTATACCATGTCCTACCCTTGTCGCCCAAGCAAAGCCGGAATGCTTGAGAGCATTGAGTCAGGTCGTTGAGGCCGTTGGCTTCGCAGACTTTCTTGAACTGCTCAACAAAGCTGTATGGATGGTCATGGGGTTGGTACTTATCAAGTTTCTTGGCAACAATAGGGATTTTAGCATGGCTCTTTGAGCCCTGGTTTGCTCCTAATCCTACGAGCAGCGATGTCACTAGAGCTGTGGCACTTTGCTTTGCAGCCGCTTCATGAGAAGCTCAGCCAACGTTAAGTCTCCTTTTAGTGCTCTCTCATGGTCCATTTGATTTCTGCCAGCGAGATTCAGCACCTGCTGCACCTCCCGCAACTCCATGCTTTGCCTTTGGCTCCTAGCCTACTGATCCCTATTGTATTCAGCCATGCTCTGCAATGCTTTGTAGCCAGCTTTCTCTCCTCTTCTAGATCTCCAATGATAGCGTTTGCTGTCCTACTGCGGTGCTTATACCGAGCATGAGTGTCGTAACTGCTGACCTGCTGAATAGCATCTAGAAAGGCTTTGAAGTCAAATTCCTTGCTAGATCTGCGGTCTGAACTTTCTTGTGCCATTGTTGAGTTATCGTGCTCCATGAAGCTATCAATCAGGTTCAGTAGACTTGTTATATCCACTTCGTCGGCGTCCCTCACTTGGTCCTACTTTTGCACCTTGATGGTTTGTCTATGTATTGGGCTCTCTCCTACTAATGGGTTCCTTGAGTGGTTTATCTAGGTGAGTTCCTTTAGTTATTTAATACAGTCCTCAATTTATGGCCACTCAATGTGTCTTTCCCTATGCACTTATGCTCAATCAAGCTTTCAGTTTCCTTAAGTGTACTTCAAGTGTGAAAATTCAAGGTGAGTGCAGCAACCAATTTCTAGACGTCTTACGCACTCTTGTGTTGTTTTGGACTGAATAGGCTTGTTGGTCAATTTTCTGGCTGCCTTGGTAGGATTTAGGGTTTCCCTAATATGTTGTCTCATTCGTTTTTGGTCCAATCAGGCTTCACAACTCAACAGTTTGCGTCTAAGTCTCCGAGTCTCACAACTGCCTACTTCTAGCTGCTAAGTGGCAGCGCCCTATGATTTTGCCTATTCCGTGTGCTAGAATTAAGTTTTGAGCGTCCTAAGGGCTTTTGACAGTTTGCGCTGCTGAGCTCTAGCCGGGTCAGGTCAAATTTCTAAAAATTTGGTAAAAATCTATACTTAGTCCAACTGGTCCGAATTGTAGGGTCCAAGTGGGTTACTCGGACGGGCCTAGGCACCTAGGCCAAAGGCCAAATTTGGGACTTGGACAGGGTGGACTCGGACGGGGTCACTCGGACGGATTAGTTCGGACGGGCCAAGTGGTGGACTTGGACGGGGTTGCTCGGACGGGCCGAGGCAATCGGGCCGAGGCAAGTGGGCCGAGGGTCGAATTTGACATGTGGCAGAGGGACGAATTTGTCCACGGTCTGAATGATAAACTCAGACGGGCCGAGTAGGTTTGGGCTGAGTGGGCCGATTAGGGTTTCGGCCGGATGGGCCAAATGGCAAGGGGCCGAGGGCCGATTCTGGGATTCGGCCCAGAAGTGATTGTTCGGACGGGCCGAGTGCGGCACACGTAAACAACGCGAGTTTGATTTCGATCGTTTCTCATGCTTCACTCAATCATATCAGGCACAAACCTCCAGATCCTACCTAAGGGGCTAAGAGAAGGGATTCATATACCTGGATAGAGTGGTGGGCTCGTCATTGGTGTGATCGAATAGAATCGGGTGGCAGCTCTCTCTCTCTCTCTCTCTCTCTCTCTCTCTCTCTCTCTCTCTCTTTCACACTGAAATGGTTGCAAATGAGTCCTCCCTTGGCCTCTTGGCTCTTATACCCCTTCGCAGGTATGGCGTTGATGCCCCCAATCACTCATTTGCCGATCTTAAGCATCACAAGCAAGCTTTTTGTCATTTTTGCACGATTTTTACCCTGTTTTGCAACAGTAAACCCTATCCTTCTACGGTGCGATTTCCTAATCCTATCCTACTCTAAATGCAACAAGAATCAAAAGCAAAATACTCAAATTATTTCTCCATATTTCCTAATCATCAAACAAACAAAATAACCCAAAATACTTACTTGTTTTGAAGATCAAAAACACCCAAACTTCCTACCTATCTCAATCTCCATTTCGAGGATGAATCCCTTACTTTGATGCTCGATATGAGGCGTGCAAGTACTCAAGCTTGAATCCGTTGGTCTTAGCAAATGGAACCAAAATGTGGGAGGTTTCGCTCAACCGCCAAGACCCACGGACTGCTTATTGTTTCAAGCATTCCAAGCGAGCTCTAATGGCTATCTCTCACCTAGCCAATGCGGCGTCGATCCTACGAGTGTAGTGAGCTTACCTTAGTGCCGATATGAGTTGCCTCCTCTCTCCCACACACCAATAGCTCCCACACACCAATAGCTCCACTCCAAGCTCCATCCTCCATAGCCATGCGAGCAAGAAGAGAGAAGGGAAGAGAAGAAGAGAAGGGGAGATGGTGAAGAGCTTCACCCTCTTGATCCCTCACTCTCACGCACTCACTCCCTCACATTCTCACACACTCTCTCTCAAGAGCACACACAAGCAAGAAGGTGAGAAGGAGAGAAGAAGAAGAAGAATAAGACTCTTTTTGCCACACACCAAAGAATGAGCTTCTCATTCACTTTTTGAACTTTATATACACAAACCCTAAAATCCCATGGGCACCCATCCCTTTTTTACATGATCGGCCATTGTGGCAAGGTCCTTTTTCCATTTCCTCGTCTAGCCTTGTGCCTCTAGCCTATACCCATCTAATATTTTACAATTGGCACAAGAAGGAGCCTAGTAGTCTTTTACAAGAGTTTTCCGAGTTTTTTGAGGCTCCTTTTGATTTAAGGTTGCGCTTTTTGCCCCGGTTCATCTTTAGAGGCCACCTACGTGTCTTTGCTCTTTTTCCATCTTCCTTTTGCTTTTTCCTCCATTTTTCCACCATCTCGACTTAGGGTTAACAATGCTCTAAATCCTCATAATCTGTTGGCTGCTCCATATACACCTCTTCTTGCAATTCACCATGCAAGAAGGTATTCTTGGCATCCATTTTTTGCAAATTTCAACCTTTGGCTATTGCCAAGTCAATCAAAACATCTAGCCATTTCCTTCCTAGCAACTGGCCTGAATGTCTTCATAATATATACCATATTATGTTTGAGCATAGCCTTTGCAACCAATCTAGCCTTATACATGCTATTGAACTATGTGCATTATGCTTGATTTTATAAACACACTTAGATCTAATAGCTTTCTTGCCCTTAGGCAAGGGTAGCAAATCCCAAGTCTTATTGACTTCTAATGGAGCCATCCCCTCATCCATTGCTGCATCCTGATGAGCATGATCAATAGCATCCTCAAAATTTATGTTGTCTCAAACAAGTGGGCTCAACATATTCTTTTGGCATATCTTTCTGCAATCCCATCTTTCTATGGGGTATACCTACACATAAATTATCTCTTTATCCCATGAGATCTCAAGAAGTGACTAAACTCATTAGAGAGATACTCTTCCCCTCCATTTGATCTCAAGCACTTAGCTTTCAAGCTTGCTTCCATTTCAATAGTAGCCTTGAAAGTTTTAAAGTGCTCAAATACATCACTTTTTTCCTTCATATAATATATCCATAGCTTCCTTGAATAATTATAAAAAAACATGACAACATATTTGATACCACCAACATATTTGTTTTGTGTAGGCCCCCAAATATCTGTATGTAGTACAACATCAAGTATGCTTTTACTCACATCTCCATCATCCAAAAAGGGTTATCTTGCCTAGTTACCAAACTAACATGCTTCACACACTTTATGAAACTCTGAAACTCTAAAATAAGGCAACTATGTAACCAATGGTTTGGATTGCATTAATTTCAGACTTTGCACATTTGTATGTCCAATATGTTTATGCCATATTTTAATGTCTCTAACCACTCATTTTCTGTTAGCATATATAACAGCATTCATTGTAGGAATTCAAGAATCTAAAGTGAGCATGCACCCAACTCTACTTTCTTCTTTTGCAACCAACCTACACTTATCATTAAAGTTTTCTATTAAATAACCTTTTACATTAAATCAAATTTGCAACTCTTGCTCTACCATTTGACCAATAGACATTAAATTCTTTGTTATTTATGACACATGTAATACATCTGATAGACTCTTTGTCTTGCCACCATGCAAGGACAAGGGAACCTTTATAATGTGTGAGATTGGATGGCATGAATCATTACCCATCTACACATAACTTGGATTTTGTAAATCATGCATCTCTCCAAACCATTCAATATGGCTGGTCATATGATTATATATACATGAATTTTTCATCACTCTCGCGAGCAAACTACCAAAACCCATGGATCATCATCTATTGATTCAATTGTTTCAAGCCGAGAGCTATGGCTACCTCTCACATAGTCATGTGCACTCTTCCACAATATAGTGAACTTCCCTTCGAACCTGATTGAGTATCTCCTCCCACAAGTTGGTTGATGGCTCCATGATTCAAGATGCACACTCAAGCAAGCTCCATTTCAAAGCTTCAAGCTTCGACCTCCATAGCCACATGCACAAGAAGGGGGAAGAGAATAAGATGATGATGAAGAGAGGAGAAGAAGAGATTCTCCAAGGTCCCTCACTCTCTTGTAGACACTCTCTCCCTCTCTCACACTCCCTCTCTTCCTCTCTCATACACTCATACACAAGAAGGAAGTAAGAGCTCAAGGGGGTCACTCATAAATATATGTATATATAATGTGAGTTCAAAATAAGGGGTTTTTAAAATACCATTTTTATGCATTTTTTACATACAGAAGGGTGCCATATAAGGGGTTTACTTACAGATTGAATAGAAAAAGGTTGTGTTTTATTCAAGAAAAATTCAGATATTAGGATATTTATAAATAGGCCATGTGTTATGTAGAGAATATATATATATATATATAGTGAATCCCTCGAGAGTAAGAGCAAGAAGCAAGAAGAGAGTTATTTTGGTCACACACAAGAATGAGCTTCTTTATTCATTTTTTGATTTCTATACATGCACGTATCCCCTCCTTGGGTATGACCAACCAAAGACAATGGGGTTGTCCAAGTTCTATTTGACTATAGTACAAGGAGACCTAAGATAATGATAATTGGAGTCGATAGGGTATAAACCCTAACCCAAAGGAAATGGGTAAACAAGCAACCTAGCTTGCCAAGCCCTTGGAATCTCGCCAAGTCACGAACGATCCAAGATCGAATGCTGGGAGCATTCCGGAAGAAGGAATCACACCTTAGCAGTTGGTCATATGAACAACCACTGAAATGATCGTGGTTGTACACTTAGGTACATTGTTTGAACTTCTTTGCTCAAGGAACTAATTCAAGGCAAAACACTTAATGCTTTAGGTTAAAAGCCTGGAGGGAGAGGTAGGTTCAGTTACCTCCGACTGTTTGCTTGGCCCTATCCAAGGGGGTTGTTAGCCTCGCCGGGTACATGGACCGAACCCGCCGTGAGAGGTCTCTCCGTGGGTGTTGCTTGGAGCGGGAGGACGCTTGGGTGCGAGGGGAGGCTCTGACTGGAAATTCCTTGCCTCTGGATCCTGCACAAGAGGCTAACATAACTCGAGATGGGATCTCGAGGCCTGTGTACTAATCTACGGGTGAAACTTGGGGTAGCAATCCTGTTGATTGCTAGTATAGCCTTCGGGAATGATACTTGATGTATTCCAAGACTATGATAAATAATGGTCAAATATTTGAAAAAGGAACTTGCTTGATATTGTTTTTTTTATGTTAGTTCCTAAGTTATGTGAAGGAACCTGTGTTTAAATTGATTAATTAAGGAATCTTCTTTTGCATGTCAAACATAATGTGGTAGGTAATTAGATAACTAAGCAACCCGAGGAAAGTGCGGTGGACGTGACTTGGGTCCATCCTATGGAAGGGTGGTCCTGATTAGCTGGGAACTTTTCTCTAAAGACGTGATAACGAGACTGTGAAGACCTAGAGTCTGTAGATTTAGAATCCGAATTTATGATATTTTAGGGGAGCAGAATGGGACTATGCCTTATGGGCAGAAAGATTGAGCTTTGCATCCCTCTCGTTTTCCATTCTCCATGAACCAAGTGCAACATAAATCCGCTTCGACTCTCTTGTTCCTACACAAAGCGGTTCATCTGGAGCTTGACGCTAGCTACTTCCTAGAGACTTGGCTGATAGGAAAGAAACCCTAACTTCAGGTCGGTCCTAAGTGGGAACGTCCGGATACTTCTGCTTCGGGGCAGAAGCGGGAAGACATAGATCGCAAACCCTGTGACATTTCTTGCGAGAGTATGAGGTGGTGGTTTCTAGACTCCCCTCCCGATGGTATGCTAAGACGTGTCCCAAAAGTGGTCAAGCAGACATGTTACAGGCTAGGATTGTTGCAAAAGGCTATGCTCAAACATATGGCATAAATTATGAAGAGACATTTAGCCCACTTGCTAGGATGGCAACTGTTAGATGTGTGATTGCTTTGGTAACATCCAAAGGTTGGAATTTGTAGAAAATGGATATCTAGAATGCCTTCTTGCATGGTGAACTATAAGAAGATGTGTATATGGACCAGGTAGCAAGTTATCATAGAAATAACACTTTATGTATAGAGGGTTTTAACTTAGGGGATTCAGTATATATATATCATCTATATAACATGCGTTCATGGCCTATCTATAAATATACTAATCTGTGAATTTTTTTGAATAAAACACAACCCTTTTCTATTCAATCTTTAAGTAACCCCTTTATATGACACCCTTTTGTATGTAAAAATTGTATAAAAATGGTGTTTTAAAAACCCCTTATCTTGAACTCACATTATATAAACATATATTTACGAGTGACTCCCCCGAGGGTTTTAAACATATATTACCTATTTGAGCTACCATATTATCAATTGAACCTTGTCCTTTTAATAGAGGGTTTGAAAAATTTTATTACAATTTTTTAAACTTTGCATCTACATGATAATAACTTGATCAAATATTTGATTATGTAGAAAAAATTGCTACATGGCCAAATTCTAGCTTCACAATCAAAATGGCCTCATAGTATTTTGGCCTTATGGCCAAACCTTTGTCTTGTGAGAAATCCCATTTATAAGACTTGATGAAATTGTTTTGGTAGAGATTGCATTTCAACTTATAGCCAATTTACAATGATGACTACATAGCTATGATAAATACCTCATTTCATGTTACAAATATGTAATGAGAATTGCATGCCTATGACTTTATCCAATATTAGTTTTGGGTGGCATGGGTTTTTACCATATGACCAAATTCAAATTTCACAATTGAAATGGCTATATGACTTCTATTCTTATGACAAATGTATAAGTGTGTGACTAGGGCTTCAAATGTGTATGACTAGGGATTTAAATGTGTGTGCAATTAGGCTTGAAATGTGTATGACTCGGGCTTAAAATGTGTGTGACTTGGGCTTGAAATGTGTGTGACTAGGGCTTTAAATGTATGTGTGATTAGGGCTTTAAATATGTGTGACTAGGGCTTTAAATGGGCCTGAAATATTTGATTTTTTGTTTTGGTTTGGGACTAGGGTTTGAAATGTGTCACAAGGTTATGTATGTCCCACAAATTGTATTATAAACATAGGTTTCAATTGAAAATTAAACCTATAATGTTTAAAGGGGACAATAAAAAACTAGAAAGATATTCTAGACTGAAAGGTGTATCTACTTTATTGTTAGATATGCTCAATGCCCCACCCTTGTAAGGCATTGAGAAACATGGATCCTTGAGCAAGGTTTAGCTATGGAGGATGGAAGTCAATTACAAGATGCATGATGGAAGAGACTAGACATAATGACTATCACTCAAGTGAATTAGGTTCCAAGATAGATTAGCTTGGACTCATAAACACAATCTTAAGTAGAGAGAGACAAGAGTGAAAGTAGAAAGTACAATAGCATTCATCATTTAACTCAATGTCAAGCACATGATTTTATAGTTATAGGATGGTTCCCCTTTTCTCACTCTACCTATAAGATTCACACAGGTTCTCCTAGGCTGTTGCATGTCCCTTGCCCTATTGCTCCCTACATAGAGGTTGTCTTAGGAGTGTGATTGCATAAATCTCAATATAAGGTGCTAATTGATGATCTATGGTGCTCTAAGTTTTAAGATCCCTATTATGAGGAGAAGCCATGTGTGAGCACACACATTGGTTGGGTCCTAACTTGTATGTCAGATGAGGTCTATGTAACAAGATGGTAAAATGGTGACCTTTCTAGATCTAACCTTCGGGTTAGATATAGTAGTTATGTTGCTAGCAACTCAAGGCACAATGCATCAAGTTGTGTGATGTGGGAGTTATCAAAAACCCCTATTTTGGGGTCCAAGGGTCCAATGATGCAAGGAATATTCCTTGACTGACTAGAAAAGGTTCATAATATGATTAGATAGGCCAACTAGACTACCTTTCTAGGCTATAAAAGAAATATCTCTTCAAAACTATCGTCAATCTATCTTTCACCTAGTTAGAGTTCTTCTAGCTAGCGTTAAGTTCTTTGCCAATCATCTATCTAGATTGCCATCTAAGCTTCATAATGGAAGCTCACCAGTGGACAGAGTCATCTTTGTATCACTTCATTTGAAATTAAATAATTTTCTATTCTTCTCATATTTAGATGTGTATTCTCTACTCCTTACTCAAATTCTGTTTGCTACATTGTATAATTTCTATAGGGTATTTAACAAATGATTTATAGGAAAAATTTCTGAATTTTGGGGGAAAAATAGACTTTGTCAAAGGCAGCAGCTGCAAATAGTACAATTTTAAGCAGCAATGCCCAAAAGTGCTTTAAAGACCCATGGGACGATGGTTGGGGAGTTTATATATATTCTCAGCATGTCAGATGAGACCCTCGGCATGGAGGGACTCCAAGACGGACTGCTAGAGATTTCTAGACCTCAAATCAAACGCTGGACAGTCGAATGGTAGTGCCTGAGAGGCATCAAAGAGCCAATTTTCATGAAAAATCAAACAGTGGCGAATGGCAGAGTTGGAGTTATCCTAGATGCATTTCGACGTCACGAATCCAATGCAAGTCTCGGTTTGTCAATCGAAGGTCATTTTACCCTCCATTGAATCCCTGCAAAGTTCAACATTATAAAGAAACTATTGGATTAGGAAGCCATAAAGTGCGTGGGAGAGGCCAGGTTGATGGAGTTTGAGGCCACGAAGCTACCTGTCTAGTGGAATTGCAAATCGGAGTTCGTTTGGGCCTTCAAAATTGAAAAATCCACTTGCGAGACAATGTGAACACAAAAAGATGAAGTGGTGATTTTAATGTTTTAAACCTTAGGCTTAATAAAAGCCTTGAAACTAATGCAAAAACTATCAAACAGAGGGAAGCATCAATGTGCCTCCTCAGTTTTGCTCGATGCCTCTCCAATTCAAACCCATTTGGAGAGACATAGGGAGATTCTCGATCAGGGTAGGGAGAGGAACATGATGGTTGCAAGCCTACCCATTTTAATGGAGGATTTAAAAATCTCATTTTTTAGTCTTTTTCTCTCCTCCCTCTCTCTCCCCTTAAGAGGCAGTTCATACCCATGAAGAAGAATGAAGACCACTTGAAGACCGCTTGTCCGGCATGGTACCGGATCACTTTCCAATCAATGGAGGGCTAGAGTTGGTTGTTCAGAGGTGGGCTGAGCCTTGAATGAGGGCTGATCTGCAATCCCACATCAGATTTTAAAACCTGCAAAGAAGGAAAAAAACTAGTAATTCTATTTTACAAACAAAAATTACTTGTTTATTATATTTGAACGAGCCAATGTTGTTCTTATGGAGTGAAAATTGGTAGACATGCTGTTTACTATTTTTTCTATGCTTGCATGATGAAAAAATTAGAAAACATAAAGTCAAAATGCTGGAAATAATTTTTAGAAACCCATAAAACACAGTTTTTATGAGGAAAATGGGATTTTTGGTGTTTTCACGTGGAATAAACCAATACACATGGGATAAAATGCCAATAAAATCTATATGTATGCCGTTTTAAGAATCAAGAGCCATAGCTCTAAAAATATATCAATATTTTTATTAGAAAAATAGAGAAAAATAGGAGAAAATAAGAGGAATAATATGAATATGCCTTAGAAAAATACGGAAAAATATAATAAGTGGTTGTGGATGTATGGTGGGGCAAAGCATGAGGTTTGGCCTTAGTTTGCCCTATTTTTTTGACACAGTGTGTGATTTATTGCTTTTTATACACTAAACCATGACAAAACAACCTCTATACACCTATGCAACGAAGCAAAACATACACGGTGAGGGAGAGTAGGATTTAGTGCAATAGTTTGAGGGCTAAATTAATACAAATTTTGATTTTTTTTTATATACATAGCATTTAGAAAATGGCCTATTTGGAAATAAGGGATCTAGTAGCACAAGGTTTGCCTTGGTGCTAGATTCTTGCAACAAAGTATATACGTATTAGTTAGAATTCATGGAAAGACTGTTTACGTACTAGCAAATAGGTTGATTTTGAAACATAGATGTTTGCGCACAATGAGACATCCACTATTACATTGATCATACATGTGGTATCAACTCTTGGAAATGCATATCAATTGTTTGAATTATAGTTGACCCACACTTGAGAGGGTGAGATTCCCCTTGCCATAGATTAGCCGTTCATTTCTTGGGGGAGATTATTAGTGAGGAAACAAACAGCAGTGCATCGAGGGGCCAATCCCCAAGATGTAGGAGAGCTGCAGTGGGGTCGCGGCAATTAGTCAATAGGGTGCCTCCTATGTCTGTGATACGTGGCACTTATTGCTAATATGTGTGGGATACCCCTTTGAGGGGTTTTGGGGAAGGTGTTGTTGGACTCTTATTCAACTAAAATGCAATATTAGATGTATCTAATGTGCATTTAGTTATTACAAACGCTCTTGGCTCACGAGGCCGGGTGGTGTTTGTTGTATGCATGAGGTCTGGCTAGTGCCATTGCTAGTGCCGGCCCATTTTTGGTCCCACCAATATTAGAGCCCAGGAGGCTGTGTAGAGTAAAGAGCATGTGAGAGGTAAGGGCTTCAACCTTGAAGAGGAGAAATATTTTTTACTGCATCAAGTAGCAGTGCTAGCGCATCAAGTGGTGGTACTACTATACTGACAATTCGGACACTGAGGATTCATCCACCAACCTTCAGCAAAGAAAAGTTGGATCGTACAAACTACACTTTGTAGAAGTTTAAAATTACAACTATCCTTGATTCTTATGAGCTTTTGGAGATAGTACTAGGGAGTGACCTAGAACCACAACCCATCAAATTTTTATATTATGATTCCTCCAAATGTAGGTCTTCTATGAGCTTGGAAACGAAGGAATGCAAATGTATTGTGTGCCTTAGTTAAAACCTATTTTGACAGTGTTTTGATCTTAATTTAGTATACACAATGCCTAATACACCTCAACAAAGTGGTGTTTTTGAATGTCAAAATTACATCATTATCAAAATGGAAAGATGCATGCTTAGGGGCAAGGGATTACCTAACCAGTAATACTAAAATCTACATCCTCAATCAAAGTTACACAAGGGCTCTTAAGGGAGAAACTCCTCATAAGGCCTATTTTGGTAAAAAACCATCTATCTCACACTTTAGAACTTTTGGATGTGAATGTTATGCACATGTTTTGAAGGATAAGAGAAACAAGTTAAACCCCAAAGGCACAAAAGGTATCTTCTTGGATTATAGTGATGAGCAAAAGGCTTTAGAAATTATATGACTAAGAGGCAAATAAAATTATAGCAAGTTGTGATGTGGTGTCAAGGAGTAGCCACATACAATGGAGGAGGGGAATATAATTTCTTCCACTTTATCATCTAGTTAAGAAATGGTCCACTACTACAAACCTATCCCAAGAACTATCTCTACCCTCCAAGAGGAGGAAGCATCGTCTTCACATGATGAGAAAAAATTTCACCAACCTATAATCACGCCATGAAAAAATACATTGCCATGATGGGTGAAGCATCTCTATGATTATAGTAATCCTATGCCTACCATAGTTGAGGAAAAGGCACATGGACCAATGAGGTCTCTCAAAATAGGGAAGCAAAGAAAGATTTCTACTCCCGTATTCAATATGGCCTTGATGATTGAGATTATGAGAGAAGTAAAGGAGCCAACAAACTTGAAACAAGCGCTTGCCAATCTAGCATGGAGAGCAACTATGCAAGCTAAGTATGACAATATAATAAAGAATGATACTTAAGAGCTAGTAGATCATGACTAAAAAAGAGGAAGACTATTGACACTAGCTCGGTTTGGAAGGTCAAGTACAAGGCTAATGGAAGCTTATAAAAGTACAAAGCTAGATTAGTTGCATAGGGATTTTCATAGGTTGAAGGATTTAATTTTCAAGAATCATTTTCTCCAACTCCTAGAATGACCACTATTCACACAGTACTTGTAGTGGCCACTCATAAGAAGTGATCACTTTACCAAATGAATATTAAATTAGTGTTCTTGAATGGTGACCTAAAGGATGAGGTGTACGTGGGTTAGCTACCAAGGTTTGAGAACCCCCATTCTGAGAACAAAGTTTGTAAGCTAAAGAAGGCATTGTATAGGCTCAAACATGCCCCTAGAGCATGGTACTAGTGGATAGATAAGTTCTTTTTAGGCTTGATTCTCAAAAGATGTGCCTGAGAATATGGTAACTTGTATATTTACGGGGATGGTGAAAATTTTATAGTGATTGTGCTATATGTGGAAGACCTTATTACATGTGACTATGAATATTATAATCCATCAAACTCAAAAGGATTTAAGTTATAAGTTTGAAATGATAGACTTGGGCTTGATGTAGTATTTTTTGGTGATTGAAGTCTAGCAAGAGCTTAATAAAATCTTCATCTCTCAAAAAAAGTATGCATGGGAGATCTTAAAATCATTTGGCATGACTGAGTGTACGAAGATAGCTACATCTATGGAGGTCAATGTGAAGTTATCCATTGAGAACAAATTTTGTAAACTAAAGAAGGCATTGTATGGGATGAAACAAGCCCCTAAAGCATGGTGCCAACAGATAGATAAACTCTTTTTAGCTTGAGTTTCAAAAGATGTGTCTCAAATGCTAACTTGTATGTTTATGAGGATGGTAAAAATGCTATAGTGATTGTCCTATATGTCGATGACCTTCTCATTACAAGTGATTATGAATATATGATCCATCAGACTCAAAAGTCTTTGAGGTATAAGTTTGAAATGACAGACTTGGGGTTGTTGCAGTATTGTTTGGGGATTGAAATGTGGCAAGAGCCTACAAAATCTTTATATCTCAAAACAAGTATGCATGGGAGAACTTAAAAGAATTTGGCATGACCGATTGTAAGGAGATAGCTACACCTATAGAGATCAATGTGAAGCTATCCATTGAAAACACAACAACACTAGTACACATTAGGAGATATAGGAGGTAGCCTCATCTACTTGTGCAACACTAGGCTAAATATCAATTTTTTTGTTGGTGTTTTGAGCAAGTTCTCAAACAAACCACGAGAAAGGCATTGGAAATCTGGAATGTGGGTGCTTAGATACTTGAAGGGAACTCTTGACTATAATATCATATATAATTCTAGAAGTGCTCTTGTAGGGAACTGTGACTCAGATTGGGCACCTGATAGTGGTTCTTGGGAATCAATTTTTGGATATTGTTTCTCTATAGGTTCAAGAATCTTCTCTTAGACTAGTAATAACCAATTGTGGCATTGTTTTCTACTAAGCAGAGTACAAGGTAGCTTGTTTTGTTGTATGTAAAGTAGTCTCGTTAAGAAGGATCCTATGGCCTATGGGAGTATAGGATGAATATCCAACAATGCTAATATATGATAATCAGAGTTACATCGCCATTGCCAAAAAATCAATCTTTCATGCATGCACCAAACACATTGACATCTAGTATCAGTATATGATTGGTGACTTGACCGAGGATGGGATAGTAGAGCTAGTCTACTTTCAATGGAGGAGAATGAAGCATATATCTTTACCAAAGATCTTACAAAGGATTTGCTTCAAGTTCATCGTTAGAGACTTAGCGTTGGAATGAGGATGTAGTTCACGTGCAGATGGATATTGAGGTGGGGTGTTAGATATGCTCAATGCCCCACCCTCATAAGGTGCCATTGTTGATCCATGGTGCTCTAAGTTGTAAGGCCCCTATTATGAGGAGAAGCCATGTGTAAGAATGGGTCCTAACTTGTATGTCAGATAAGATCTATGTGACCAGATGGAAAAAAGGTTACCTTTGTGGATCTAGCCTTTAGGGTAGATATAGTAGCTATGTTGGTATCAACTCGAGGTACAGTGCATCGAGCTCTTTGAGGTATGAGAGTTAACATGGACCCCTATTTTGGGGCCTAGGGACCCGATAATAAAGGTAATATTTTGTGGAATATTCCCTAGCTAACTAGGAAAGGTTCATACTATGATCAAAGAGGCAAAGTAGACTAACAACCTAGTAATTTCTACATTTAATTGTTAAAAAAATATCTAAAAGGTACTATATGAAATATAAGGTTTAGTTAGGTTTTTAAAGATGATAAGGTCAACATTTACTGCTATTGGAATGTTTGGAAGAGGCTCAACCCCAGCATAAACACTAACATAGATTATGGCTTCACCTTTTGGAATGAGGACTCAAGCCGTGACTCACATTATTTCTTTTCAGTAAGCTTTTTACATTATTGCTTTATGAATCCCCAAACCAATGATCGAGCTTATACAAAACTAATTTGCATACAACTTAATCAATTTTATGTATCAAATCTACACCTTCATCTATGAATGGCTAATGTATATTTTACACATCAAATATGCACTTTCATCGATGTATGGTTATTGTATTGGTGTTCTTATGATCTTTTGCAACATCTTGACTATGCATGGCAACATTAGCCATAGTGTTATTGGCATGACATCTAAGCACACCATATAGATATAGTTAGAGTGTAGACTAGGAAAGTTTTATTTTTACTACACATCCTTTCATCCAAGTTGGCAATCATATCTTGGAAATATATTTCTAGAATACAATTTCACCATATCAAACCCAAAATTTCACCAAAGAGATCAACCTTTGGAGGCATGTGTTTGCATTGTGGGTAGTGCTTTGTATGTCCACTTTATGATATGGATTCTATTTCTTGTCATTTAGATCTTGTGTTCACTGTCTTTGCCTTATTTGTGTTCTTGTCTCACATGCTTATTGCTTCTACTTCATTTTCTGTTTGTATCTCAAGAGAGGGATCTTCAATGTTGATTCGAGGTTTATCACACGACACCCTATGTATTGATGAGCCTATTCGTATGTGCCTATGTTGGTGTGTCTTGGATCTCACCTTGTCCAACTTGCTCTTCACTAAAATTGTAGAGCTTGAATGGTGGTAGTTTGCTCACCAAGGACCTCTAAGTAGCTCCTGCTATGTCTCAATGAGAAGGTCAAGGTATTTCTCAATTCTCCCTACATCATTTTAGTACTTTCTACATCATATAACATGGCCCACCAACCTATTCATTTACAATTCTCTTTGAAAATTGAGATTTCTTTTGATGATGTGGTGTTCAATTTTATGTCTCCACATGTGTGCCTTGAAGATAAATGTGTTAAAAGAGCTTGGGGACGACCTAGCCATTCTCTTTTTGCTATAACTATTGAAGGATATAGGTTGAGATATGTGTTACAAGAGCTTAGGCCTCTGACTTAGCCATTCTCTTTTTGTTTTAATTGCTAAAGGACATAGGTTAAGATTTGCATGTGGTTGGGGTTTTCAATAAGACATAAATACCTATCATGTTATACCAACCTGTGATTGTTTTGAACAAACATAAACTATGATAGCATAAACAAATCTGTAATGACCAATACATTTTTTATTGAGTACTAAAACTACTCCACCAGTAGAAGGTTTGTATAAATAAATGTGGGACTAGGGAAGATGCTCCCATTTCACTAGTGTGTGCCATTTCTCCCCTAATGGGTTGCAAATTGCTTGAACACAATAATCTTGAAGAATCTAGTCTCCTACTATGTAGAAACTAGTGATGGAGGTCGACAACTAGATTAATTACTAGATATGGCGTCCTCACTAGAAAATAGCTTTGCAAAGCTATGAGAGTAGTGCTTGCTAAACTAAAGAGGCCTCTTGGTTGCTATTTTTGTTTTAGTTGATTGGCTATCTTCTTTACCAAGTGAATTGGTATATGAGTTGGATAGCACAGTTAAAGGACAAGTTGTTTCCATTGGTAGAGTGAATTGGTATATGATTTGGGTAGCACAATTAAAGGACGAGTTGTTTCCATTGGTGGAGCGATTGGATGCACTATGTCTTTGGTTTTGGAATTGGAAGTGCCTAGTTGATAATTCTACTAATGTTTTTATGGAGAAGTTGTGAGATCCATACATATCCCATGCATATCTAAAAGGTAGGCTTTGTGGTTGACAATCTATAGTGTGTGATAGCAATGTAATGTTGGTTAAACATCCAAGGTGTACCAATGATCATACCCTATTCATTGTAGTCAAGGGGTGACCGTACTCATTGCACTTGTTACATAGATAGATCTCATCATAATGCTATAATGTTGCTACAATAATATGGTGATTGAGATTTCCATTGGATGCATAGCAAGGAAAAAATTTGTACCTTAGAGATTATATTTTCATTCATTTAGAGTCCTTGGTATTGCAAATTTAGACAAGAATACCTCTATTGCTATAAGAACTCCACTTTGTATAGTCTCCTCCTTTTGATGTACATTATGTTAAAGCTGAGAGCTCTAAAGGAGAGGAAGATTGTCTCTCTTCACATGAATGAGAGTTTTGATAAGCCAAGCTAAGTGTTTTAATAAATAGCAATGTGATTTTCTTTGTTTACACAATGGTGGTTGTGCCAAATTCAATTGTGATGGTCTTTTAAGCATTGCTCATGGTGAACTTTTGGGTCTAACATGTTGATTTGTTTCTTCTTTCTAGTGATGGTCGTAGTCATGGTGGTGTTTGATCCAATTATGATGATGATGTGGCACTCATGGTGATCTTAGGTGCTCATGGCAAGAATCACTCATGGTGAATGCTACGTTATCATCATGGTGGTGCTCTTTTTGTATTTAAGGCCAAAACTTAATGACATGACACTCAAGGTTGGATTTAGTATCATGTATTGGAGTCATGTTAGTCATAGAGGAGGTGTGTTCATGAATACTCATGATGTTCTTGGGTTTAATTATGGGGACGTTGGAGAGAATTGAAGGATGTCAAGCACTCAAAAACACCATATTATATGCAATAGAGATGATCTACAAGTCCTTCAAGGCACAATCTTTTCATTTATGATCTCAATAAAAGAGTCTATCAGTTAGAGTTTATGCAAGTTTTTTTTTAAATACTTCCACATTGGTCTTGATCATTCCCTATCCTTAGAGGTCGAAGCTACATAGCCCACAATTGTCCATGAGACCATTCAACTTGCTAAGAGGTAAAGTCAAAATTACAACACAAATTTGTTAAATTTTTAGTGTAAATAAATGGGAGTTTCAAAAGCAAAGAAAACCATATATTTTGGGCTAGATTTCACCTAATCATCAATGGAGGGAATAAGGCAAGAAAATAGAAGTCCAAATACCTATAGCAAAGTACTTATTTTTTCTACACACTCTTCAAAGTTGAGGAATAATTATAGGTCTAATGTTGAGGTATGAAGTGAGTTTAAGATGACTAAAACTGGATCCAAACATTCATCTAATAATATCATTAACAAGCTATTATCAAGTGATATGCATGCAAAAGAGTTGTGATACAAATATAAATAGTCACCTTGCCACAAAAAAAATAGCAATGCTAAAAATGCCAAAGTTAATATGATCATCATTGAAGATTTAGATGATGAAGAGATATATGAGGGAAATCTTCTACAAATTGAATTAAATCCTTCCTATTAAGGGCCTCATCAAATGGAGGATGATATCCATACTACATTTTTTGATCCAATGACTGGTTTGCCATTTGGCCTAGGTGGGATTCTATGTGCTATTTATCTTTATGATTGGACAATGTTAGAGGAGAGACCACATACTTTGGCTCAATGACAATATTAATGACAAAGTTTCTCATATCCTCACATTGATCTCGACATCACACATAGCTTCATCAATGCCAAACCTTTGTATGGGCTAAAGTTAATAATTTTCAGCTATCAATCACTAGCCACCATAAAATTGTCATCATCATCATTTGCACTTGCCAAAATGATCTAATTTGTTGATGAACTTCTGCAACTCCATAAGGGATGGATTGTCACACTCAAAATTTAGGATAATTATTTTATCTTTGTATCCCTCATCAAAGTAATATGGCTTCCATTTTTTTGCCCATATGTGGGTTATTGATGTTGTTCATGACTCCATGGGTTTTGCTTATGCATTCGCTCACCTATCTCAAGGCAAGAGATAAATTCACTCCAAGGAATCTCTTAACCTTGGTGTCTCACCTATCTCAAAGTGAGGTCCATCTTTCTTACTCTCTTGTCTTTGCATTATGAATTGATCTCTTGCCTTGTACATATTATAATATGATGGAGACAAAGGAGCATCATCCAATAGCACAATCAAAATATGTACTTTGATATGGAGCTCAACCTCTCAACCACCCCAGAGCTTATGTCATGTATATGAAAGGGATCCCAATGTCACTCTCAATCTTAATCTCATTTACAATCATGATCACAATCACAATCTTGAAATTTCTGGAAGAAGATGAAGAAGAAGAATTGTTTGGATTAGGTTTCTACCAAAATAGCATCTAGAAGAGACTTTTTCACAAATGGCACATTTGTTGAGAAAATATTGCATCAAAGTTGATGCAATCTTCCCAAATTAGCACTTGCATGAAACCTACCAAAAACTAAAAGAAAGCACAAATAGGTTGATACTTTTTAAGTGGCGGAAAATTTTTGATTTTCAATTTCGCAAGCTCCTATCACCAAAATGGTGAGGAATTTGACCAAGCTTGTGATAGGAAAAAATATTCTCCTCAATGCCCTCTTCAAACCCCATGAGAATAACATTGGCCAAATTTTACTCCGTTTTATCACAAATCAAGCTTAGAGATAGGGCATATATCTGTATATTAGAAACATTTGGACCAAAAATTCACCATCACCAAAATTTGTCAACACACCAAAATGATGCAAAAATAATTTCCAAACATTAGTTACACACATGTTAGGAAAAATTTTACTAGCTCTTTGTTAGGGTATATCAAAACCGTAGGCCTTATTGTGCATCCCTTTGGAGTCTTTAGTAGTAGGGAGGGCCACCTCACTCTTGTTCTACTACCTCCTCCACCATTCGACTTTTTTCTCACGTCAAAAAATCAACATGGTAGCTCAATGCTAAACTTATCAAAAATGGATGACATGCATGGATTGGAAAATATAATAATATTTTCATGATATTTAGTAGGAGTAGAATGGAGAGGGTAAATGGATAGGGATAAGGGATTTCCATAAGCAATCAACGAATACTCAATGCATTGCCAAATATCCTTCTTACAATGGATTTTAGATTATCAATGATCAAGCACAACAAACCAATCAAGGTTATGGATTAGAGTGAAAGTCTTAGCCACTATAATGGAATTCCTTAATAAGATTTCAATAAATAATACATTGCAATAATCGAATATTCAATTGATTTTCTCAGAAGATGCATTATAACAATAGAAATATATTCTAATCAAATGAAAGACTCAAATATTGAATCTCCTTAGCAAGTAGATCATGGCTAAGCAATCATTTGAATAAGGAGAGATTAAGAATTAAGAAGATACCTCTTCACAAGTTTGTAGTTGACTTGATGCTTGATTTCACTCAGTTCCAATACAATGGGAGTTGAAATGATAATGTAGCTTCCTTCATGAATAGCCTTCAATGCATCTCAATACTCAAGAATGAGAAATTGAGCCACTAGATACAAAATCTACAAATGAAAGCTCTATAATTGCTTCATGGCTACATGTTTACTTCCTTGCTTTAATGCTTTCCACAAGTTTGAAGTATGGATGTTGTAGCAATATATTATTTTGAAAAATTGAAGCCTTCTCCTTAAGAGATAAACTGTGTATGGTAATATCAAATAATGACAACAATCTATGGTAATATCACTATCATTTTTTTCTAAAGGATTCTATAGCATATTAGTCATGTAATGTGTGTGCTTTATTATCATGAAAGGCATAGAGATTTGCTTGTAGCCTCATGTTGATTCAAATGAGACATATAAAGCTGTGGGGACACAGAGCTATGAAGGGAGAATGTAAACTCAAATTTTTAATTGAAATTCCCTAAAGAATTGTATGATGTAATAACTCCATGTAGGCTAGAAACCTTGTGTTTGGTACACTAATTGATAGATTGCTAAAACTTGAATAGTTGGGTCCTCCTTCTCCTCCTCCCTTTCCTTCTTATCTGTCTGGTCTTTATCCTCCTACCAAGTTAAAGAAAAAATTAATTAAAAATAGTGTTAATTTAATGATACTTAATATATAAATCACACATGAATATGGTCCCTAACAAATTCTAATACATGAGATCATAGTTAGTCCACATTCAATGCTCGAAAAATACTCATAAAAATATAGACATAAGATTAAGAAAACATTCAATAGCTACAAATGTCTTAATTAGAATCATTACAGTAATTTGATACCTAGCTAAAATACCTACAACAAGGATATAGTCTCTTAATTCAATAGGACTTGATTGTTTCATTTCAATTATTGCACTAAAAATAAACCATCTCTTAATCACTTTGTAAATCGCCTTATCACAAACACTAGATGGAAGCTACCATTGTGTCATGGCAGTGCGTATCCATATATTAAAATTCTATGAGATTCTCATTTATGTCAATATTTCATGTTTCTCTTAGGCACATAGTGATTGACGACTATGCTTATGAGATTTGTGACTAGTTCGCTAAGAGGTTAAGAGTATGTGATAAGACTTAGAACCACTCTTCATGTCTAGGTGAAAGATCAAATGGAGAAGTGGGTGGTCAAGACATTTAGGAGATGAAAGAGACTAAATCCAAGTGGCCCAAGGTCAAAGTATGTGGCCAAGTAAGTGTTTATGGGAGTAAATGTGCAAGTGGACATGAGAATAGCCAATAGAGTATAAAAATCTAAGCATAATAAGGCAACATTGAAACACTAGTCATAGTCTCATAAGAATCAACATGCCTTTTGATTGAGAATCACAAAGTAAATATCAAAAGAGGAATGTGTATTATACAATGATGGATACAAGTAGAGCCAATAGCATAATCAGAATGTACACTCCAATCAGGAGCTCATTCCACCCAAGCTTATGTCATGCACATGAAAGGGTTCCCAATCTCACTCTCATTCAAAATCACAATCACAATCACAATCTCAAATTTTGGAAGAAGAAAAAGAAGAATAATTTATTTGATTAGTTATCTAGATGAAAATGGCTTCATGCAAATAGAAGAGGTTTTCTCACAAATTGCATATTTTTTGAGAAAATTGCATATGAAAATTGACAGAATCTTTCCAAATTGGCACTCACATTTGCAAACTTGTAAAAAATAGAAAGAAAACACAAATAGTACAATCTTCCTTTTTTTGAAGTGTTGAAAAAAAATTATTTTTCATTTTGAAAGGCTCCTATCTCCAAAACGGTAGGGAATTTGATTAAGCCTATGACACAACAAAATATTCACCTTGATGCCCTATTCAAACTCCTTAAGAGAAACTTTGGCCTAATTCTACTCTGTTTGATCATAAATCAAGCTCAAAGACAAGACATATCTCTATGTTAGAAAAACTTGACCAAAATTTTGCCATCATCAAAATTTGTCAACACATTCAAAATGATCTAAAAACCATTTCCAAACATCATTTACATACATTTTTTATAAAAAATCACTCGCTTTATTAGGGTATATCACATTCTCCCCTTCTCTTAAAAACTCTGTCCTCAAAGTTGGAAAGAATGATATTCTTGTTTTCCAAAATATCTAAATGAACCCAAGATGCATCCTCTATAGGATATGTATCCCATTTTACCAACACTTTTACAATATCTCTACCTCTAAGATATCTTACTTTGTGATCTAATACTAACTCTCATTCTACCTTTAGTATATTCACATCTTCTTATAGTCTAGAATTATCCTAGAAAACATTATCAGAGTTAGGAACATGCTTTACAATAAAATTACATGAAAAAGTAGATGAACGTTGACATGAGATGGCAATTCAAGTTCATATGCAAGTGAGCCAATCTTCCTTAGAATTTTGAATGGTCCTACAAAATGAGGAGACAACCTTCTATCTTGCCCAACACTATAATGAAATGCAGGGATAGTAATGGATAGTTTTGATGGTTTTTTACAAGGATTTCCAAAAGCATTGCTATGCATGTCACTATATATATGGTGACACTTTTAGCATTTCTTTGTGACACAAATAGCAATGCTAGTAGTGATGGCACACTCTAGAAAGAAAAAGTGCTAAAGCATAGTGCACCTTTTTTACATTGAGACATGTGTGAAGAATGAAAGAGAGAGGGAGAGAGCTCAAAGCTCAAATAAAAGAGAGAGAGAGAGATATAGAGAGGAGGAAGAGGGAAAGAAGGAAATAAAAAGGAAGGGAGAGAGATATGGAGGGAGAGGGGGATATATATATATATATATATATAGAGAGAGAGAGAGAGAGAGGGAAGGAGATGGAAATAGAAAAATAGTGTGCTATACCCTAATGAAGCCATGGAGAAATTTTTTCCAAATTGTATACAAATAATGTTTGAAAATGGATTTTAAGTCATTTTGAGTGTGCTGATGAGTTTTAGTGATGGAAACATTTTTGTTAAAATTTTTCTCACACAAGTATGTCCTATCTTTGAGCTTGATTTTTTATCAAGAGAAATATTTCTCTAATGTCCCTCTCATAGAGTTTTGCATCGAGGAGATTATTTTGTCCTCTCACAGGCTCAATCAAATTCCTCATTGTATCAAAATTTTAACACTTATTTAAAAAAGATACCATGCTATTTGTGCTTTATTTTCATTTTTGGCAAGTTACATGTGTGACTGTTGATTTGGAAAGATTGAGTCAATTTTGATGTGTGCTTTTCTCGAAAAATTTGTTGTTCATAAAAAAGCCTCTTCTAGATGCATGAAATAGTTTTTATCCAGATAGTTGATTGAGTCAATTCTTCTTGTTTATATTTATCCAAAAATTCAAGATTATGATTATGATTGTGAATGAGAGTGAGAATGGGATCCCTTTCATGTAAGTGACATAAGATCAGTGTGATGGAGAGGTTTGAGCTCCATATTGGAGTGCATATTTTGATCATGTTATTGGTTGTTGCTTATTTATCTCCATCATATTGTAATATGAATTCCTCTTTTGCTCTTTCCTTTGTAAATATCTATAAAAACTGGTGTTGATTCTTATTAGATTATGACTAATTATGTTTCTAAGAGGGAGACAAAACTAGATTTGAGATAGAGAGGGAGGGACGGAGGGAGAGAAAGAAATAAATAAAGAGAGGGAGAGGGAGAGAAATGGAGAGAGAGAAATAAAGAGAGGGTAGAGAGAGAAATCAAGAGAGGAGGGAGGATAAAAATAAAGACAAAGAGAGAGAGTTAGGGAGAGGTAAATAGAGATAGAGAGAGAGATATATATAAAGAAAATGAAGAAAAATAAAGAGAGGGAGGGATATATAAAAGTATATATATATATATATATATATATATATAAAGATAAATAGGAAGGGAGGGAGGGAGACAAAGAAAGAGAAAGAGAACGAAGACAATAGAGAGAGGAAGGGAGAGAGAAATATAGATAGGAAGGGAGAAGGAAATAGAGGGAGGGAGGGAGAGAGGGAGAGAGATAGAGATAGAGATAGATAGGGAGAGAGAAATAGGGAAGAGAGGGAGACAAAAATAGATAGAGAATGAGGGAGAGAGGAAGAGATATATAAGATGAGAGAAATAGAGATTGGAAAAGGGAAATAGATAGAGAGAAATAAGGAAAGGAAGAGATGGACGGGGGGAGATGGAGGGAGAGGAAGAGAGAAATAAGAGAAATAGAGAGAGGGAGAGGGGAAGGGAAAGAGGGAGGGAGATAGGGAGAGAGAAATAGAGGGAGGGAGAGGGAAGCAATAGAGGGAAAGGGATAGAGAGAGAGTGAGCACGAGAGGGAGGGATACAGATAGAGATAGAGATAGAAAAAGAGAGAGAGGTAGAAAGATAAACATAAAGAGATAGAGGTGAAGACGTAGAGAGAGGAAAGGGATAGAGAGGAAGAGAGAAATGAAGATAGAGAAATAGAGAGAGAGAGTGATAGAGAAATAGAGAGAGGGAGGAAGGAAGAAATAAAAAGATGGAGAGAGAAATAGAGGAAGAGAGATAAAAATAGAGAGAGAGAGAGAGAGAGAGAGAAGAATAGAGAGGAAGTGAGAGGAATGGAGGGAGAGAGAGAAATTGAGATAAAGAGGGAGAGAAAGAGAAATGGAGACGGGGAGAGAGAAATAGAGAGAGGTAGATGGAGACAAAAAGGGATATATAAAGAGGGAGGGACAAAGATAGAGAGAGAGGGAGAGGTAGAAAGAGAAATATCTAGAGAGGGAGGTAGAGATGTAAGAGAACTAAAGAGAAATAGATAGAGAGAGAGAGAGAGAGAGAGAGAGAGAGAGAGAGAGAGAGAGAGAGAGAGAGAGAGAGAGAGAGAGAGAGAGAGAGAGAGAGAGAGAGAGATGAGAGATGAGATAGGGAGAGAGAGATAGAGAGAGAAAGAGAGGGCAAGGGACACAAAAAGGGATAGGGGGAGAGGGAGAGGGAGGGGGAGGGGAATAAAGGGAAAGGGAGGGATAGAGAGAGAACGGGAGGAAGGGAGGGAGGGAGAGAGTGTGTGAGAAATTGAGAGAAAGAAATGTATTGCCCATTAGATAGAAGAAATTACCAATTATGATAGCTAAAATATTAGAGATTGAGAGGCATCTCTCAATGAACATGTCATATATCTTTAAAATCAGTGAGCTTGCAATTTGACAAAAACATTGCTTTTCTATAGACCACATGCAATTCTACAGCAAGTTTCAACTAGATATAATTGATCAAGTGGTATTCAACTTTGAGTTAATATGGTGACCAAAGTGTGTACTAATCATGCTTTATAATCAACCTTTGAAATAATTTTCAATAATATTAATGTTATATGTAAAATTATCTATGGAGAGATGCTGATACATCTGAAGCAATGGATCTATTATAACTAATAAAAAGAGTTGATGAGCATACAATGGAAGTAGTAATGTGAGCCAATAAACCCAATGGAGAGGAATTCATTCAGTGCACCCTCGATTGGAAAAGATATCAAGGATCACTGGATCTTAGAGCCTAAGATGAAAGTGATGATTGATACATTAATACGCATGGATGTTAAGTAATTACATATAGTTAGCAACCACCACACTTATTTTTATGCTAATTTGTAGTCACGTGAAGCATTGTCAATAATGTTGTATGCTAGTTTGTAGTCACCAAAGCCTCTTGTATAGTATTTAGTACCCGCTATACTCAAGTGTATGCTAGTCACTAGTAGCCAACCATACTCATCTAGATATATGCAAATTACCACACTCCTCTTAATATATGTAAATTAGTTGTCACTTGAATGCTACTTAATAGTCTTGTGTACTACTTATCAATCATCTCATCACCACAATATTTTCTCCTCTGCGTTTTATCTAAAAGGATCAATGTTTTTCTTTTAGGTGCATTTTCACTTTTTAGGCTATAAATATGGGTTGTGGAGCCAATAAAATAAAAAGTAGGTTCACTTTTTAGCCCAAAAAATCCTAATGATTACCTAATATTGAAAATTTTGAGATAAAGTTTGAGTTTCAATCACCTAAAATGGTTGCTTTTATAGATGCAAAGTATGGATATCCATATACATCCATATAAACATATATAACAACATGTGATAAGGTGCTTCTCAAGTTGAGGATCTTCTTGCCAAATAATGATCAATTTTCAACGAGGTCTTCCAAAAAAAATCTATTGAATAGGATATCATCTAAGCTATCTTGAGTCCTTAATGTAAAAAGAGGGAGCTCTACATTATTCCTTGAGAACTTGTGATTAAAGAAAACTTTGGAAATATGAGGTCTTTGATATAACGGCCCAAGGCAAAGTACTTGCCTAAACCTCCTTTCCATTTACTAACTTCACGAATAATGAATCCATCCTCGTATACAAAAAACTGAAAAGTAGTAAACATACCTAGTAAATTATAGTAAAATTATTATGGAAATCAACATGGTCTCCAAATAAACATATTGACATGAAACAAACCGTAAATTTATTTTTATATAAAACTAGCAACTCCTCACTCCATATCTAGATACTTGATTGGCCGATATGTTAAGACTTAGGAGTCAAGTCCTTCTTTGATTTTCCCAGGTGAGCTACATTCAATTTCTCTAGTGTTACTTTGAACTCTTTCTTTGAAGCAAGGGTTGACTTATATTAGAGTGTATCCTTGTATATCACTATCAAAATCTCTACTATGGAGTAGTATTCTATAACCTTAATATTTGAATCCATAGGTAGATAATTATCCTAATCTGGAACAATAAAGTTAGAATCTATTTCAAGATTTTGTCCGAAAACTTCTAGGCAGAGTCAAGAGAATACTTTCACTAATAGGAAATGTAGGTAGTAGATTTGTAGGAACTTCACAATTATCCTCCTTAACCTCTTCTTGCTCATCAATTGAACCCATCTCAAAGCTTCAATATCCCATTGATCACTTTGCTCCCTCTCACTGGTCACATCTATTGGGTGGGAGACCTCTTGCACCTCACAAATTTCTATTTGAATAGACTATTGTGTATATTTTGGGTCTTGGATAAGCTCTATCCCTTCATCCCATAGTAACACATGCAAGAATCAAACAAACCCAAAGAAAGTACTCCATAATATGGCACTTCTAACTATGTGTAGAGCATTATAAATCTACCTTCTTCATGCCCTCAAGAATCCTCAAAATTTTCTATTGAACTTTTTCCTTAGGGGCTTTTTGGAAAGACATCTTTCATATGAACATGCCAAAGACCCTCAATATGAACCTCTTTAGTGGATGACTCCACAAAAGTGTCCTCTTGCTTCTCAAGGTACACTCTTGAGGAGTTAATCCATTCCTCCACAAAGATAGTAATGAAAAACACCTAGGGCACGTGGTGTAAGATACTTGCCCCACTCAAGAAATTTAATCTACAAGCATATTGCTAGGGGTTCATTCACTCTTTCTAGGCTCTTATGGAGGAGCATTAGGTGTGTCTTCACTCCTCACAAAATCTTGTGGCTTCTCCACATGCTACACCTTGGTAACATTCATCTATAAACATACAACTCTAAAATAAACTCCAATTGATATTAGGCTTGAGGATAGACCCACACAATTTTAGGAGGGGGTAGGGGAAGACCCACACCTAAGAGAACAATGGATCACCCCTTAGATTTGGAGCCTCATTCAAAGCTAGCCAACAAGCCACCCAGCTATACAGATTGTCTAAATGCGAGTGTCAAGAAGTAACCAAGAAAATCAAAGAGCTTTTACAAATGGGTTTCATTGAGCCTAGTTCTTCACCTTATGTATCTTCGGTCTTATTAATGAAGAAGAAAAATGGATCCTTTAGGATGTGTAGTGGCTACAGGGATCCAAAGAAGATCACAGTAAAGAATAGGTATCCAATTCCTAGAGTTGATGATTTCCTTGATGAGCTCAAGAGGGCTAGGTTATTTACCAAGATTGACTTGAGATTTGGATATCATCAGATCCATATATGTGAGAGGGTGATGAAGTTAAAATTGCCTTCAGGATCGATCATGGATTATACAATTTCTTAGTAATGCCATTTGGGCTTACTAGTGCTCCAACTACCTTCCAGAGTCTGATGAATAAGATTTGATAGCTTTTCCTCTTTCAGCTTATCCTTGTTTTCTTTGATGACCAATGAGGGTGCTGAGCACAATGAAATACAAATAAAGAAGATGAAACTAATTCCTTCAAGCCCATGTAGTGAGGAATGGATGCTTGCTTATCTGCTCCTTAAGACCCATCTCTAGCATTCTCGCGAGGTCCACCTTACAGAACATGTAAGATACCATGTGAGTTCAAAAGAAAGGGTATTATATTTAGTAAAATTTATAGGATTATATTTACAAAAGAGGCTTTTTAATTACAATTTGAAAAAAATCTGTAAGTTTAGTAAAGTAAAAAGGGTCATTTTAAGGCCTTATAGCATGTAAAGAAATGGTATTTCTTAATATCCTTTGAATGCACGTTATATAGATGGTTTCTTATAGGTGGACTTCCTAGGCTAGCATTGTCTCTCCCTGGAGGCTAGTCATTCTAAAAATTTTATTTGCACATGAGTTATTGTATGCTTCTTGTCTATTTTGTTTCGATCTTTTTAATGCAAGAGCAATGTCTAAGTTTTGGGATGTCCTTTTTACTTCATTTTGTGCCAAATTAATCTATAAAACAATTGGACAGCTTCAAGTAGGCTTTTTGCCTTTTGTGCACCACCACTGTGTCTTTATGCCTAAAATATCTAGTCCTTGCTTGGTAATGAGACTTCTCCATTCCTTGGGTGGAACAAAGTGATAAACTCCCATACTACCTCACAAACCAAGGAGTAGCTATAAATAATATGATGCACATTACAAAAGAGATGGAACTAGTTAAGTGCCAAGTAGTAAGTTCTAGGGAGGGCCACTATCAAGCAAAAAAAGCACTACTCTTAGAGAGGATGGCCCCATATTGCTTGGTAGTGACCCCTTATATAGGTGTCATTGAAGCCTCATATTTGCTTTCCCTTTCTCCCAAGAGTTTTTTTAAGTCAAAGGAACTTCCTTACCATGTAGTATGTGTGAAATTGTTTTCTCTCCAAGCATCCTTCATGGAGGTTTTGAACTTGTAGAGGGCCTTCTTGAAGGTGGGGAGGTCCTCATTGGACCAAGGTGTTTTATCACAATACAAGAACACTGTATCCAATGCCTCCCAACCTTTGGCCTTCTTGTTCCTTGCTCTTCCATCATTCCCTTTATCTTTGGCTACATTGTGTAGCACTTTCCATTGGTTGTGATCAATGCGAGAAGAACCTTTTTTGGGTTTTCCATGGAAGCCCAAAAACCTTTTGGCCTTAACCCCACCTATTGAGGGTTTCCTAAGAACACTATTTCCATTTTTGGATCTCTCAGGATCTGTCTCAATAACAACATTCCCCCCATGGAGACTAATGTTTGACAAAACCCTCTCAGTAGCCCTAATAGTACCATCCCTAGCCTTATGGGGTTCAATTTCCAATGTACAGATGCACAATTTTCTCAACTATTATGCACAAGACATGCAATGTGCACATGTGGATGTTTGTTAAGGGGATATCTAGAAATGTCTAAAAGTTTAGATCTTTGGTGTGCTTATTGGGTGCCTTGTTCTGACAAGCAAAATTACACTGCTTGGCCATGGCTATGCAATAAATGCAAGGACTCTTAGCAATATCACCTTTTGAAACATTGTACATACACTTTAGTGTCTTTAAATCTATGACCATGTGCCACTCCACTTTATATTGTCCAAATCCTTTGATGCTTAGTTCCTCCTCCGATTGTTGATCACTTATCACCTCGCATATAGAAGCTTGTTGAAACACCTACCCAACACGTGAAAATCTTCCATGTCAACCTAAAATGCTCACAACTACCAAATGTCTTGCTTTGATTGCATGTTGAAGTGCATTGAGCCCTTTGATTCTTCACCCCCCTCCTTGATACATGGTTGAAAATCTTTGTTCATCAAGGTGATAGAAACTCTCTCCATTTTTTTACCCTTCACAATCTCAATTTCATCCAACTTGATAACAAAAATGGCAATGCCATTTGTTTTTGTATGCTCTAACATGTGAAACCCGATCATTGCTCTTTGCAACGTCCTCAGGTCAAAGAATATGTTGTTATAGATATCACAGTTTACCATTCTTTTCTTTCCAAGATAATTGTCTATGATGTGAAAGGCCTTGCCAAGAACTTCCAAGACTTGTTGGTTGATGCTACGTCTTGTTTGTTGAGATAGCTTTGGAAGCAAAGGCCCCTTGACTCTTTCCTTCTTCAATGTCTCTTGCATAACTTTGAAGAGGTGGGTATAACTTTGTCTATTAATATTCACCCCATCCACGGTGCTTAGGATGTCCTCTTTGTCTAGGCAAGACCTGTGTAGGAACTTTGCAATGCATTGCTCCTTGGCCTTCTTAAACCTCTTCTTGATCAACATGCTTCTTATAGCTTTGGAAGGAATGATGTTACTGTAATCTTCCGATAGTTTCTCCATGTTCCTCATTGCTTTGTTCAGATGGAGAATGGCCATGTCAGTTACAACAACAATATCAAGGTGAGAAATAATACAAGTAGTTGAGGGTGAGTAACCAATTGTTACCGTATTGATGTTATTCTTCTCTTGCAGCCTCCGCTTCTAGGCTTGAGAGACTCAATATTATTCAGAATTGTCTACCTCTCACATCACCCAAGCTTTATTTCCTTCTACCTTGATGCACGTAGTTGGGTTTCGAGCCTCCTTATTTTTTTTGGCTCTCCTCCAATTGCTTCATCATTGTAGCTCTTTCCTAGAGTAAGCACAGATTCTACAGCTTCTTCAATATGTTTGAATATCTTGCTAGGTTCTATGTATAAGCTAGAAGTCCTTGGCTATAGTCTCCAACAAACCTCAGCAATGAAGAACATGATGAGAATGGAGGGATGGTTCTCATTGTGGGATCCACATGATACAGCTTGCAATCAGCCCATAGATCGATATTCTTTCTACCCATCTCTGATCTCATTGCCTCCAATGCACTTGATGTGTTGACATGCACCTACTTTTTCTTGCAAAGGGTTTCATGATCATCTTCCAAATCAATATGGAGATGGTATAGATGTTTAAAAATAGCCATTTTTGAAATCCAATTATAGGCAATGATCCACACTCAAAATGTTGACGTGGTTTAGAGAGTCTTGAAAATGGAAAGGGAAGATCTTGAGAGTTATCAAAGGGTAGTTTCTCTGCAAGGGGAAGGCATTGGAGGTCATGCATGCGACATCTTCAAAGGTCATCATCAATGAATGACAAACAACAAAAGTACAATGCCAAAAGAATAGTTTGGTGACACAAAACAAATACATTTGGTAAATTGTGTATAGAATAAACCAAATTTTAGTCACTCAATGATTGTGCCTTTGGAAAAACTCAACCCATGCACCAATCATTATGCTAGGACCCTATTGGCTAGAAGATTTTTTTAAAAAAAGAAATGGAATGATTAAAATATTTAAACTTAAGGATTGAAGTACTACAACCCCTTGTTAATGGCCATTACAACTAATTGTGCATGTGGCGGGACTAAGAGGGAGGGGTCGAGATCAAGACTTAGTATCTATTTTCCCTCTCTCTCTCTCTCTCTCTCTGTCTCTTTCTCTCTCCCTCTCTCTCTCTCTATCCCTCTCCCTCCCTCTCTCTCTCTCTCCTCGTTGTTGCAATAGAAATTACCATAGCCTACTCTCTCTCTCTCTCTCCACAGATAAGGTGCATCCATGGCTTGGTCACTATTTGTAGCATGCTCTCTCTCTCTCTCTCTCTCTCTCTCTCTCTCTCTCTCTCTCTCTCTCTCTCTCTCTCTCTCTCTCTCTCTCTCTCTCTCTCTCTCTCTCTCTCTCTCTCTCTCTCTCTCTCTCTCCCCATCCCCCCAAAAAAACTAGGCTCATTGTTTAGACATGTGGCAACAACAAGCAATTCCATAGCCTACTTTCGCTCTCTCTGGTGATGGAGAATCTTGATTATGGTGCGATCTGTGATGGCTCCGAGCTAGTGCACCCCATGGATGTCGGTCCAAGCACCAATGTAATGCTACAAAGAGCCGTGAACAAAGAAGTAGAGAAAAGGATCATGGCATTGTTGTGAGGTCATCAAAAATAAATTCAGGGAAGGACATTTGCTCACCTATGGTATAGTGATGGTGTAACTGAACTCAAGGTCTCCTAGTGAGTGAGAAAAAGGATCTACTCTAGTTATTGCTCCACAAACAACCTCCCAACCCTACAAAGGATGTGCATTAGAGGGGAGTATATCTCTAGCATATTTGGTTAAATCGAAAGGCTTCGGTCTTTTTAGAACATTGCGAACCTCTGTAGCATCTAATATTTGATTTTACTTTGTAGGGATTGTACTATTTTGGAAAAAGATGAGTTTCAAGAAATCCTTAAAATCCTTTAGTTTGACTCTGTTGTTGCAGAATAGTCTTTATTTTCAGGGAGTTCATTAGGTCCTCTAAATGAATCTTTTGTTTCATCCCACTCAATGAGACCTCTACATTTCAGGAATGCTTGTTTACTATAGCCTGGAAAGAGCTTCAAATTCTTGGCATCTCCTACATGGGAGAGCAAATACGAGGCAAGAACTCCAAAGCATCGTGCCCTAGATCCACTATATCAAGGCATGAAGCCAAAAACTCTTACAACTTCTTCCTTCTCCACCAAAATTATTTTGTCTAAACCTCTATTGAAAATGTGGGATCCAATCACCTTGGAGATAGCTTTCAAAGACAATATTGGTAAGCTTGGAGAGCTTAAAAACCTACTATGAAAAATTGCAACTGTTTGATCATTTGAGCTTCCAATATAATGACCAAGGCCTTGACTTTTGCCAAGCTTCAATGGCCTTGAGCCCTTGGCTCTTCCAAAAAAGTTGTTTGTATCCTCAATTTCTATCTACACAATAAACCACAATAGTATAAGATGTCAGTAGATAAATATCTAATAATATTTGTCTATAATGCATAACATTCTCTAATATAAATCACAATCGATATCTTAGAATTATATTTCATACCTTAGGGTTTTCATCTTCTTCAAGAAGACTATCATCATATAGATTTATTGAACTTTTTGGTTTCTCCTCTAATGGAGACTTCAATTTCTCTTCATACCCCATGTTATCAATACCAAGTCTCTATTGAATTGTAAGTACTCTTTCTCTGTTAGGTATCCCCCCCTTTTCATATTCCACAATCTGATTAATACAAGAATGCAAGGCTACAGAGCTGTCTTGAAAATTCTCTCCCTCAACACCAGGAGTTGTTAGAAATTACTCTTCATAACCTATAAAATTATTATCATTTTGACCCCATTCTATAAGGATTCCCAAGCAGTAATCTTCTCTAAGATCAAAAATGCATTGAATGTCATTTAGCAATACATATCTCTTTTTGTTGATGAGATAACTGGGAAATGTTGGGACACATTCAAGAGGACATGTTTCAATCTCTGCACTCAACTCTATCTTCTTTTCTTTCACTTTTGTAATGCTCTCACTTTTAAACAAACCAACTTAAAATCCCTACACTAATTGGTTCTCAATATCCTCCTGAAACATTTTCCCCTTCTCTTCAACTCCTTTGTCTTTGCATGCAATATCCTCTATCTTCTTCTCGTATTGTATTTGAAGAACAACTATTCATATATTGAAGATACAGAAGAAATCCAACATCCTTCTATACAAGGAGACATTGATGCTGATCCTCATGAAAAGAGCAATGTGCTTTCCACTTCTTGAATTCCTCATCAATAAGACTAAACCTTGTTTGCAAAGTTGTTCTAGTAGCATTGGAAGCTTCCATTACATCGCTATAATGGACAAATCCCTCAACCTCTAGGATTTCCACATGTCTATCATAAAACTCCCTACAATTCTTCAGTTTATCTTCAAGATCCTTCAAGAGCTCTTGCAAATCAAAGGGAACATTGATCATATCTCTTATGTAAATAAATCTAGATGAATTTTCAATGACAATATAAGAAAATACACCCCATTCTATGGCAAATGCTGTCTTATGTCTATCATCAAGGTATACTTGAACTTGATTATAACCCAAGAAGTCAACGACAAAACTATAGACTTATTTTCACGCTACTCTCTCTCCAACTGCATGTGCTCCATGGATAATTTTCCTCTTAGTCCTTGCTGCTATATTGACTTTCTTATAGTTCATGCATACTAAAATTTTATCATTCTTTTTAAGGATGATCACAATGGGTGACACCCAGTTTGGGTGCTCAATCTCATAAATGAATCCTTACTTTAACAATTAATCAATTTCTTTCTTCATGATGTGAGTATACTTTGGATTCATCAGGTAAGGTTATTGTTTCATTGGGGTTGCATAAGGAGACATTGGGATGTTATGTGTTATGACTCTCGGATTGACTCCCTTTGAGTTCGTCTAAGGACCAAGAAAATACATCTATGTACTCCTGCAAGAGAGCAACAAGATCAGCCTCCTCTCACTCAATCAAGTCATCATCTATAAATAGGGGCCAAGGCTTTTCTCCTTCCCCTACTAAGTTGACCTCCATGACCTTTGCAGGCCCTTCAATTGGTTCACTTACTTGTCCCTGTCTCTTTGCTCCCAACAAGATCACTACCATGTCTTTTTTTAAAAAATTTAGTGAAGTGCTTTGGTAGGTCTTGGGGTTTCTTTTTCTCTTCGGCTTCTGACCCCTTTGGTTGTCATCTCTTTTCCTCCTTCAACTGTCTACACCATAGATGGACCAGTAATTCCCCTTTGGTGTGTCTGGTCTTAGGTGGTCAGGGTATCTCTGGGTTGCTCTTAGATCTCACTTCCAAATCCGAGTTAAACTCACAACTCTCAATAAAGAAAAGAGTTTTCACTAGTGGTCAAAGTTGTGAGGCTAATTTTGTTCTAAGGAGAGGTGCAACATACTTGGATAGACCAACCTTGCTTGCTCATAGTCTATCACGTCTAAGTGGTCCAACCACCACATTTTGTTCTGAAGACTCCTATCTCAATTCTAAAGGCATTGAATTCTCGTGGCTTAGAGTCCACTCTTATTTATTTGATCACTCGGCTGTCTATGTCGTACTCTATCATCTTGGTCTCTTCCTCAATCTCCTCATTTGTGGAGTAGCAATCTTCGTACTCATTACCTGAATCACTATATTCTGACTACCTCTTGTTGTCTAGGCCTCTATTCTCATCTGTGACTAATGCCGAATTGTACATTAGATTTAGGTCATGCACTTTCATCCGTTGCCATTTCGCTTCATCCATGAGGTCTTGGAGTGTCTTAAGATTAGCACCTGGGTGTAGCTAGCTCCCTTATAAAATACTCAAGGATCCCTGGGAGCTCAAGTTTGTTAAACAAGGTGTGGAAAGAAGTAGGTGTTGGTTGTCTACTAGGGCTTTTGGCCATCATACAAAGTGGCACTGATGGTAGGGTCTTTCCCTTTTGGCAGGTGAGATGTGGTGACTCTACAGGACTCATCCGCTATCCTTACACTCTGCTTATAATAATTCTCTTCATTATCTGAGAATGGCATGTTGATGATCACTAGTACATGCATCCAATCCAACTCATCCTTAAGGTAAGGAATATACTTTGTTAGTGGTCTGTAAGAGTTCCTTGCTTGTGAATCTATGTTCAAGATAGAGAAGATGGCATCTAAGTTGATCGATGTGGTGTTCTAGGTTTTTCTTACCATTTGCTCAAAGTTTGAGATCGCCTTATCGATGATCTCAGATTGGAACTTGCCAAAGCATTGTATGTGTTCTATAGACAAGTGATGCTTTTTTTTAATTGCCAGCTTGCATTGAGAGAAGGACATGGGGCACACTGACTAAGATACCCCTCATGATCTTGAATATCACAACCATCATTGTTTTCCATCTGTCTATGCTATGACAAACAACTGGTTTTTGTTCTCATTCTCTTTTTCTTTTTTAATTTGTTTGAGGAGGGATTTCTTCTCTTGTAACTCAATAGAATTAACGTCAACTGAAACATCTCGGTTTACAACATATAACAAACTAGTTTAATATACATTATAAAGATTTCATATAAACCTTCTTACATTTTAACATAGATTTTTAGGAGCTATTGAGCTTACACAAGTAGAAGGCAAAGAGTCATCTTTTATTTAAGTTTTTCCCATAGCTAAGAGATATTACATCATGATAAGAATCCTATTATAAAGATTTACCCATGGAAATTAGATACATTAATAGTATGGTTAACCATAGATTCCTTCAAAATAAACATTAAACAACTTTTAGATTTTCCAACCACTATATCTACTTAAGGTTGATTCTAATATATGGAAGATGATCGGCATTGATACAGCAATACATGCCATTCCATATCCAATACTTTTCATAATGTAGAAAGATCATGAAGTCAATCTAAGGTGTGCACAAATTGAACCCTTTTCATCCAAATTCTAGAGAGTGCATGGCCTTGCAAATCTAGAGACTATACTCATATCTAGGTGCATATCTATATTTGTAACATGTCTATCCACCACCAAATCCTAATGGCACAAATTTCTCAAGAGGTAAACGATGTAACTTCCACTCAAAAATCCCTTGTAATAATCAAACTACAGTACCTCAAACTACTTAAGTCTAACTCATAGGGAAAGTTCCACCTCAACCCCACAAGGATCAACCTAAAGCAAGCCTTAATCGTGACTATAGTATCCTATCATGGTTATTTAACATTAGCTTAAGATAAGTACTTTGCTATCATCTCTCAAACTTAAGTGGAACATTGCATTGGTTTAAAGAGAGTGACAAATGAGGGGAGTAATATGCATCAACCACTTTATTTATAAGATATAGTCTCAACTCAGGCCCCCTAAAATAACATTGATTTGGATCTAGGATGATACACTAGGATAGTTGACATTCGATCATTTCTAACTTGATCTAATCTACCATTTCAAATTTTTAATGGAATTCACATGGCTAACCAAGACCACTTTGTTCTATAAAAAATCCATGGGCAATTTAAACACCCCCTTCCCTTGAAGAGTAGCTTCAGTTTTCTAACTAACTTAACACAATTTATCCACCTCTCTATGCACACTTCGTTTTATGTTCTCCCTTCCTTCTGTTTCTTTCTCTCTCTCTCTCTTTTTCTTTGTTGCCCCTCTCTTTGTTTCTCTCCTCCCCCTCATGTTTCCTCACTCATTCTCCTCTCTCCCTCCCTTTCTCTCTCTCTTTCTTTGTTATCTTTCATGTTTATTCTCTCTCTCTCTCTCTCCTTTCTTCTTCTCCCTCTCTCATTTCTCTCTCTTTTTCTCTCTTTCTCCCTCAATGCACATCATTCTCAAGAAAAAAAACAAAAGAAAAGAAGAAAGAACAAGAACAAACCAAGAGGAGGCAATGTACTGACCGCAAAGGCCCGAGGATGGATTCTTCGTCTCCTCTTCGTGACAGCCCCCCTTCTTCTAAAGCCACTATCTCTTTCGCTCTCTCTCAAACTCTTTGATGCCAAGAGGCATATTTCACAGTGGATTCCGTGCCACGGTGGATTCCGTGAGGTTTTACGGTGGATTTCGTAAACTTTGATGACCGGGGCTCATACACAAAGTGGATTCTTTGTGCGAGAAGTTGATGGGGACGCCTGTCCTTTTCGGGCGTTTCATTAATTTAGTGTGTACATGGGTGATTCCATAGCGGGTGATTCCGCAAAATGCATATTAAATTAATAAACGTTTATGAGTTTAGAGTGCGCACTCGTAATAAATCAAGGTTAGGATTTATTTCTAACTAGTTGATTTATTTATGTAGCTAAAGACTGCTAGGTATTCACTTTTGTCGGTTTAATTGTATTATTTTACTAACGATTGTGAATGCTTCAATTGATGTGTAGAGATAGCAGCAGTGGCGAAGGAAAGCATTGGAAGATAGCGAGTATTCGATTTATGGATTATATTCTGATAGGCACCATGCCTATATTTTGTCATGCCTATTTATTGAGGCATCGATTATTTATTATTATTTTGTATGCGCATGGGCGCACGGTTATGTTATTTCTATTTGGACATTGTATTGGGCGTGCCATACTCTTTGGGCACCGTCCATTAGCTTTATTTCTATTTTTGTAAAAGCAAACTCAAAAGCTAAAAGCTTGTTATATTTTTGTAAATTGGGCTATTATTGAGCATGAAGATGAAATATACATAAAATACATGCTTTGTGAAGTGCTCACACAAGGCATGGGGGGAGATTGCACCCAATTGGTCTCTTGCTCTTGTCGTTCATGCTTTTTACCTTGTAACTTGTGCAAAAAGTAGAGTTCATTGTTCTTGGGGACCTTCCGGCATTCACTACGCGAGCATACAACGTCCGATCTACGCATCAGTGGTATCAGAGCGGAGCTAAGATCAAGAGCTTCCAATTGCTACCCATCTCGTGTGAAGGCGAAGCTCTTGGAACGATCGGGCTTTACGATCAATCTCGTCGCAAACCGTCGATACAGGCAAACTTCTAGCGATCAAGAACCCCTATTTCTGTTATTGGATCGCGAAGGACCGGGCTACAGAGGCGGAGGACCACTCCTACATCTCCTTCATCAAGTCATGGACAACCAGAGATAAGCTTCATATTTTCCATAGCTAAAAAGCTTAAACCACAAAGTTTAAAAAGCTTTAGTTAATTCAACTTAAGCTTTATAAAAAACAAATCGAATCGTGAGGACGGCGGGCTGTACTGAGGGCCGAAAAATGCGCCGTTAACATCCTCTCGTCCTCAAAAATCGACGCCTATTGAGAAGCTTTAAGCTTCTTACTTACACAAGTCCTCTAAGACAAGTCAATCCTACAAGTCACAAACTCCAGGTCACACCAAAACAATCAAGTTCAGCAAGTATTTTCAGATCAAGTTCTGCAAGTTCCATAAATCGAATAAGTTCTGCAAGTCTGCAACTCTGCAAGTCACATAAATCTGCAACTCTGCAAGTCAGACTAGTCAACTGGAGTCAGAACTGACTTGTGCTCAAAACTCCTAGAATGACTGTTCCTGCGCAGAAATTCTGAACTGCAAAGTTGCTCATTGGAAGGTACTCTACCCATACGTAGGTTTGCTGAAGCATTTTCAGCATACGAAGAAGGATAAATCACAGATTTTTTGAAGATTGAGAAAGCTATACAAAAAAAAAAACACATAAGTCTTGTATTCCCGAACTTGAGCTACACTCATCTTGCTAACTTGATTTTGAGTGAGAAATGTTTTTTTAGTTTTGCAAGATGACGGAACCACTTATGGATGATCTTATGGCTGAAGGCGACCTACCTGAGCCTACGATGGAGCAAAAGCTGGACTTAATCATGATGCAATTGGAAGAAGAACGAAGGGCTAGGCAAGCATTGCAAGTTCAACTGGAAAATTTACAAAGAGCGTCTACGGACAAAGAAGAACCTCAAGCTGAAGATCTTATTCGACGTACCATCGACGCAACTCTCGAAGCTCAAACCATCCGCAAGGAATCAAAGATAAGTAAAAGAAGTTTCAAATTTCGTACTTTCAATGGTATACGAGAAGGAAAAACTGTTCTAGCATTCATTAGTCAGTTTGACGACTATTTCCATGAAGAAACCTATGCAGAAAAAGATAAAATCAAGTGTGTCACTAATCATTTAGTAGACAGAGCATCTCTTTGGTGGACTGTAGTACGTAAGAGCATAGATTGTCCTGCTACTTGGGAAGATTTCAAGAAGAAGTTCATGCAGAATTTCCTTCCACCACAAATTCATGAGAAAGCTATCAACCAATGGGATCTTCTCCAGCAACGGGATCATGAGCCTATTCCTCAGTATACAGAGCGTTTTTGGAATGCATTACTCCAGTTACGCATGCTTGAAGACGTACCTGAAATGACACAAAAGCGCAGGTATATGTCTAGACTCCTTGGACATTACTACGCTGAAGTTAACATGTTCAAGCCTGCTACTCTTGAAGACGCCATTTCACTAGCTCACGACACTAAAGATAAGCTACGAGGTAGAGACAGACGATCACAGCAATTCCAAGCCAATGGTAACTATGGATCTAAACAATTCAATTCCAATTTTAGAAGATTTAATCCAGGTCGTTTCTCTTCATCATCTTTCCGCAAAAATTGGGCAAAACCACATGCATTACCATCCAATCTCAATCAAAACCCTAAGCCTATTCCACAACCAAATCCTAATGTACCTAGACTTCCTGCCATTGCAAACAATGTAACTAAAGCCAAGCCAATAGTATGCTATAAATGCCACCAGCCTGGACATCTAGCAGCAAATTGTCATTCAAAGAAGCCACCAGCTCATATCAATTACCTTGGAGTAATGGACGAAGACGAACATGAAGATATGCCTGATTTCACTGAAGATGAGGACGACACTACTACTACTTCAGATACTTTACCAGGTATGCCTACTCCACATTCATTATTGACTATGAAATGTTTGGTGCATGGAAAGGAAAAGACTATTTTGCATGATGATGGTAGTACTCATGATTGTATTTCAGCAAAATTAGTAAAGGAATTGAGGTTACAGACTGTACCTACGCATTACCGCATCAAAGCTGCATTCTTAGGCACTAGGTATAATGGTACACAGGAAGTGCAAGACTTAGAGATTCAAATTGGTCAATACACAGAAATAAGAAAATTTTTAGTTGTTCCATTACAGTCGAGTGATATTATTTTAGGTATGCCTTGGCGTCACCAGCATAATCCAGATATAGATTATTCCACACACTCAATGAATATTAATTTTCAAGGAAAATCTATCACATTATATGGTATGCATGCATCTAATGTGTTTCCACTGCTTTCACATACTCAAGCTAAACGTGCATTACGCAAGAGAAGTAAATCTTATCTCATCTGGGTGAATGAATTGCAAGTAAAAGATAGTCATATGCACCCTAGGCATAAAGAATTTCTTGCATATTTTAAGGACTGTTTTGTAGAAGACCTACCACCTAGTTTACCTCCTTCACGTCCAGAAGATCATAAGATAGATTTGATCCCTGGCACACAACCACCTTGCAAAGCACCATATAGGCACAACCAGATAGAGCAAAAAGAAATCCAAAGTCAAGTTGAGGAATTACTAAATAGAGGATTGATTCGACCTAGTAGTTCTCCATTCGGTGCACCTGTTCTGTTAGTCAAGAAAAAGAATAATACCTATCGTATGTGCATTAACTATCGAGCTTTAAATAAGATCATTGTAAAGAATAGGTATCCCATTCCTAGAGTTGATGACCTTATGGACAAACTGCAAGGATCTGCTATATTTAGTAAAATAGACCTTAAGTCTGGTTATCATCAGGTGAGACTAGATACGTCAGACATATTCAAGACTGCATTTAGAACACAGTTTGGTCATTACGATTTTTTAGTGATGCCATTTGGATTGACTAATGCACCTACTACGTTTAGAAGAATGATGAACCGTATATTTCTGAAATATCAGTATTGTGTAATTGTCTTCTTTGATGATATTTTGGTGTTTAGTCAAAATGAGAAAGAATATTATGAGCATTTGTCATTGGTTTTTCAATTATTGAAAGAAAATCAACTGTATGCAAATCCTAAAAAGAGTGAATTCTTTAAAACAGAAATTGAGTATTTAGGTCATATTGTATCATCTGATGGAATTAAAGTTGATCCTAAGAAAATTGATGCAATATTGAATTGGCATGTACCTAAAAATGTGCATGAGTTACACTCATTCCTTGGTCTTGCTAGTTTCTATAGGAAGTTTGTACGTAATTTTTCATTACTTGCTTTACCATTAACCAAACTTCTGAAGAAAGGAATTGTTTATCATTGGTCCGAAAATCAACAGAAATCCTTTGACTTATTAAAACATGCATTAACCCATGCCCTTGTTCTACAGTTGCCTGACTTTAATAGACCATTCTTTCTAGTAGTGACCGATGCTAGTGGATCAAGAATAGGAGCTGTACTGATGCAAGACAATCATCCTATAGCCTATTCTAGTTCTAAGCTGAAACCTTCTGAGCTGAAATATTCCACATATGACAAAGAACTATTAGCAGTTGTACAAGTATTAAGACAGTGGAAACACTACTTAATGGGTTCAAAATTTATGATTAAGACCGATCAGCAAAGTATTAGATATTTACTTAGCCAACCTCAAATCTCTGACCGTTATATCAAATGGGCCTCCTTTATTCAAAGTTTTCATCCTATCATCCAATACCAGCTCGGAAAAGAAAATGTAGTGGCTGATGCATTGAGTAGAAGACCTGCCATTCATTATATTTCTGTCATATCTTTTGATTCTTTGATTGCTATGAAAAATACATATCATCAAGATATTACTTTTCATGCTGATTGGAATAAATTAGTTCAAAATAATTTGATTCCTATTGATTCATTGTCATATAATGATGGATTTATGTTTTATAAAAAGAGATTGTGTATTACAATTCCATTCCGATCTTTTGTTTTGAATGAAATTCATTGTCCCCCATATCAAGGTCATAGAGATATCATATCTACCTTACGTATATTAAGTGAAGATTTTTATTGGCCGCATATGGATGCTGATGTATCTAACTTTGTTTCTGAATGTTTGATTTGTCAAAGAGTTAAGAGACATCATGGTAAACAGTATGGATTACTTATGCCTTTGTCTATTCCATCTAAACCTTGGGAACACATTTCTATGGATTTCATTACTGGTTTACCTAATACTAAATCTAACCATGATATGATTTGGACAGTTGTAGATAGATTTAGTAAACAAGCATATTTCATTCCATGTAAGAAAACGTTAATAGCATCACAAGCAGCACAATTGTTTTTGAAAACTGTCTTTACTAACCATGGATTGCCAAAAGTTATTATTTCAGATCGTGATTCTAGATTTTGTAATAACTTTTGGATTACTCTGTTTACTAACCTAGGCACAAAAATTAATTTCTCATCTGCATTTCATCTAGAAACTAATGGACAAACAGAAGCCACTAACAGCACCATTCTAGATCTTTTACGTGCATATACTATTTCTAAACCACAGACATGGGACACACATTTGCATTTATTACAGTTTGCATATAACAATACACCACACACATCTACAAAGAAAGCACAGTTTGAAGTGATTTATGGATATAGATTATCTACACATGTTGCATCTTTGTCAAATAGAATTCAAAGTGCTGATGATATTGCTAGTATGCATAATACTATTTTTAATGAGGTTAAAGATATGATTGCTAAAGCCCAGCAATCATATACCAAACAAGCCAACAATAAAAGACAAGCAATGAATTTCAAATTTGATGATTATGTTTGGCTGAGAATAGAAAAACGTAGACTGCAAAGTGTAGATAGACATCCAATTGTCAAATTAGCTCCTAGATTCTATGGACCATTTAGGATCATTCATAAAATTAATGATAATGCATTCAAGTTAGAATTACCACCTCATTGAAAAATTCACAACACATTTCACTTAGTTTATTGAGACCATTTAGAGGCCAATTACCTGTGCACCCTGTTTATGAAAACCCACCTTTATTAGAGGAAGAGACTGAAATACTTGAACCAGAAGCTATCATAGACACTGAATTTTTGACCACTAGAACTGGCCGAAGGTATTCTAGATATCTAGTTAAATTTAAGAACCATCCTGTAGAGGAAGCACAATGGATGCACGCTAGAGACTTAAATGCTTTCCCCACTCTGTTAGCTCCACATTGAGCTAATAGCAATTGAGGTCAATTGCTATCCCACCCCGGGGGTATGATGCCAGGAGGCATATTTCACGGTGGATTCTGTGAGGTTTTACGGTGAATTATGTAAACTTTGATGACCGGGGCTCATACACAAAGTGGATTCTTTGTGTGAGAAGTTGATGGGGATGCCTGTCCTTTTCAGGTGTTTCATTAATTTAGTGTGTACATGGGTGATTCCATAGTGGGTGATTCCGCAAAATGCATATTAAATTAATAAACGTTTATGAGTTTAGAGTGCGCACTCGTAATAAATTAAGGTTAGGATTTATTTCTAACCAATTGATTTATTTATGTAGCTGACGACTGCTAGGTATTCACTTTTGTCGGTTTAATTGTATTATTTTACTAACGATTGTGAATGCTTCAATTGATGTGTAGAGATAGCAGCAGTGGCGAAGGAAAGCATTGGAAGATAGCGAGTATTCGATTTATGGATTATATTCTGATAGGCGCCATGCCTATATTTTGTCATGCCTATTTATTGAGGCATCGATTATTTATTATTATTTTGTATGCGCATGGGCGCACGGTTATGTTATTTCTATTTGGACATTGTATTGGGCGTACGAGACTCTTTGGGCACCGTCCATTAGCTTTATTTCTATTTTTGCAAAAGCAAACTCAAAAGCTAAAAGCTTGTTATATTTTTGTAAATTGGGCTATTATTGAGCATGAAGATGAAATATACATAAAATACATGCTTTGTGAAGCGCTCACACAAGGCATAGGGGGAGATTGCACCCAATTGGTCTCTTGCTCTTGTCGTTCATGCTTTTTACCTTGTAACTTGTGCAAAAAGTAGAGTTCATTGTTCTTGGGGACCTTCCGGCATTCACTACGCGAGCATACATCGTCCAATCTGCGCACCACTCTTTGTGGCAAAATGCCATGCTCGGGTTCCACCCTGTTTTTTTTTTCTCAAAGTAGCATTGCATTTTCCACACTGCTAATTTGTGTCCGAAATGCCCGTCGCTATACTCCTATTTCCTTGTAGTGTTTCCCCCTATTTTGATCTTCAAGATACTTGAGTCTTTGAGAGTGCTTCAATAATCAATTCTCCACTCATTGTACCTATCTAAGTGATAAAACGGCAAGATCGGCTCCTTACACCTTACGCGGGCTCTAAATAACTAGGAGATGGGTAAAGTTTTCCCCAATTTGATTTTTTGCACCCTTTTGGGATCTTTAATAGTGGGGGAGGGTCACCTCTCTATTGTCGCACTATCTCCCTTGACATCCACATTTTTCCTCAATGGTGGGAATATCAACATGGCAATGAGATGCTACTCTAATCAATCAATATGATATGTATTACTAAAATTTTCATTTAGTTTTCCATGATATGCATGATTCATCAATAAAAATTCAAAATGAAAAACTAAGTGGTTGGTGGTTGAGGGTCTTACCAATGCAATTTAGTGACTCAATGAGTGCTAGTACTTACCCTTTACAATAGTTCAATCTTGGGTAAAGAAAATTATCCAATCAAATCAAGGTTCTGAATCAAAACATTGTAAATAATATCCATGATAAAATAAGTTTGAAATGAATGTAGAAATTCAATTTAATAGGCTCTGATTAATGATAAGACTACTAATCTCTAATCTATAGATCAATTCATAGAATTAATTGACCAATAATCTCTCATCAATAAGTGGAAAAGCTCAAGCAAGTGGATTATTGAGAGATTTTATAGATTGAGCAAGTAGAATACATTGATCAAGCTTGAAGAAGATGATTGATGCCAGCTTCAATCCAGATATTAAAAGAGACCTCTAATAATCCACCATAAATCCATCATAAATCTTGAAGATTCTATATGATCAGCCCATATAAGCTCAAATATGATTGAATCCATGAAGAATCAATGCTCCAAGCTTGCTTGAACACTTGAATGTTGAAGATTCAAGCTTCTTGAAGAAAAGCCCCAAAATAATCCTTCAGTATGAGCTTCAAGAATCTCCATATGTTGAAATAATTGCAATGCCTTCAATCTTGAAGTCTATCCTACTCCAAGGTTTGAAGGTTGGGAAGGGCCAAAGAGTAGAGAAATGCAAGCTTCCCTGTCTGAAGCTATGGTTGCCCTGTTGTGTATTAGGGTTTTAGAGAGAAGAGATGAAGATGAGTGACTTTCAAGGCTTGTTCCTACTAAATACAATGCCAAGTAATGGTTCAATTGTTAAGGAATCTATAGACAAATGATTGTTGCATGCTATAGATTGTGGACTGAGAGCAAAAAATCAGCACAAATTTTTGTGTATATTTTGGGTTATACCATGGTACCTATGCTTCATCACTTGTGACTCTATGGTGCTCTATCTGATGCTCAAGGGATGAAGAATCATTGTCCCATGGTTAGACAGGAAGAAAAGATCACTGGAGAGCAGGATTGCATTTCTTGGCAGCCACCATGAAAGCTTCAACCAAAATCTTGAAAGAGAAGGTGAAGAAAGCTCTACTCTAAAAAGTAACTGAGTTTAAGTCTTCTCCTAGTCTAGTCAATACTTATTTTATCAAATACCTCCAAAATTTACATGAAAGTTTGATGATGATCTGCTATTTTTTCCATCCACTGCAATATCTGTCCCTTCTTCAAATATCTCCAGATCTAGTCTTCTTCCAATTGTAGATGTCCTACAAGTCACTATCCATGTCTTGTACCTGTAGTACTTATTTGAAATTGGTTTTTATGATAAAAATTAGGACTGAATATGAAGAAAAAGAGGAGAAAAATAGATGAAAGACCAATGCTCTGATACCACTTGTCAAAGGAGAGGACTAGAGAGAAAGAAAGAGGAGAGAGAAGATGAGGTGCACAAGAGAGAAAAGGAGAGTGATGAAAAGAGAGAAAGACTAGAAAAGGAGAGTGGAAGACACAAAAAGAAGAGAAGCCATAGAAGCTATGAACAAGGAGGTGAGGTAAGAGATAGTAATATATTAATGTTCCAAAAAGATGTGAAATTTTACATGTCTCTCTCTTTTATACCTATGTCAGTGTGACAAGGTATTATTATTATTTTTACACTAAACATCTCTTCTTTCTAGCTTCTTACACGAGTGAACTCACAATCAGTAAGCTCTATGCATATCATGGTCCAATATACTCGACAGGTCACTCAAGAATATATGTGTATATCATATGGGTTCAAAATAAAGGAGTTTTAAAATGTTATTTTTATATTTTTTAAAATATATAAAAGGGTATCATATAAATGGATTATTAATAAATTGAATAGAAAATAGTTTTTTCTTATTTAGAGAAAATTCATAGATAATGCTATTTATAAATAGGCTTTGAATGCATGTGATATAGAGGATATATGCATAGTCAACTCCCCAAGTCACTATGTCATGTCTCCTTTGATAGTCTCGGGGAAGCTACTATATGTATATCCTCTACATCACGTGCGTTCAAGGCCTATTTATAAATATCCTTAACTATAATTTTTTTCTAAATAAAACATAACTGTTTTCTATTCAATTTGTAAACAACCCCTTTATATTACATCCTTTTGTATGTATAAAATGTATAAAAATGATATTTTAAAAATACCTTACCTTGAACCCACATGATGCACACATATATTCATGAGTAACTTACCCGAGTTGGTAGTGTAGCAAAATTTTAGTTTTTATAATGTATTCATTATTGAGATTTATCTTTGATTATGTTGCAGAGTTTGTTTGATGATACATTGTATCCAAATGAGCTTTCTGATAGTGCTTAACTATAAGAGCTTGGATTCTTCAAGTGCACTTTTCTTTCTTGGCCTTGTGCTCCAAACACACCTTTTCTCTTTATTATATATACCTTACTTTTATATACACTTTTTTTCTTCATTATATGTAGCTCATACTGAGTGATATTTACAAAGGCTTTTCCCTATTGTGGGCATATCCTATGGCTCACTGCAGTTCTATATTAGTCATGTTATCATTATACTTTTTGGGGACTAAATAAATGGATTATTTCTTTTGGCAATATTTTTCTCGCATGAACATCATGCTTTTGTTCTAATATTTCTAACTGATAACCCATAATATTATGCTAGATATTTCTATATTTTTAAATAAATGATATATATATGACACATTACTATTAAAGATTTATATCAATTTAATGCAGATACAGTGTTCATAGTTGTTGTCTTTGCCGAATGGTCTTCACAGCTTGGCAAGAACATGTTGGTTGCAAGGAAGTTCTTGTACAATAGGAAATTGGAATTATAGATAAAATCTAATAGATTTTTGTAGCAAGCCTTAGCTATGGCAGAAGAATTAAACTTACTGTTGCGTCCTGATCATCCTCGTCTTTGTTATCTATATTACTATTGTCGTAGTAGTGATCAAGGAGTGATCATTAGATCATATGTTCATTCTTGCCATTTCCTTCGAAGAGGTATTGAATATCAAATCATTGGAAACCTTGAACCTTTTGGAATCTGTCAGAGAGAGAACCAGGGAGAGAGAAAGAGGAGAGAGAAAGACTGCAAGAAGAGAGAGAATAAGAGTGACAGGGAGAGAGAAAGACTAGATTTAGAGAGAGAAAGACAGGAAAGATGAAGAAGCCATGGAAGCTGAGAGCAAGAAGGGAGAGAAAGATTGTAAATGTATTGATTTGTCAAAAGATATGAAAAATTACAACTTCTCTCCTTATATACTAATGTCTGTGTGTCATGGCATATTATTAACATTCTAACTATTCCCAACTTCTTACAATCCATCCCTTCCCAAAAGTTTTTGTCCTCAAAAAACAAACCTAGAAAGAGCTAAAGAAGAGATGGATAGAATAGAGTACTACTGTGTTTTACAGCTTTACAAATGGGAAATGAATGAAGAATTAGCATTACAAGGACTGAATTTGAAGAACGGAAAGAGGACCCAACTATATACATGATTTGAAGTACTTCAGAAGCAAATGGAGCCATAGAATCTTCAACAAATAGTTCCAAAAGAAAGTAGACAGCTTGCTGAATAAACAGTCCCTGCTGGACCAAATCTGCCATAACTTTTGATAGAAGTGTCCAAATGAGATGTACCACATATCAAAACGAAGCTCTTGAAGAGTACTTTAAGCTCTTGTAGATAGCTTAATTCTGAAAATGAAGTACGATAAAAATGTTGGGGGTAAAGGCGCCTCCGCCGTGCCGCCCCATGTATTACTACACTGACAGTACCCGCCACTACACACTGCAGGTGGCGGGCGCCCGTCACGTCACTTTATTCTTTATTTTTTTAGTGACAGTTTGAATAAAGGAAGGCCCTGTCACACATTGTGACTGTTGGAGTTCCCATTTCTTGTCTCTCTCTTTCTTGCTCTTGCTCTCCCGCCATAGCTCGCGTGCAAGCTTCGATCCTTCTCACCTTTCAACTGGTATCAGAGCTTGGCATTCTCTTGCTCGAGCTCGACTCGGTGCTTCCCGACCTTCGCATTGACTTGCTTCACGCATTGGGTCTCCATCCCGGCAGCCATATCCGATCTCCCCAAGCTCCTGTCACTCCCCGGCTTCCCGAGCACCTTCCCAGCCTATTGAGACACCTTCAAGGCATTGATACTGAGGTATTTGATCATTCTTTCAGGGTTTTATTTCAGTCTACAGGTTGCAAACAGCAAGGGCAGCCATGGCTTCAAACCCTTGAAGCTTATTCCCCTCATATTGTGCCTTACACCTATCAAGGCTCAAAGAGGCTTGTCATAGGCCTTTGATAGGCCCTTCTTGAGTCCCCCCATTACCCCCTTTTCAGCCCATGTGGAGTAGCAGCAAGTTTAGCACCAACAGGGCAGATTGCATCATTTTTTTCCAGGCTGTGAGCACTCCTCTACTTCAGCTCCACACTTGGCCATTGCTTCTTGCTCTCTACCTTGATCAAGAGGGCTATAGACTTCATGTTTGATGTCATTCAAGCTTTGGGCATTGGTCTTGATCATTCGGGGCTGATTTCTTCAGATTTGGGACTGTCATAAACTGTCATAACAGGCTGAAAACAGGGCAACACCATTGGCATTAGCATTTGTTGCTTATACTCCATTCCGGTTGTGCTATTTGATGCCCATATGCGGTCTACATGATGCCTAGTGCCTTGGAAATGTATGCACATGATTATGCCATGATTTTGGCTTGAAATATTGGCTGATTTGGGACTCTTATTTACTGTTATACAGTGCTGGAAACAAGGCAGCCACACTTGGCATTGGCATTTGATGCTTATACTCTACTCCGGTTACCTTATTTGATGCCCGTATGCGGTCTACTTCCTACCCGGATGTATTGGGGATGTATGCATTTGGTTTGACCATGATTTTGGCTTGAATTCGGGGCTGAAATCTACTGTTTAGAACAGTAAATACATGCTGGAATAACAGTGGGCTGAAGGTACTTTACAGGCTTTGGCACTTACCTACCGATACCGGATGTATGCTTTGAGCTTTGGCATGATGTATGAGATTATGGGATGCTTTTGAGCTTTGCATTAGCTCCGTCTTCACTGGCATTTGGACCGACTTGGCATGCTCATGGACCGCCTATGCCTCATGTCTCTGCTTGACAGTTAGGCTTTTGCATTACATGCTTTGGTTTGTGACATATGCTATTTGGTTCGTGTATGCCATACCGACATTTGGAGCTTGGATTTGGATGTATTTGAGCATTCCCGGCTTACTTGATCACTGATCTTGGTTGCTATTTGGATGTCATTGAGTTGATCGAGAGCTTATTTGGGCTATGTATTGCTTCATGGTTAATACGACCGGCGCTTCATGTATGTCATGCTCTCTTGGATGTGCTTGATGCATTGATAGGGTCACTTATCACTGGTGCTTTCTCTTGGGTTGTTTGAGCTTCTAAGCTCGCTTTGTACGCCTTTTGTGCCAGTGGGAGCATTTTACATGCTTGCTTGACCTTTGACAGTTGCATGCTATTGGAGCACTTACATGTATTTGGAGCAGTTTATGTCTTGAGCAGCTACATATGCATTGAGACTTTGGGATCGTACTCCGCTCTTTATGGATATGCATTGATGTACTCTTGGTTCACAGGATGCTTATGAGCTGAGTCTCATATTTGGATCTTTCTCTTTGAGCAGACACCTATTTGTGTCAGGTTTTCGCAGTTACAGGAACACTTCGCCTAGAGTGTCTGGGGGTGTGCCTTTCACTGGCAGATGTTATTTTGACATGCTTCGGTGTTGAGCTCATGTTCTTTTCACTGTCATTGGCCTTGCTTATGTCCGTTTCATGCCGGCTTTGGACCTAGCATTGTTTGCTTGACATTGGATCCTATTTTGGGACAGTTTGCTCTCTAGACTACATACCTGCAATTTATTACAGCAAGCAGTTATTGGTGGACTGAGGTGTAATTTTCATGCTAAAATATCCTGATTTGGTGTACCGCACCTAGTACTAAGTGGGAAGCAACTTTTGGCACACTTTTCTCGCCCTTTGGACCCCGTTTTGGTCATTTTTGGGCAGTTTCTGCAGTAAAATAGCAAGCAATTTTGGACTGTTTGGGCATTTCCAGCCTGCATAATGGCGTCATCTTCGCATGATAGTACCATCTTTAACATTACAAAGTTGGATGGTACCAACTACTCTTATTGGAAGTCAAATTTGGCAGGTCTTGGTGCAGAAATCTCAGATTAAGCCACTTCGGTTGAGTGGGGAGCAGCTTGAAACTATGGACAATGACGACTGGCTTGAACTTGATGAGCTATGCAAGTCCACGATTGTATTGTCTCTCACTGAACAGGTACATTATAATGTATTTGAGGAAGCACAGAGTGCATGGGATCTATGGAATAAGATCAAGAATATTTATGATAAGAAAAGTCCGGCGAGTCAGATGTACTGGTTGAAGCAGCTTATGGATCTGCGCATGAAGAATAATGCGACTATGTCTGCTCACTTGAGCCAGTTCCCTGCTATACTGAAGAACCTGACTTCGCAGGATATCACCTTTGGAGAGGAAGTAATTCCTCTTTTCTTGCTTGGGACTCTGAATGAGTCATGGGATGTATTCCGCACTGCCCTATGTGCCTCTAGTGCTACTCTAAAATTGGCAGATGTTGAGAGTGCTCTTCTTCAAGAAGAGGTGAATCGCAAAAACTTGGATGCCTCTCGTGGTAGTCATGCTTTCACAGTTAGAGGCAGGAATGACAGGTATGACCGTGGTAATAACCGTGGTCGTGACTCGCAGAAGGGTCGGTCTAAATCTCGTGGCAAGTCGCGTAGTAAGTCGCGTGGGCGCAATGCAAATGTCACTTGTCATCATTGTGGGAAAAAGGGCCATATTAGACCACAGTGTCATGAGTTGCGCAATGAGAAGTGCAAGGATAAGGGGAAAGATAAAGTGCAGGAGAAGTCCTCTGATCGCAGCATAGTACCTGCGAAGTCCAGCGTCAAGATTGAGGAAATTAATGTCACGCAGACTGGGGAGTCCGATGGTGGTGATGAGTTTATACTTGTAGCTAGTTCTTCTGATGCTTCACACTTGACTGAGACATCTAGTATGTATGCACAGTGCTGGTTATTGGATTCCGGAGCATCCTTCCATGTGACGCCTTACCGTGAGTGGTTCCACTCTTACCGCACTATATCTGGTTCAGTCAGACTTGGAGACGACAGGTCTCTTGACATTGTGGGCATGGGTGATATTCAGTTGCAGTTTTCCACTAGCAGTTCATTTTTGCTTAGGGATGTACGTCATGTATCTGTGCTTACGCGCAGTCTTATGTCTGCAGGACAGCTGGATGATGCAGGATTTCATGTATGTTTTGGGGATTCTTCCTGGAAGATTACTCGTGGCAAACTTGTTCTTGCTAGAGGCGCCAAGTCTGGCAGCCTCTATCCTCTTGTTGTATCTGGGTCCTCAGTTGACCATGTTTTGGCAGTGGGTTCTATCCCACATGTATCTGATGGACCTAAAAACGGGTCGGCACTGGCTCATGCACTAGCCGGACCTCGTCACTATGCACAAGACAACCCCCTCGGCCTCGCGGCCAGGAGCGTCTATCAAAATCCCTGCCTTCCTAAACATTGCGTTTGTAATACGTTGTAGTCCAACTGATCCTAACCCAATATTACTCCTCAGAGGGAGTCCCTTTCACATAGCCAAAAGGCTCGAATCATATACACATGGGGTTCCTCCTACGGCGGAATGTCATCAACCCTCTGCGACCCTCCTACACCTTGGGGATTGGCCCCTCGATGCGTCGCTCAACATTTAGACATTTCGCACAAACGTCGCTCAAGGTACCAAATAAGCGTATCCAGGAATGTACCATTGTCCTTACTTGATTTCCCCTTTATGATCCCACGACTAGCCTACAGCATGGGTATCTCACTGCCTCTCAACGTACGTCATGTCCTCATAAACCAATTGCAATGCATGTCCAGGAGCTGATCACTGATACTTTTAAGTTCTTTTCATGCTCTATGCATTTGGTGGTTGCCTAGTGCTCAAACATTTAGCAAAACAGTATTGTGCACAAGTGCAAAAACATTCTTTTAATGGTTTCCAACTACCGTTCGTGCTTCGTTGCATGGGCTTAGCACCGAGGTGATCCTCGTACTACTAAGCTCTTAATTTTAATTATCATCCATCCTAAATGCTATGCATAGAAATCAGCAAATTTCCCATCACTTCACATGGCATTTAGACATATTTCAACTTCTCTACCCTTCTCCGTTTAAATATTGCATCGTTGGATAGGTTTATAGGGTATTTTGACATCATTTTATGTGAAAAAACTAGAAAAAAGACACACTAGAACAAGAAGGCGGGGTTGAATTGAGGCAAATCCTCATGCTTCAGTCCCCACAAACATTCACAAACATTGTTCTTATTTATCCTTATTTTTCGGAACCCAAAATGCATTTTTCCCCTATTTTTCATGGTTTTTTCCCTATTTTCCCTTATTTTCCTGCATTATTTAATTGCTGAAAATTCAAAACAGGTTATGGGCTATGGCCCTTAGTTCCTTCTTGTAGAGAAATGAAAGTTTAGTTGATGTTCCTATCCATTTTTCCATTTTTATGCCAAAAACCCTCATTTTTCCTTGTTTTTCATGTTTTACGTGTTTTAGCATATTATTTTGAACCATAAAATGCATATTTTTCTGATTTTTTGATCATGACCAGCAAGAACTCATAGAAAACAGTATCATGAATGATTATTATCCCACATGAACACCATTTCATCCATCAAAAGCCATAAAAACTCAAATTTCCTTTGAAAATTTTAAATTACCACGTATTTGCGTGTTTCGGGTTTTGTGTCCATGGCTGTAGATTTAGAAAACAGCAGCACTTCATGTCCAGCAACATCACAAATCACCATTTCCAGCCCGTATAGCAATCCGATCCATGCCGGACAAGCCTCCATCATTCTTTCTTCTTCCTTCTTCTTCCCACATGAACTTGCCTTTAGAAGAGAGAGAGGGAGGAGAGAGAAAGACTGAAATCAGAATTCTCCAAAGAGGGCATCATTCGACGGGCGAAGGGCGGCGATAGAGTCAGGATACAGAGGGTAGGCAAGGGCCATTGTCAAATGGGGGGGTTGTGTGCAGGCTGAAGATTGCCTCCTCCTCTCCCTAGTGCATTTTTCGGCGCAGTCTGGCGTGTTCTTCTCCCCACGATTTCATGCATCATGCCTCCCCAAAGTTTCATGTTACATTTAAATTTGGGCTCCCAAGGGTCACTTGCCCAATTTGGCCAAATTTTGTCCACCCCTTCGCATCTTGACCGGTTTCTTGGCCATTTCCCCGTCCGAACTCGGAATCGAGCTCTGAAAAATCCTGGGCGTTCGGCTTAGCATCCCGCATTGGCCAGTAGCTCGTGTCAACCCGCACAACTGTCTGAAAAATTATGAAAAATCAACAAGTGTCGCTCGGGCACCTTTAAAGCACTTTGGCGCTTAAAATCGTCCTAGATCGAGCCGCCGCCTTTGACAGTGAATATTTTTCCATTGATATTCATAATTTTTTGCTATTTTTAAGCACTTTCCCGCACCAAAATTCCGCTCTCATTGGCGACCACGGGATAGGGCGACACAGCCCGTCGAATCCACGAACATATCTGCACATAAACAACCAAAGAAGCATCAAACTGATACAAAATAATTATAGAATAAAACTCAGCACAATGCTCCCCCTACCCCTGGACAGAACCAAGGCATGATATCCACAAGGAATAGGCCTAGCATCATCTAATAGAAGATCTGAAGTGAGTCGCTAACCAGCTGCTCCAACACAGCCAAACTAAAAAGAACTGCCAAAGATGTTGCCCTAAGTGGTAGTCTGAACTACTGACCAACTAAAGACAACACAACTAGGAGCTCCTACAAGGCGAGGACTCCTATAGCCTGAGCAAAGAATATTTTCTTTCAGTACATGTCTTCTTTTAGGATTTTTATTGGATGAACATACTTGGGCATGCAAAAAGGAGGGAGCTGAGCGTAGTGACCCAAGGAGAACAGGGCATCGGCCTCAGGACCTGTCTCGGCACCCAAGAACCTACCAAGCCCTCGCAAGGCAATGAGCAACGGATTATATATTTTCATTTCATTTTTTTTTCCTCTTTTGATAGGGGTTAGAACCCCTTTTTACACACCTTCGCATTTATATTCATCTTTTAAGATATTCAGGATGTCTTAGTATCATCATTATTATCTTCTGGCAGGCTTCTCTAACTGCCTCACTACTAACAAGAACTCCTAGGACGGCTGCCGAGCAGGCTAGCAGAACAGAGCCACTAGGACTGCCTTCTAAAACAGGTCTTTCAATGTCTAACAATGTCTTTACAGGAGGCAATGACTACTCCGACCTCCCTCAAACATACTCAACCTAAACCTGGGACTTCATGCCTTGGTTGCCGGTCCCTAAAAAAATATCCCCTCAACAAGTACAAATACACATATAACAGGAAAGAAAGGTACTCGTAAAGGAGAGGTATCACCTGGATTGGCCACAAGAAGCTTCCATCGCAGCAAAGGCTCCTCCAGGCTCCACAAAATTCCACGAACCGCGAAACCTGTCCAGCACAACACTAAACAAAAACCCAATTAAACGCACCCGCACTAGACAGGGAAATGGCCCTCTTGGCCTAATGAAATCAGACATGACTTTGCTACAAAACTGAATCGGCCCTCTTGGCCTAATGAAATCAAACAATACTATGCAGAACATCCACCTGGAAACAACCATGATAGACATCAAAGCATACTATTCCCAGGGGAACAAAGGCGCATAGCCCTAAACTAGGTGCATTAAATTATGACCTATCCCTCCTGCGTATATCGCAAGAGGTGTTCGCATCACATGTCGTCGAATCAGTCTATGGGTCCCCGATAATAAAGGTAGATGAGTCTCGCTTACCCTCTGCATCACCCAAATCAACCATCGTCTGCCAAAGAGGGCATGTTCAGAAAGCATACCCCACAAACGACCAGGTCCTGTCTCACCATCAATAGATATATCGGGACAAGGGCCACAATTAAAGAAGAGGTCCTCTTCATACGCAAGATTAGCCAATGAATCGGCAAACTGATTCCAATTCCGTGGAATGAGCTGAAAAGACACTCTATCGAAATCGTCTAGCAGGGCTATGGCAGTGTGATGGTACATACAAAGGATCGGGTTCCGCACCATGTACGTCCCATTGAGTTGATTTAAAACCAACTGAGAGTCCCCTTTCACCAACAACTGGCGGATACCACCCTTCTTGGCAATATTCAAACCCATAATCAGGGCTTTGTATTCTGCCATATTATTGGTAAAATTCGCCCCGAGATAAGCAGCTAACTTCATGACAATGCGTCGTCGGGGGTCTCGGATGACAACTCCTACACTTCCTTTTTTGCATGGACTCCTGGACGCCCCATCAAAGTACAAGGTGTACGTCCATAAAGGGTTTACATATCCCGCCATCCTGAACTCTACTCGTAATTATGATAATCGAAATTCAGCATATTCAACGGGTGGACTGTAGGCTCCATCCCTCCATCATCATTGAATTCAACAGGGATGCTCGTCAAAATTTGTAGGCAGTGATGGCAGAAGACCTTGATTTCCCAAATAAATGTCCCGCCTTCTTGCTCAATCACCTTATATCCTTTGCTCCACCAAATGAGCTTCCCCTGATGATACCTCTGTTCTAAATATGGGTGTTCTAAATAAGGGATCAGACGACCCATCAACCTCTATCACGATTTCCTTGCAGATGTTTGATCGATCTTGCCTAGACCTGCAAGGCAGTCATAGCATTAGTGCAATCAGAAGTAATAAGGTTTAATCTTATTAAGATTAACCTTATTTTTAAATTCTATCCCTTCAAGGTCAGCTAACAACACTGTAGATTTATTCTTTCCTATCCTAACGATCTTATAAGGCCCATCCCATTTGGGTTCTAATTTGCTTGGAAATAATTCTCGTCGTGCGTCATAATACAGAACAAGCTGTCCTTTCTGGAAGGTGTATTTCTTGGCTTTGAGGTCGTGTAGCTTCTTCATTCGGCGCTTCGCCACTTCTTGGTGCAATAAGCTCTGCAACTTAAGCTCATCTAAATGTGCCAGTGTCGTCAAGCGCTCAAAAAGTGCGTCTTCATCACTCAAAGAATGATTGATGGCAAACCGAATAGTCGACTGCTCAATTTCTAAAGGCAAGACACACTCCTCCCCATATACTAACTTGAACGGGGGTATGCCCAGTGGCTCGTTTGAAAGTCATATTATAAGCCCACACTGCCACGTATAACTTTTTATCCCAATCCCATTTCTTTTCCGACACAATTTTGGACAGGATGCCTACAAGCTGCTTGTTGGTGCTTTCGACTTGCCCTCTTTGGCTTGCGGATTATATGGGGTTGTCTTGTTATGCTTGATGTTCCACAACTCTGTCAAACCTTTGATCACCTTATTCAGGAAATGAGTTCCGCGGTCCGACACTAATTCTTTCAGCGGACCAAACCGGCATATTATCTGCTCTAAAAGGAAACTAGCAGTTTCTTTAGCATCATCTTTCCTTGTTGCACGTGCTTCTGACCACTTTGTGAAGTAATCAGTTGCGACAATGATGTACCTCTTTTGCGTAGTCGATGACGGAGTAATAGGACCCACAAAGTCTATTCCCCACTTCTCAAATGGAAGTATCGCCATAATAGGGGTGAGTGGTCGTTTCCTATTCTCTCGACTATCATGCCGTTGGCAAATATCGCATCTCTTAACATACGCAAACGCATCCTGGAAGATGGCAGGCCACCAATAACCTGCTCTTAAAGCCTTCTGTGCTGTAAGCCGTCCAGCAAAATGGCCACCGCAAGCAGAATCATGGCACTCCTCCAAAATGAATGGCACCTCGTCAGGCATCACACACCAGCGATAGATATCATCAACCCCTTGTCGATATAATGTACCTGCGATCAAGGCAAACTTTAACGCTTGCTGCTTAATTTTCCTTTTCTCAGCCTTAGATAACTCGGATCCCGCCTCTCCCATTGATAAATAATGTGTTATTGCAGCATACCAGGAGGGAATAAATGCCGTATCTATTTTAAATATCATCTCCATGTCACTACCTTCAGCCACAGATTCTTTCGGCTCCCCAAAGTCCACTAGACATTCCACGATGCCTTGCAACCTTGGTGGCTTACTCTTGATTTCATAATCAAATTCCTGCAAAGTGATTAACCACTTTGCTAGACGATCAGGCGGCTGTAACTTATTCATCAATAGTCGAAGTCCCTCCGCCTTCGTATAAAGCACGACTTTCTCATAGAGAGTGTAATGCCTGAACTTCTTGGTCCCAAAGACCATCGCTAGACATAATTTCTCCATGTAAGTGTAATTGATGTCGGATACCCCCAGCTTCCGACTAGCAAAAGCAATCGGGTGGTACCACTTCTCTTCCCAAATTTGGGCTAAACAGCAGCTGATACTATACATGGTGGCTGCTGAGAATATATAGAACACCTCACCTCTTTTAGGTGCTTTTAAAACGGGCGTTCTTGCTAGCTCTTGTTTCACATCCTCAAATGCTACCTCACAAGGGTCACCCCATTCAAACGAACAGCTAAAGGACAATAAATTTGTAAGCGGCAACGTTCTTTCTGCTAAGGCGTTAATGAATCTACGGTAGTAACCAACCGAAGACAGAAAGCTATGAACTTCTTTCGGAGTGCGTGGTGGACCCATGGCAACTATAACTTTGACCTTCTCGGGGTCTGTCGCAATTCCTACCGAACTGACCACATGACCCAACAATAGCCCATAAGGTACTCCAAAAACACACTTCCGTGGGTTTAGGGCGATGCAAAATTGTCTACAGCGCTCAAAGCATTTTCTCAAAATGATCAACTGCCTTTCTCTCACGGTGGCAGCCCCTAAGTCATCAATAAACACCTTCAACTCTTCAGGGGATATGTCACCGAACGTCTTATCTGCTGTTCGTTGCCACGAACCAGGCGCATTGCATAAGCCAAAGGCCATCACATGGTACGCAAAAGTACCAAATACAGTGATAAAAGTTGTTTTCAACTTATCCTCTTCTGCAATTGCCATTTGGTTGTATCCTGCGAAGCAATCCATAAACGAATATATCGCCCTACCCGCTAATTGATCCAAAATCTGGTCAATAAATGGCAACGGGTAGTAGTCCTTAACTGTCTGCTTATTCAGCTCCCTAAAGTCTACACATAAACGGATTTGATTATTCTTCTTCTTTCTAATCACAACTGGCGAACACCATTCCGTGTGTTGTACAGGGAAAATCAAACCCGCTTTTCAAAGCTTCTGTAACTCTTCAAACAGGCCGTCCCTCAATTCAAAAGGCATACGCCTTACTTTCTGCCGTACAGGACGACTGCCCTCTTTCAACGGAATTGTATGAACAGCAAGACTGGGAGGGATGCCTCTCAACTCATCATAACTCCAGGCAAAGATATCACGGAATTCTTGGATCAAGGCCACATAATCCTCCCTTTCTGTTGTACTGAGCAGGGACCCTAATTTGATTGGCCGCGAATCATCAAGCGTACCAAGGTCTAGCTCGATAACATCTGCATCTCTTATACGATCTTGGCCCTCTATCGGCTCGTTCAAAGTGACCTGATAGATGTCCTCCGTGGTGGATCCCTCTTTGGACTCATCACTCGATGATGTCTCACTAGCAGATAAATCTTCTAATGTCTCCAATTCTGTAGAAGATAGAGGAGCTCTCTCACTGTGCGGGGACTCAGGATAAGCATCAACCACCACACGCTGGGCACCTCTGCCGAATATTAATCGACCGGCAGGTATATCAACTTGGCAATCCGCTTGCAAGATCCAAGGTCGTCCGAGTAATACTTGGTAACTTGGCCGCCCTGCAAAACGAATCACCCTAAAGTCCAACATGCATTCTACATTTGCAACAGTGACATGGACCTTAGTAATGCAGCCTTCCGGCTGTCTCAAACTATCATCTGCCATTCTGAGAATTGTGGAAGTATCTTTCTGAATCGCAAGACCCAACCTTTCCATCAGTTCAGAACTCATAATGTTAACAGATGATCCCGTGTCGACAATGGCATAATCTACTAATATCCCATCGACATAGGCTGCAACCCTTGGGCAATGCTTCTCAGCATGCTCGAACCAGTCATCACCAACTCGCGCAATACCCAAAGGTTCTACAATATACCTGGTACATAGGATCTTTCTAAATTCCTTACGCACTCCTGGGGAAAGCTTAATAAGCTGTAGAAGATTCACATCCGGCTTGACTTCGCAAAGAGAGCTTGCCAAATCGAATTCATGATAGTTCGATAGAGCTCCCTTTTCACGCCAAACCATCCGCTCTTTAGGTCGCTGAACTGGCTTCATTGCCTCTTTCTTAACTTTCACCTTCTTCTTTGGTGGTTCCTTGTCGGCTTTACTCTCTACGGGCTTCAAAGGTCCCCCTTCTAGGGCAGGATCCAAAACTTGCGTTCCTTTGTCGCCTTGTTTAGGGTTCCCGTCGACAGGCTTATCCTTGTCGGCTTCTCTACCCTTTTGACCTCTTGTAAGAACAGCACGCAAATTAGGGGTTTCAACATCATTAACGCGTACAGCCTCAATCAAACTAACCCCACTACCACTTGGTAGCTCTTCCACTGTAGTCTTTGGTCGTTGAAGTATTTGTTTAGGCCCATTTTCTGGCTGGGAGTCATTTCCTTGGGCACGATGATTGACAGGCCCTGGTTGCCGACTTCCTCGCTGGAGGGAATTGATCTTACTCCAGCAAGTAGCTGCTAAATGGCCGAATTTTCCACAAATGTCGCACTTAACATTTGGGCAATTTCTTGGATAGTGCTGCCCGCCACACCATTTGCAACTAAACCTCGACGGTGCACCCTCCTCCGGGTATCTACTTCCTATCAAATTTTGTTGTTTTTTAAGGAAGTTGACATCAACGGCTATCTGTCGATATTGCTCCGTAATCATGTCGGTATAATGCTTCATCATGTCCTTAACCTCGCCAAGAACATTGGAAGAACTCGACTCATAGCCTTGGTCATTACCATGTCGTTCAATCGGCCTAACAATTCGATTAGGCGCAGGCTGTTGAGTCACAGGCATGGTATTAGAATTGACCACCTGGCCTCCACCATTTGGAGCCATTTGACTGCCCGTAGGCATCGACATGCTAGGGGGAGCTGGTAATAAAGGCACATTCTGCATCATGTTCCCTCTCCCATTAGGGTTAGCCATCGCTATCCCTTGGCCACTACTACCATTGGCTATTGCCATATTGTTTCCCAATACTAAACCCATATTCGAATTGCCTCGAGAAGCATAGGCTGCTTGTAGTCGGGATTCCACCTCTTGTGCTCGTGTAATGGCAGTATCTATATCCCCCAAGGGGACACTACTCAACTGCAATTGGATATTAAAGTCCAAACCATGTAGGAAATATTGCAATTGGGCAGCTGCGGGGATAGGAATAGAGGTGTCCAACTTACGGAAGACCTCTTTTATCTTCTTCGCATAAGCACGAATATCCTCGTGTGGATCTTGGCGGGTCACGTTGAGTACACGCAACCAGTATTGCCCACCCCTTTCAGGGGCAAACTCCCTTCGAAAAGCTCCATAAAATGCATCAATGTTCAATATGGTTCCGGCTTCTAAACCATGATACCATATAGCGGCTCTTCCTTTGAGAGTCATGTTGAAGAACATCATTAAATGTCCTTCCTCTTGAATGCGATAGTTAAACATCAGCTTTTGAAACTCCCTAATGTGGAGTTCCGCATCTTCCTCAACTAGCCCATTAAAAATGGGTAGCGGGTAACCTAGAGCCGGCAAATCCGTCGTTCCTGCTGGAATTGCAATAGGCTGCGCCATGACGAAGATTGGATTTGCACTAGGAATAGGGGACGGTGGGGTTACACCTCCCACAATTGACGTGGACTGGCTTATAGCAGAAAGGGGAGCACTAGAGCTTCCACCTTCTCCTAACTTACTGCTTGTGGTACTAAGACCACTAGATCCACTCCCTCGTAAGGGTTCAGCACCGCTACGCTTAGGGGAATATCTCCTAAAAATTTCAGCACGTCGCCTAGCTCTTTTGTCTCTTTCTTGCTTTTGGATTTCTCCTAGACGATGCTTATCAATAAATAACGGATCAATCTCAGTATCCTTTGGCATAAACTGCTAGTTGGTCCCTAAACAACCAGGATTCGAGAACCGCCACTTTTAAGCAGCTCCCAGTAGACGCACCACTGATGGACCTAAAAACGGGCCGGCACTGGCTCATGCACTAGCCGGACCTCGTCACTATGCACAAGACAACCCCCTCGGCCTCGCGGCCAGGAGCGTCTATCAAAATCCCTGCCTTCCTAAACATTGTGTTTGTAATACGTTGTAGTCCAACTGATCCTAACCCAATATTACTCCTCAGAGGGAGTCCCTTTCACATAGCCAAAAGGCTCGAATCACATACACATGGGGTTCCTCCTACGGCGGAATGCCATCAACCCTCTGCGACCCTCCTACACCTTGGGGATTGGCCCCTCGATGCGTCGCTCAACATTTAGACATTTCGCACAAACGTCGCTCAAGGTACCAAATAAGCGTATCCAAGAATGTACCATTGTCCTTACTTGATTTCCCCTTTATGATCCCACGACTAGCCTACAGCATGGGTATCTCACTGCCTCTCAACGTACGTCATGTCCTCATAAACCAATTGCAATGCATGTCCAGGAGCTGATCACTGATACTTTTAAGTTCTTTTCATGCTCTATGCATTTGGTGGATGCCTAGTGCTCAAACATTTAGCAAAACAGTATTGTGCACAAGTGCAAAAACATTCTTTTAATGGTTTCCAACTACCGTTTGTGCTTCGTTGCATGGGCTTAGCACCGAGGTGATCCTCGTACTACTAAGCTCTTAATTTTAATTATCATCCGTCCTAAATGCTATGCATAGAAATCAGCAACTTTCCCATCACTTCACACGGCATTTAGACATATTTCAACTTCTCTACCCTTCTCCGTTTAAATATTGCATCGTTGGATACGTTTATAGGGTATTTTGACATCATTTTATGTGAAAAAACTAGAAAAGAAAGACACACTAGAATAAGAAGGCGGGGTTGAACTGAGGCAAATCCTCATGCTTCAGTCCCCACAAATATTCACAAACATTGTTCTTATTTATCCTTATTTTTCGGAACCCAAAATGCATTTTTCCCCTATTTTTCATGGTTTTTCCCCTATTTTCCCTTATTTTCCTGCATTATTTAATTGCTGAAAATTCAAAACAGGTTATGGCATGTGGCCCTTAGTTCCTTCTTGCAGAGAAATGAAAGTTTAGTTGATGTTCCTATCCATTTTTCCATTTTTATGCCAAAAACCCTCATTTTCCCTTGTTTTTCATGTTTTACGTGTTTTAGCATATTATTTTGAACCATAAAATGCATATTTTTCTGATTTTTTGATCATGACCAGCAAGAACTCATAGAAAACAGTATCATGAATGATTATTATCCCACATGAACACCATTTCATCCATCAAAAGCCATAAAAACTCAAATTTCCTTTGAAAATTTTAAATTACCGCGTATTTGCGTGTTTCGGGTTTTGTGTCCATGGCTGTAGATTTAGAAAACAGCAGCACTTCATATCCAGCAACATCACAAATCACCATTTCCAGCCCGTATAGCAATCCGATCCATGCCGGACAAGCCTCCATCATTCTTTCTTCTTCCTTCTTCTTCCCACATGAACTTGCCTTTAGAAGAGAGAGAGGGAGGAGAGTGAAAGACTGAAATCAGAATTCTCCAAAGAGGGCATCATTCAACGGGCGAAGGGCGGCGATAGAGTCAGGATACAGAGGGTAGGCAAGGGCCATTGTCAAATGGGGGGGTTGTGTGCAGGCTGAAGATTGCCTCCTCCTCTCCCTAGCGCATTTTTCGGCGCAGTCTGGCGTGTTCTTCTCCCCACGATTTCATGCATCATGCCTCCCCAAAGTTTCATGTTACATTTAAATTTGGGCTCCCAAGGGTCACTTGCCCAATTTGGCCAAATTTTGTCCACCCCTTCGCATCTTGACCGGTTTCTTGGCCATTTCCCCGTCCGAACTCGGAATCGAGCTCTGAAAAATCCTGGGCGTCCGGCTTAGCATCCCGCATTGGCCAGTAGCTCGTGTCAACCCGCACGACTGTCTGAAAAATTATGAAAAATCAACAAGTGTCGCTCGGGCACCTTTAAAGCACTTTGGCGCTTAAAATCGTCCTAGATCGAGCCGCCGCCTTTGACAGTGAATATTTTTCCATTGATATTCATCATTTTTTGCTATTTTTAAGCACTTTCCGGCACCAAAATTCCGCTCTCAGTATCACTTTGGCATGCTCGTTTAGGGCACATATCTTTGAAGGGAATGAAAATGTTATCTAGTTTGCAGTATCTTCCACCTTTGGATTATGCATGTTTTGACTCGTGTGATCATTGTCTTTATGGTAAGCAGAATAGGTCTACGCATAAGAAATCGGGTAGGCCACACATGAGTGAGACCTTGGCATTGGTGCATTCCAATGTTTGTGGGCCTATGCCTTGCATGTCTATGGGTGGCGCGAAGTACTTCGTTACCTTCATTGATGATTTTTCTAGGAAAGTGTGGGCTTATCCCATAAAGCAGAAGTCCGATGTCTTGGCAGTTTTTCAGAGATGGCTTGCTCTTATTGAGAACCAGACTGGGTATAGGATGAAATGCCTTAGGACAGATAATGGGGGAGAATATGTCTCGCATGCTTTAGAGCAGTTTTGTGATGATAGGGGTATTAAGCGTCAGTTGACCGCCCCTTACACCCCACCCCAGAATGGTTTGGCTGAGCGCATGAACAGGACTATTCAGGAGCGTGTGCGCTCTATGCTTAGCCATGCAGGCCTACCCCAGAGTTTTTGGGCTGAGGTAGTTAGTACGGCAGTGCATGCCATAAACCGATCGCCTTCCAGTGGATTGGATTTCCAGGTTGCAGAGGAAGTTTGGGCTGGTAAGTCACCCTCTTATGCGCATCTCCGTGTCTTTGGATATGAGGCATTCTGCCATGTGCCCAAGGACAAGAGGAGTAAATTGGATCCAAAGAGCATTAAATGCATATTCCTTGGCTATGGTGAGTCAGGAGAGATGGGCTATCGCCTATGGGATCCGCAGGCGTGGAAAATAGTATGTAGCCATGATGTCATCTTCCATGAAGACAAGATGCATAGGCAGCCTGAGAAGGTGGTTGAGATCCGCAGAGTGATCTTTCAGGAGGAGCCTAGAGCTCCAGCACAGCCAGTAGTACAGCCTGCAGCAGTTCCTCCACAGGGCCAGGGTGTTGGACAGGCAGTTAGACAGGCAGCAGAGCCTGCGGTGAGACAGTCTGCTAGAGACAGACGTCCACCTGACAGATTTCAACCCTCTATGCATTATGTTTTGGTTACAGATGCAGGAGAGCCTTTCACTTATGATGAGGCAATGCGCAGGGGTGACAGTCACTCCTAGGAGAGGGCTATGCAGTCTGAGATAGACTCCCTGCATAAGAATGAGACTTGGGATTTGGTTGCCTTGCCTAAGGGCAAGAAGGCTTTGCCATGCAAGTGGGTGTACAAGTTGAAAAGTACCCCTGGACACCCCAAGCCGGCATACAAGGCTAGATTGGTAGCAAAGGGTTTTAAGCAAGAACATGGTGTGGACTTTGATGAGGTCTTCTCTCCTGTGGTTAAGATGACCAACCTGCGCTTAGTCTTGGCTTTGGTTGCATAGCTTGACTTAGATCTATATCAGATGGATGTCAAGACAGCTTTTCTACATGGGGACTTGCATGATGAGATCTATATGGATCAGCCTAAGGGCTTTGCAGAACCTGGCAGGGAGCACCTAGTGTGCAAGTTGAAGAAGAGCTTGTATGGCTTGAAGCAGGCACCTAGGGAATGGTATCATAAGTTTGATGCCTTTATGCAGTCACAGGGTTACAGCAGGAGTGCTATGGATCCGTGTCTTTACACGAAGAAAGCCCATGATGGCAGTTTGCTTATCTTGGTACTCTATGTTGATGATATGCTGATAGCAGGGAAAGCTCATGATGAGCTAGATGCTCTTAAATCTCAGCTGAAGAAGAGCTTTGAGATGAAGGATTTGGAAAAGGCCTCACATATACTTGGGATGCGCATTAAGTGCGATAGGCATCAGGGGCTTTTGTATCTCTCACAGCGGGAGTACATTCATAAAGTCCTTGAGCGCTTTCGCATGTAAGACGTAAAGCCTATTGGCTGTCCATTACCTTCTTATGTGAAGGTATCACAGGCCGATTATCCGCAAACAGATGAGCAAAGGGCCAAGATGGCCAAGATCCCTTATGCTTCAGCCATGGGCAGTTTGATGTATGCCATGATAGCCACTCGTCCAGATATTGCGTATGCAGTTGGTGTTGTGGCACGCTATATGGCTACACCTGGCAGTAGACATTGGGATGCCGTGAAGGGTATCATGAGGTACCTCAAGGGCACAGCAGATATGTATATTTGCTATGGCAGCCAGGATACAAGGGTCGTGGGGTACACTGACTCCGATTATGCAGGACATGCAGATAGTAAGAAGTCCACTTCTGGCTATGTATTCACCTATGCTAGAGGGGCTGTCTCTTGGATGTCCAGGGTTCAGAAGTGTACGGATTTGTCTACCACTGAGGCCGAGTATGTTGCAGCCACTAAGGCTTGCAAGGAGGCCATATGGTTAGGCCATCTAGTTCCTGACCTTGGGATTGATGCTACACCTACACTGCATTCGGATTCTATGAGTGCCATTCAGTTTCCATGCGAAGACGAAACACATTGAGGTGAGGTATCACTTCATACGTGGTGTCGTGGAGGACAAGTCTGTTGACCTTGTCAAGATCTCCACTGACGAGAATCCTGCAGATCTACTCAAGAAGAGCCTCACTACTGAGCGCTTTGCCTTCCTCAGGAGGTTGATGGGCGTTGGATGAGATGTCGCCTTTCCTCATCCCTTGTACCTATGTACATTTGTACTGTCTTTTCTTTTTTCTTTTCTCTCTCACTAGGGCAGATTCGCTTTTAAGTGGGAGGTTGTTGGGGTAAAGGCGCCTCCGCCGTGCTGCCCTGTGTATTACTACACTGACAGTACCCGCCACTGCACACTGCAGGTGGCGGGCGCCCGTCACGTCACTTTATTCTTTATTCTTTTAGTGACACTTTGAATAAAGGAAGGCCCGGTCACACATTGTGACTGTTGGAGTTCCCATTTCTTGTCTCTCTCTTTCTTTCTCTTGCTCTCCCGCCATAGCTTGCGTGCAAGCTTTGATCCTTCTCACCTTTCAAAAAACTGTTCTAAAACAGCGTGCTGTCCTGAACCAGACTGCATCAATACTAGCTCCATAAGCAATAGGCTTCAGCCACCAATGTATCCCTCAAGTATGGATACTCATCCAATATTGAATGAGGTCTCCAAGAAGCCTCTTCAGAGGGTAAACCTCTCCATTTAATCAAATATTCCACAATAGAACATGATCGAAGCTTCTTTTCACGCTGACCTATAACAGTCTCTGGGATGTACTGAACAAGACCATCTTCATCAATAGGTGGCAGCTCATCAACTATATCCACTGGATCACCATAATAGGGATTGAGCTGACTAACATGAAAGACGTTATGAATCTTTGTAGAAGAGGGAAGCTCTAGTCTGTATGCCAAATCTCCAATCCTCTTAAGGATCCTGTAAGGGCCATAAAATCTGTGGGCAAGCTTATTACTGGATCCATCTTTCAATGTAGAGTACTTAGATTTGGGCACCTTCAACAAAACCAGCTCTCCTTCCTAGAACTCTAAAGGCCTCCTCTTCTCATCAGCATACATCTTCATCTGATCTTGAGCCTTCCTTAAATTCACCTTGCATTGCTGAAGAAGGGTATGCATTCTTTCCAACTCTTCCTTCCCATGAGGGTTGATCTTTTCATTAAAAATGACTGTGGGTAAGGGCACCTTGTAACCATACAAAGCCTCAAAGGGAGAAACTCCTATGCTCGCATGAGTGGAATTGTTATAAGCAAACTCAGCCAGGTGTAACCAAGAATCCCATGAGGTTTGGACATCATAGTAAAAATGGCAAAGATAAGTCTCCAACCATTTATTAACTCTCTATGTCTGTCCATCAGTTTAGGGATGATAAGCCGTAGATGGAGCCAACTTAGTACCCATAGATGTAAATACCACTTGCCAAAAGTTACTCATAAACTTTGAGTCCCTATCATGGACAATCACCTGCGGTAATCCATGTAATCTGAAAATATGCTCCATAAACTGGTTGGCCACTTGAGAAGCAGTAAACTAAATTTTTGTTGGGATAAAATGAGCTGCTTTGGTGAGTTTGTCAACCACCACATAAATACTATTCCACCCCTTCTTGGTAGTAGGTAAGCCAGTGATAAAGTCCATAGTAATATGAGTCCATTTACCCGTAGGAATAGGCAATGGCTGCAACAAACCTCCTGGCTTATGGGTGCTATCCTTATTTTGCTGACAAGGCATACACTTCATAATGAAGTCCTTGACATCTTTCCACAGTCCTTTCCAAAAAAAGCTCTTGCCGATCCTGTCATAAGTCTTGAAAACTCCCAAATGTCCAGCTAAAGGGGAAGAATGTAACTCCTCCATAATTTTCCGCTTGAAAGAAGAAGTAGAGGGAATAACAATCTTGCCCTTCCACCAAATAAGACCATTTTTAAGCTGGTAATGCGAGTTTTTTTCCATAAGACCTTGTTGTAATTTCTGAAAGATTTGGCTGAATTCTTCATCTAAGAGATATGCCTCTTGTAGCTCTTCAATCCAATCACTATGTAGTTCTGTCATGGCTGACACTTTGTAGGCCCACATACGAGAAAGAGAATCAGCCACTATGTTATCTTTGCCCCTTGTATGAGTGATGTCAAAGTCATAATTTTGTAATGTTGCTACCCATCTTCGTTGCTTTGGAGTGAGATTTGACTGAATAAGGAAATACTTGAGTACCCGATGATCACTATGTACTCTGAATCGGCTGCCATATAAGTAATGGTGCCATTTCTTGATTGCATGCAAGATAGCCAACATTTCCTGATCATAAACATTCATGGCCATCTCCTTATATGTAAGCTTATGGCTTTCAAATGCAATTACTAGAGAGAAAGAGGAGAGAGAAAGACTAGATTTAGAGATAGAAAGACAGGAAAGATGAGGAAGCCATGGAAGTTGTAAGCAAGAAGAGAGAGAAATATTGTAAATGTATTGATTTGTCAAAAAATTATGAAAAATTACAACTTCTCTCCTTATATACCAATGTCTGTGTGACATGGTATATTATTAACATTCTAACTATTCCCAACTTCTTACAGAATCTAAGATAGGGTACATTGAGAGTGTTCATCATTGTATGCTTGGAATTTTATTCCCAAAATGTATGGGGTAAGTTTGTGCATGTCGAGATGTTTGATGATTAAAACCTTAGTTTGGGTGGGGAGGGATGTTCTTTTGATTATGGTTAACTCTTCAAATATTAAAGATTTAGAAAATAAAGATGAAAAAAAAATGAAGGGGGGGGGGAGGATGACAATTAGGAGCATTGAGAGAGAGAGTGACAGAGAGAGAGAGAGAGAGAGAGAACCTTTTAAAGGGATCAACAAGAGCATTCAAGACGTTGCCAAGGATGAGAAGAGAGGAGGGCGACATCAGCAAGAAGCATGGTTCCTCGAGAGGGAGCAAGAGAGATCCACAAACATCATCGATTGGAATGGGAAAGAAATTTTGAAGCATTGCCATCATCGATTCAATCTCATTCATCACTTCAGATATCCATTCTTAATCTACTTCTTCCTCGAATGAGTATTGTGCACCTCGACCTCCTCCAAGAATTATTCCATTAGCAAGCGAAGAGTGTCTCATGCCACAACGACATCAATCCAAGTACAATGGAAGTCATGTGGCCACCAAATGAGAGATGAAACAATTACTTTCATGATTAGTTTACCCTTCTTTTAACCTTTGATAAAGCTAATTTTAAAGAACCATTAGTAGGCATAGTTCATGCGGATATAAAAGATGCTAGCTTAAATGCTAAGTACATAGGATTGAGTGTAAGCCAATATTTCAAAGGATTTCTAATACAAAGTTTTGTTGATCATTTGTGTTATCCGACTACCAGAGACGCAAACTCCGAAGACACGATTACGACCCACATATTACCAAGTTAAGTATCTTATTTCGTTTAACAAAAATAAATAGTATAACGTTAAAATTTTCTTAGTTTAAAATTTTTACACAATACTTCAAAGCTTGATTTCTCACTTTGAATGGGTGCTGATATTTGTTAATCTCTGATTATTAGAAAAATGCTTGAAAACTACTCTAAAACTATCTATGAAAATTATTGTAAAACTTATGAGTAAATATTTATCAAATTTGGTATTTTTCTAATAAATTCTATACCATGAAATTTTGGTTAAAAATTTTAAGAATTTGCAAAGAAGGGTCAATATATTTTAAAATTTAAAAAGTGATTATTTTAAGTAAAAATAATAGTTTTTATTTATAAAAACTTATATTTCCACATCAAGAAATATCATATTTTACACATAAGTTAAAAATATCCTTTTAATTAATTTTTAAAAATTTAAGAGAAAAAATTAATTTAATATATTTTCTAAGAAAATATTCACATGAGAGCATTGTGTTTATGATATTATACAAAATAAGAACACATGTGCTGCATTAAACTTGTGTTAAATAGGGATAAAAAAAATGTATGAGAATTCTTTAATCAATATTAATATTGATAAATTGGTTATGATCTATCAAACATAAATAACATGGAATAAATTACAATTGAAAAAATAAATACAAAAAATCATAAACAAAACTCAAATTCATAGTTAATTATTAACATGATGGCATGAGGGTAAGTCTTAGCATCAAGTTGGAATTATATATTCAATTTTATAAACATAATCTGGATGCTTGAGCTTAATTAAGAGAGATGGGCCAATAGTAAATTTACTAACCAAGAAAAAATTTGGGTTTCTTAAGAAAATGAAATTTGTATATGAATACACTAGAGTGGGAAAGGAGCTTATATTCATATTGTTTGCTACTTAGTTTTAGAATAAAGTAAAGAAGGACGTGTTTATCAGATTTGAAATGAATAAATGATTTAAACATTTTAAAACAAAATGATGAATTTTAGTTGAGGGAGAGGGGCTACGTATTGAAAACGGGATTAAGATTTGTGGGTTTTAAGGGAATGTTAGACTAATTTCTTTTGAATGTTTTCCTTTTAACCACAAATAAAAAGAATTAATTTATAAAAATATGGAGAAAAACATAATAAGAAATTTAAACGGAGTATAACTATAGATAAAAAAGATCTATATTTAGAAACAAACCTTTTCAAAGCTCAACAATCTATAACTCCTCGATAAATTGCCACAAGTATGACATGAGTAAATTATGAGGAGCTACCCACACTGAAAGTCTGGGGTAAACCATAGTTATCCTACGATTAGAATTCTAGTACCCAATCTAAAGACCTATCCATGAGTGATTAATAAAAGAACTAAGTAGACTCATTTAGTTCTTAGAAATTGAGTGATATTAGTTGGACTACTACAGTAAAAAAGTGTCATAAATACCTGGAAGGACATAATGTCCCACATGACTCTTCTAAAAGTCTGATAAGCAGTCCAATAATACCAATCAAAATGGTATGAGACACTGATCATATTTATTTCTATTTCATTTACTAACCCGAAATGTGCTGCTAAGCAAGCCATGGTTTGTGTGTAATCATTATATCCTCAATTCCAAGAGGATAGTTGTTCAACGTATACAATTAGTTGCGGGCCAAAATATTTTCCCCCCTCAACTATGTATCTCTTGCCCAATCTAATACTTGCCTTTGGCAATCCTCGGGAAAATTCAAAAAATAGTCCTTTAGAAAAGAGACCTCATATTCACTCATATATCCCCAAGATTTAAATGTCCTAGGGAGCTTCACCACCCAGTCGAGTGTACTTGGCTCTCGAAAAATGTACCAAAAAATGACCCACCAAAGACCAAACCACTTTTAGCCAGGTTCCCAAGCCAACTCCTAAGAGTTATTACACTAAATAGATGATATTTGTCATTAATGTTGATAACTTTGTCAAGCCAGATATTTGAAATTTACTTTTAATACAAAAGATGTGAGGGAGGTTACAGAGGTTTTAGGTTCAATTCCTGAGTAAGAAGAGAAATTTCCTTATGGAGAAGTAGACCCTAAATTACTAAATATTCTCGAAGTATTAAGTGCACATGCAATTACAAAAACCCCAATTTTAGAGCTTTAGAAAAGTCATATGAATTGAAAGAAATTGTAGAGTATGATAGTAGTAGGTATTACATCAATTGTGGATGAATCCTGAGGAGAGGCAAAAACAACAAAATGAAGCCTGAGAGATAAACGAGCAAAGGGTGAATACACTATTGAACCTAGGGATAGATGCTAAATTGAGTCCAAAGGAGGAGCCTTTTGAGGCTAACATATCACTTGACAAAACAACATCAAAATCAAGCAAAGTAGATTCATATTCGTGGAACCGAGTGGTCTCAAGCACTGATAGTCCCACCAAGGAAGGGAGTAGGAAAAGTGAGAGAATAGAAAGTGAAGCTAACTTCATGATAGGGAGTAATGAATCTTCATTTAGTTGGGATTGAGAATATACTTTTGGGTTAAAACCACTTATTTAAAGAGACACAAAAGAGACTTTTTGGATAGACCAAGTGATAGATTTGGGATTACAGTCCTTGTTTCATATTCCCCATCAGAGCAATCGAGTGACATATATTATTTAGGATTAAGATCCCTATTTAGAGAGCCTAAGGAATCTATATGGTTTGACGTTACTCTAGATTTTGGGCTAGGGATATTATTTAAAGAAACAATGGCTAGCAACATAGTCAGACTAGCTGATTTTACACAATCTGGGGGACTGTGGGACAAAGATCTCGATGCACATTTGCAAAGGTTTGAGGTGACTTGCATAGCCAATGAGATAGTAGATGATGATCAAAAGCTTCATATTTTTCTTGCAATGCTAAAAGATGGAGTAGCGAGGTGGTACGGTAATATAACCGCTCAACATAAGGGGACTTATGCTGCCTTATCAAGAGCATTCTTAGAAAATTTTCAACAGTAAGGTTTCCAAGATCAATTAGCTCTACAATTGGGCTATTTATCGTAAGGTGCAAACAAAACTGTGGAGCATTATATTGAGCATATGGAGATAATTATTCGAAAGATCAATCCAACTCCTAACGAGCCTACACAAAAGTAAAATTTTATCGATGGACTTAATTTTGAAGTCCATTAGCATGTTAACCTGCAAAGGCCAACTACACTAGCATATGCTAAATCACATGCTAGATAGTGGGAAGGGATGCAACTTAGCCAGCAACTCCAAAGGGATTTATTCAAAGAACCTTGAGTGGAATATCCAAGTACTTCATGTCTTGTGTGACTGTTCCCTTAAATCCATATGTATCTTCAGGCTCCAATGTGTCGAGTAAACTGTTAAATCCATACACTTCAATTCTAGCCTATATGATGCAGACATGCATGCCATCTATGTTGCCAGCCAGGCCAGCCTGCTGCTATTTCCTACACCCCAACCTCAATCCTTTGAAGCTAAAGTAGGAGATATTGTTGCAAAGTCCCTAGGAAAGGTGAAAGAGGAAATGATGGGTGTAGTTCAAGCACCCTTGAAAGAAATTTATTTGATAACAACACAAGCTGCTAGTGCACAACAACCTTCGAGCAACTTGACTTCAAACCCACCTACATCCAATATCTGGTGTGGTAAGTGTCATGGTTATGGACATCTGGCTACTAAGTGTCTGACACCTTCAAGATTAATGCTTGACCATCCATCATTATGCACTTTTGCCTTAAGACATGGAATTTGGATGCAAATTGTTGGCATAAGCTAGGCCAAGAGCAACAACAAGCTCATTCAATGCAAACAAATTATAATTATATGGATTGCAAGAACACGACTTATGAGATTAGAGCCTTTAAAGCCACATGGATTACCAACCTAAGGCAGACCTCCAGTACCCCAAAATAATTATAATAGTGATGGCAACCGAGGGAGAAATTCTCTTTTCAAGAGAAATAATGGTGATTTTCATAATATCATGGGGTAGTGTGGACAACAAAGGCCTAGAGGACATATAATTTGTTATCAATTCCAACAAGAAGGTCGTATAGCTACATAGTGTCCAAATGCATGTAAATTTCCAGACTATATTGGACCTCTTTGTAGAAGGTGTAGTGGCAAGGGACATTACAAAGAGAACTCTCCCAAGAGAAACTAGGAAAAGAGTATTGATAAAGGTAAACAAGTCTCTAATCACCCTTCGACTTCTCTACAAATTTAGTCAAAGTAGAAATAGAAATGCAAGAGATTAGAGTTAAGTCCAAATTCATACCCCATAGGGTAACGTTTAAGGTTGACCCCATGATTGGTGTCATTACTAGGGCACAAAAGTAGCAACAAAAGAAGAAAGGCCTAGAGGAAGAGAGCCCATAATTAAAAGTAACAATAAAGAATATATCTAAGAATGTAGATTGTAATGTGGAGCTACCTACGTCGGATTCTCCTTAGCATTCCTCTGACCACCCATTATTACCTATGCCTTTGGAAAATCCTAAAATTCAAGTGGGGGTAGCTCCTTTTCCTAAAAGAGTGGTCCCTCCAAAGGAAGGGAGCTAAGAGCAAGTGAAAGCAGTGAACAAGGCCTATGATATTTGGGTTGCATTAGAGAAAATATATTTGGCCATTAACCTTAGGTAGTTGCTAGAAATAACACCTATATCCCGAAGGCAACTTTATCATAAATTAGTTCGGCATAGAAGAAAAAGGATTGAGACTAATGCTTCTAAAGTAAGCACAAATGCATCCAAAAGGAAAACAACTAGGGAAGTGAAAATAGTACATTTATTTGTTGATCCAAGAGCTTTAGTTATAGACACAACTATTAATGGCCACTTGATGAATGAAGTGCAATTGGATGATGGCTCACAAGTCAATTTGATGATAGAACAAATGATGCAAGAATTTGGGTTGAAGAATATAGAACCTACCCATATAGTTTTGCGTGTGGCTGATCAAATGAAAGTGACTCCTTTGGGGTTACTCCAAAATGTGATATTTGTAGTAGCTGGATTAGAATTTCATATGAACTATTTGATAGTCTACTCATCCACAAATATCTCTTCATATTCTATGTTTCTTGGACAACCTTGGTTATACCAAGAAAGATGCACTCAAGATTGATACAAAGGTTCAATTGTAATTGGTACCCAAAATGATAGGGTTGAAATACAAGTTATTTCGAAAGGATTCCTGGGGTTAGAAGATGAAGTGGTTAGCGAAATGGATGAGAAATCCAATGGTGAGTTCTATGATTCAAAAATAGAGAGGATTGATAACGAAGTGCCTTATGTATGGTTATTTAGAACACAAAGACCAGCAAGAGAAGAAAATGTAGAGGTAAATACAATATCAGCCTCAAAAGGTAGAACAAGCAGGTATTGGCGACTACATTATAACATTTTCTTCTGATAATGATTATAATAGTGATATTACCCACTCATTATTCATTAGAAGATACAATCCTAGATTGCTTAATGTTTTTTCTAGAGAAGTTAAATACCTTGATGATTTGATTGAAACACAATTCAAATTCACTATAAGGGAATGGGACGATAGCAATGGTGATTTGCAACGCAAAATAGCGGTGTCACTATTTGCATCAAAATAGCGGTGTCACTATTTGCATTGCTAAATTAAATTAGCAATGCTATTTGCGATGCAAATGGCAATACAAATAGCAACGTCGGTTTGAGAAAAAAAAGGGTAAAAAACCCAAGTGCGGCATTTTCCACAAACATTTTCAAGAGAGAGTGAAAGAAAGAGCGAGAGAGATCATCTCCTTGAGTGGCAGAGAGAGGAAAAGGGAAATAGATAAAAGGAGAGCTCCTCACCACCACCACTAATACAATGCAAAGAAGAGGGAGAAGTGTACATGGGAGAAAGAAGGGATGTCATTGAAGAGGAGACCAGATCATCCTCGAGCCTTTGCAGTAGGTACATTACCTCTTTTTGCTTTATTTTTGTGTTTTCTTCTTTTATTTATTTTTTGCTTTTATTTGTAATAAGATGCATTGAAAGAGAGAGAGAAAGACAGAAAAGGAGAGAGAAAGAAGAAGGAAGGAAGAGGAAGAGAGAATAAGAGAGAGAAAAGGAGGAAAGGTAACAAAGAAAGAGAGGAAAAGAGAAATGAGATATGAAGGAAGAGAGAGGAAGAGAGAAAGAGAGAGAGAAAGGGAAAAATGATAACAAAGAGAGAGAGGAAGAGAGAAATGAGATATAAAGGGGGGGAGAGAAAGGAAAACGAGTAAGAGAAACAATGAGGGGGAGAGAGAAACAAGGAGAGAGGCAACAAAAAAAGAGAAAGAGAGGGGGGAGAGAAAGAGAAAAAGAGAGTGAAGGAAGAGGTAGAAACAAATAGTGAGGTAAAGAGAGGAAGGAGAGTGAAAAGAAAAGAGAGAGGGGGAGGGGAGAAAAAGGGGCAGAAAGAGGGAGAAAAAGAGAGATAGAGAGAACAACAAATAGAGAGCAAGAGAGAAGAAGATAGAATTACATAAACTATCATGAGAGAATTAGAGAGAATGGAATGATAGAAAAATAAAGGGGGAGGGAAAAGAGAGACACAAAAAGAGGTGGGGAGAGAGGGTCTTTCAATGTCCTTATTTTATAAGTTTTTTATTTTCTCTCTTTGAGTTTGATTGTAATGAGATGTGTTGAGTCAGAGTGGAGAGGAAAAGAGAGAAAGGAATAGAGAGAAGAAGATAGGGAAAGGAAAAGAGAGAAAAAGTGAGAGTGGGGAGGGAAGATGAGGGAGAGAGAGAAAAATGAGAGAGAGAGAGGGGGTGAGAGAAACAAAGAAGGATGAAGGGAGGCAAATAAAAAAAGGAAAAAATAGAGAGAAAGAGGGGTAGGTAGAGAAATAGAGAGGGGGATAGATAACGGAGAGACAAGGAGAGAAAAGGAATAGATAAAGAGAGATGGAGGGAGGTAAACAAATAAAGGGGAAGGGAGAGAAAGAGGAATAGAGATTAAAATGTAGGAAGATCATCAACGAGGGGAACAAAAACATATTGTTTGATGTAACATAGATAAAATGGAGAATGATGATGGTTAGAATGCCCAAGATTGCGAGGCATATTGCTACAAATTTTAAACAAAATTATATATATTTGACACATTATTACCAAACTTCTGTATCAAGTTAATGCAGATACAATGTTTGTAGATGTTGTCTTTGGAGGACGGTCTTCACAATCTAGCAAGGAGATGTTGGAGTGTATGCGAGAAGTGAGCTTTTGGAAGAGCTTTTTTTGGCAACCTTGAGTTTTATTCCACATAGTCCTCTTTTTCTTTTGGGTATATATCAAGAACCAATGCTGCTCCTCCATTGCAACCACCACCACCACCACCACCACCACCACCACCACCACCACCACTACTAGAACCACTACCATTACCATGATATCTTACTCTCCCCCTCCTGATTAGAACCATAACCAATTCTCCTCTCTCTCTTCTCATATGTTGGGGATAACAAACCATCGACATCTCATTCCCCTCAATAACATTACCACAACTAGCACTACCACTACACCACCACATCTTACTCTCCTCCTCCTCCTCATTAGAACCACAATCAATTCTCCTCTCTATCTATCTATCTCTCTCTCTCTCCTCATATATTGGAGATCAACCACCAATATCTTACTCCTCTCAATAACATCTCTCTCAACTCATATCTTGGAGACCCACAACATCCATCTTCCTCTCCTCCTCCCCCTCAATAACACCCCCTCTCTCTATCTCTCTCTCTCTTTCCTTGTATTTTTCACCCCCAACTCTATTATTTATCATATATATATATATCTCTAATGATGCAATAGTAGTTCTCTCTCCTTAGCTTATTTACATCAGTAGATGAAGCTTATCTACTTATCTTTAATAATATTATCACAATATTAATGGTTCAATTATACATGCATATGAGATACCACACTACACTTACATTCACATCTCCACTCTCGCCCTTCTTTGCACGTATTTTATAATTACATCTTGATGTGTTAATATTTTAATTATGCACACACGAGCAAACTACATACACATCCACTTATACTTGCACGTTGTTCTCTCTTCCTCTTTTGATTAGGCTTGCATATGGATTGAATTTATGCATTCATTTACAATAGACCCTTGCAAGCAATTGCTTCACAATCTCCATAAAATATTGCTTTATTACTTGTAGTTGTTATTCCTTTTAAGAATTATTCATTTTGAACTCCAAACTTCAACAATCAAATATTTTAATATATTGATATATTTCACATTGTATTGCATGAACTTACTACAAAAACTACCAAAAAATATTGAATCCACAAATACATTTTCAAGTTAGCGAACTATTTTGGACAAAGAAAATGAATATATTTATTGAAAATATTAAATATCAATCCAGTTGTCCATCGCTAGAGGGTGAAATGGGTATTCTCTAACAAACTCCTAGACTCCCCTGTGAAAACCTGCTAGCGTAGTGAAACATGGAAGCATGTATTCCAAGAAGATAGTATTGAAGGGATTTTCCTCAATCAAATAGGGAAGCATGTGTTTGAAGAGGATGGTATCCATGGGAGTTTCTTGAAATGTAAATGGATATGTAAAGGATTTAGTTGGGTTACATTGTATCTTCTTTATGCTATCATCCACAAATAGTGTCAATGTGGGGCTAAAGTGTGGCCAATCAATATCATCAAAACATTTTAGAAATTGTGACTTCACCTTGACTCCTTACCAAAGAATGAGTTACGAGAACAAATGCATTGGAGGCATAACTTTCCTATAGTGAGCCATATTCTATTTAGAACAAGACATAAAAGTGTGATGCATTCTAAAGAATACATGTGGAATTACTTACCATGAATCTGGATTCTTATATCTATTGCATCTATTTTCTTCAAATATTTTTTGTGTAATGTATTCTTGTTGGAGGGGAACTCACCTTTAGGTAGTCGAGGAAGATAGAACATCTTCAGTACACTTCCTCATTCCACTACTACTCAATCTGGTGATCCTTATATATGAGCTACTCCTCCTTCAAGTGCACCTAATCTATGCATTTCCTTGGCAAAGTTTGCAAAATCCCCTTCTCCAATCACCTACACATGAACCTACAATTCATAGTTCTATTACATATAGAGAACACATTGACAAAATACCATTGCAAATATACTTCTATAGAAGGATACCAAGTTATGGCTATAGAGAAGTCTCCATGATGCTAACTTGCATGACTTTTGAGACTTAATATCATTATCTAGTTTGAAATTCTCTTTATCTCCTATGCAAACTAGAAGAATAAACATTTTTTCACTTGAATGTTGTAGTTTTCTCATTGAGCGAGAGAGAGAGAGATTATATGACTTTATAATCATCTCTCTAAGGGGACTTTACCCAACAAGGATTTTCAACAATCCCTTCTTGGAGAGAGAGAGAGAGAGAGAGAGAGAGAGAGAGAGAGAGAGAGAGAGAGAGAGAGAGAGAGAGAGATTATGTGACTTTATAATCATCTCTCGGCTAAGGGGATGTGACTTTTTTTTGCCGAACTGGGATTTCCGGCAACCCTTCCTCGATGAGAGAGAGAGAGAGAGAGAGAGAGAGAGAGAGAGAGAGAGAGAGAGAGAGAGAGAGAGAGAGAGAGAGAGAGAGAGATAGAGAGAGAGCTTTGAATCACAACTCCCCTCCATCATCTCTCTAAGGGGACATGGAATTTTTAATCCCCAGACAAGGGCTACCAAGAACCCCTTCTTGGTGAAAAAATTTGACAAGTTGCCTCCATCTCTCTTCTCTCTCTTGTTTATCTCACTTTCTCCTTCTCTCATTTGTCTCTATCTCTACCTCTTCCCTCTCTTTATATTTTTATTTAGTAATTAAATTACTAGCTAAGAAATAAATTAAGTAGTGCATGTTTGTATGCACCTCTCTCTTTATGTGTGTATATGTATATATTTGTGCATGGCCCTTATCTTCATTTCTCACTATGTGTATCTCTTATAACTCTCTCTCTCTCTCTCTCTCTCTCTCTCTCTCTCTCTCTCTAGAGTCATTAGGACTCAATAGAGTCAATAGAGAAAGAGAGAAGAGAGAGATATATATCTAAATAATCTTTTGATGAGAGAGAATATGAGAGGGAAGTTATAAAATAATATTTGATGAGAGAGAAGAGATAAAAAAATTACTATTTAGGAAGATCAAATTATGTGTATATTTATTATATGTCTTAATATGAGACATAGTAGATTGAGACTTTTTGAATGAAGGATATTGAAATGTTTTACCTTATGAACAAAAAGAAGTTCTCGCTTTTGGGACTCTTTTCTCCTAATATAGAAAACTAATAGTTAACATAACATATGATGGCTATTGTCTTTTGCATTGTGTGTGGAAAAATAAAGACTTATCAAAGATTTTAAAAAAAAATTATACTATTGAAATTATAATAAAAATGTGACTTTTTAATATAATTGCACTTGGACCAAAAACTTTTAAATAGAGGAAGTTGATCTCAAGTTGGAGAGAGAGAGAGAAAGAGAGAGAGTGTGTGTGTGTGTGCATATGTACATTTTAATAAATCTACAAATTTATTAATGTAAGAGAAGCCCAAAGGTAGTATTGTAGTATTATAGGAGAAAGTTGCTATAATTGTTTTGAGAGAGAGAGTGTGTGTGTGTGTGTGTATGTGTGTGTGTGTGTGTGTGTGTGTTGATAAAGATCCAAAGCTATTAATGTGTAGGAAAGACCCAAATTTAATATTGTAAGAGAAAGTTAAAAGAAGTTTTTAAAGGCACACACACACACACACACACACACACACACACACACACACACACACACAGAATATGCATGTCTGTGTGTATTTTGATAAAGGTCCAAAGCTCCTACTTTGCTAAACTATACATGAATCAAAGCATATTGATTGCACCTTTATTTGTATCTCTTGTTAGATATGCTCAATGCCCCACCCTCACAAGGTGCCACCAATGATCCATGGTGCTCAAAGTTGTTAGGCCCCCATTATGAGAAGAAGCTATATGTGAGCCCGAATATTGGTTAAGTCCTAAGTTGTATGTCAAATGAGGTCTATGTGATCGGATAGAAAAAAGGTGACTGTTGTGGGTCTAATCTTTGGGTTAGACAAAGTAGTTAAGTTAGTAGCAACTCGAGGCACATTGCATCGAGTTGCGGGGTAAGGGAGTTATCAGGGGCCCCTATTTTGGAGTTTGAGGCACATTGCATCGAGCTGCAGGGTAAGGGCGTTATCAAGGTCCATAGAGGTAGTGCCTCCGGCCCGATGGTAAAGGGATTATTTCCTAGAATTCCATATTAGTCATTAATGTCAGTATTCGTAGTATGGATGGTTCAAAAATACTAGATTTTTAGACAAGTTTAGTCATTTTTTGATATTTTAGATATTATCTCTTGTAAAAAAATCCAAAAACTATAGACAACTTCTAGAATAGGATGAAATATAAAAGAAAGCATGTAGCTTTCAGCTATTTTGGGAGGATTTTATGTATCATGAATCTCCCTTCACCCTACTGTCTCTTACCCCCGTGGTAGACTTTCGATCCCAAATGCTTTGACAGTGGTGAACCCGACATGAAAGTCCACAGCATGTGTGTAAACATGGGGGATTCTGTAAGTTCAAGTTGTGGTGATGCTTTACAACAGATGATTGCTTTGTTGCAGCAACAACAATAGTAGTTGATGTTACAACAACGGATGCAAACTCGGGAGGAAGCAGAAAGAATTCATTCCTTAGCTGTGAATGCATTGCAGGCAGTGGGACAAGAATTGAAGCGGTTTAAGGGTCAAAATGTTTCGGCCTTTATTTTGTATAAAGAAAAGATGTTGTTTCATGGGGTACCGCAATATGCATGAGGTCGGTATTTCTCCCGTTTCGCCATGCATGCGTTGCATAATCAAATTGATGAGTTACATAGAAGAGATGCTGATTGGAAAGCTTTTAAGAAAGCTTTGAGAGAAGATTTTTTCTTGGAAGATGTAGGATTGGTAACTAAAAAGACATTTATAGATTGGATTGAAAAGCCCAATAAAGGGTTGACTACTACAGCTTTGCTTCGTGAATTTGAATGTTGTATACGCAGTTGGATGCCGATGAGTAGCAATCATTGGAGAGTCAAAAAATTGATTTGTTTCTGAAGGCTGTAGACCTTGTCTTGTAGGAGAATCTTACTAATCCTTTAGAAGATCTCTTCTGAAACTGGGCTAAAATCAAATTGGGCTAATGTAACTGAGACAGTGCATATTTTGGTAAAGAGAGAGTGGATGAAATTAAGATGGGGTAGAGGAACCACACCTGCCAGTGCTCAAAAGGGGGACTAAAATTGCATCTAAGGAGCCTGTGGCTATGGTAGAACAACCGGCTATACCTATTGGTCCGGCTCTTAAAGGTGATACTATTGATGAATTAATCAAAGGCATGCGTGATTTGAGGCTGAATTTGATAGAAATCAATGCAAAGATTAAAAAACTGGATGTCAAGGTAGAAAATAAGGATCGGGCAATATCCCAAAGGTTGTATAAGGAAGGATACAAGAGGAGATACATTTGGTGTGACAGTTTAGAGCATGAAAAGAGAGACTATACAGCCTACTGTGAAGCAAAAGCAAAAAGGTTAGTCTTTCGGTAAGAAGAAGTTTCAAGAAGAGTGCTTCTACTGTAAGAATAAAGGACATGTAATCACAGATTGTTATGTCAAGAAGGCAAATGAAAAGAATGGTACCCTTAAAAGTAAAGGAAAAGAGACTACCAATACGACTGAAGTAGAGTTGGAGTTATTCATGGCGACTATTGAGGAAGTGTGCTTCTCAATGTGAGAAGAATCTACCATTGAATCCGGGTATTGAATAATGGGGCCTCCTGTCACGTGACCAACAAGAAAGGTCTATATAGTTCTATATAGCCTCTACAAGAATCCATCACTGTGATGGTTGGAAATGATGCAAAAGCCCATGCTCCAAGCACATGTACTATTTCTTTTGTTGATGCAAATGGTGAAGTAAAAAAGCTTTCAAATTATTGTATGTTCCTAAAATGAGGAGAAATTGAAGCTACACAAAGACTCTCAAGGGAAAAAGACCTCATGAGGCTTACATTGGTAAAAAACCATCTGTCTCACATTTCAGATTTTTTGGATGTGAATGTTATGCACATGTTCCAGATGAGAAGAGGAACAAGTTAAAACCAAAAAGCAAAAAATGTATCTTCTTGGGTTAGTAGAAGGCTTACAAATTATATGACCAAGAGGCAAAGAAGATCATTACGAGTGGTGATATGGTGTTCAAGTAGCTCACTATATGTATACCCTCTATATCACGTGCATTCAAGGCGTATTTATAAATATCCTTATCTATGAAATTTTGATTAATAAAATATAACCCTTTTCTATGCAATTTGTAAGTAACCCCTTTATATGGGACCCTTTTGTATTTAAAAAATGTGTAAAATGGTATTTTAAAAATCCCTTATGTTGAACTCACGTGATACATACATAAATTTATGATTGATCTCCTTGGGGTGGGTACTCAGATACTTGAAGGAAATGCTTGACTATGGTATCACATATAGTTCTGGAACTTCGCTTATGGGGAACTGTGACTTAGATTGGGCAGGAGAGAGTGATTCCAAGAAGTCAGTTTTTGGTTATTATTTCTCTTTGGGTTTAGGAATTTTCTCTTGGATTCGTAAGAAGCAACCAACAGTGGCATTGTCTTCTACCAAAGCAGAGTACAAGGCAGCTTGTTTTGTTGCATGTGAAGCAGTATGGTTAAGAAGGATGTAGAGAGTTACAAAATGGGAGTGCAGGATGAAGAACCAACTATGGGAGTGCAGGATGAAGAACCTTCTTACTCATACCCCCATAGTTAAAACCTTCTTCCTTATATGCCCCAAGAAACTGACATAAATTCGTTTAGACCGTTTGTAGACATGGGTGATGCAATGGGTTTTAGTTCTTTTGTAGATTCTAGTGATGACATGAGGCAAGTGTTATTGCTATTGCAGTAGCAGTGGCAACAACAACAATAGCTAGATAGAGAAAAGAATGAGTCTATAGCCATAAATTATTTGAATGTTGTTGATGAGCATGAGATGAAGCACTTTCATTAGCATAATGTATTGGCAAAATGAGAACCATTCATAGGATGCTCATCCACAGTTGTAGTCCTAATGGTTCTATCAATTTATCCTTCATAGCCACCTCTCATAGAAGTATTGTAAGCCCTACTAGGACTATCTTGGCTTGGAACCTTTCCACCAAGAGGCATACTATCACTGCTCATAGAATTCACATTGCTTGCCTCAAGATTTTTACTATCAAGGTCTCCCACATAGGTTATCTTATTATTCAAAGTGAATTATACTGCTCATAGTCAATTGCCTACATCTTAGCCTCATTTAATGACTTAAGATCTTGCATCCTCACATGGATTTGTGTATTAATCACTAAGACACTCATAAAGAACTCACATAGCACATCATTTGGCAACATAGTGACTGTTCTTGGCCAAAGCCAAAGAATATCACCAAAGGCTCTAGCATATTCTTTGATGGAGGTATATGACTTGCGAAATCTATGCAAGCTATCCCAAGATCAAAGTCATGGGAACCTTCATCTTGTACTCATCTAAGAATTTATCACATAGTTCCTCAAAGGTTCTAATTGACCCTCTTGGGAGGCTTGAATACCATTTCTTGGCCTCTCCCCTCAAGTTACTTGTTGAAAACACAAGCATCTAATGTATATCATTAGACCCACTAGCAAGGCAAGTTAGACTGTATTCTTTCAAATGCAACATTGGATCCTCATTTGGTAGCCCATAAAACACTAGGAGATCCCTATAAGGAGTATGTAATTTATTCATTTTATTTAGGATCAACACTAGATCATCTAGTTCTTCATATTCATCTTGACCTAATCCTAGTATCTCAAGGTCTCTTATCTCTTTCATTTTCACCTTTACTAGTGTAGGAAGGTTAATTTTTTCATTGATGTCCCTTTCTACCAACCCATAGAGTGGCCTAAGGAGTTCTATGATTTTCAGTATATCATTTTGATCCTTTCCCATAGGATATTCCATCCCTACGCCATCCATAGCTGATTCCATAATAGATCTATGCAGGAGCTTCAATCCCTTGGCCGTCCATAAAATTCCATATTAGATTTATGTAGGAGCTTTTGCCCCTCACCTAACGAAAATATATCAACATTACTTAGACCTTGGGGGTCATGCCATTTGAGCAATGGTTTCCCCTTATTTAACTAAGGCTTCCAACCTCCTTGTGAGGCCTAATATTTTAGTATGGTGACCCACCACATGGGACATTTCAGTCACAACTAAACTCCAATGTGTGTTAGTACTTTTCCATGGTATTACGACTTTAGCATGATCATTAGTCAATGGCATGACTACTAGGGTTTCAACATACTTGCTGCATATCCTCTAGGTTAATCGATGGTTATGCACAATGTTTCTTGGATAGAGATTGTAGTGAGGTGAATCTATATATTAATAATTAATTAACTAACTAATTCATAAGCTAGTTAATACTATCTAAATATTAATTAATTTATGCTAGTATTAATGTAGACTAATTATTATTCATTTTTTTAATAACCTTGATAATTGATACATGTATTGGTTTATTTTAATATTAAGTAATTAGTTAATATTTATCAATAAAGTATTTATCGCTACTAAATACTAATTCATATTTTTTATAAATAACTTATAAACTAATTAATATAATTAACTACTTATTGATTAATTACTAAGTAATAAACTGATTGCTAATCGATATTAATGATTTCACTTCACTATTGCTCATTAATATATTAACTAATTCTAATATTTGTTGATAAATTAAGTAGAAAATTATTTTAGCTTATAATTTTATAATTTTATTAATATTTTTAATTAACATATTTATTAATAAGTTATTTAAATAATTAAGTAATTAATGATTGAACTAACTAATTATTTAACTTAAGTAAATAAAATACTATCAATATAATATAAGTCATATTTCAAGAATTAATTTATTATAGTAAATAATATTAATTATTTAATTAATTTTTACTACTAATTACTTATTAGCATGTTTCATAATTAACTTATTAACTACTTAGTATATGTAACTATTTTTAACTAATATATTAACTATTTTTAATATTATTTAATAAGTTAAACAATAGCTTATTTTAACTAATCAATTATTTCATTGACTAATTAATTAATTATTTTAATATCTTAATGAATTCACTAATAAATAATTTTAAAAATTCAAAAACCCACTCACACATTGAGAGAGAGAGAGAGAGAGAGAGAGAGAGAGAGAGAGAGAGAGAGAGAGAGAGAGTATGTGTGTGTGTGTGTGTGTGTGTGTGTGTTCATGTAGGGGGTGAGAGGGGGATCAAAATATTTTGACCCCTCCCCCCACGACTCCCTTAATTAATATTAATTTTAGTATTAGTTAATTAATTTAATTAATTTAATTATTAATTAAATAATACTAATCTAATAATTAAATAATATTAATTAATATTACTATTTTAATTATTAAAAATTAATTAAAATATAATAATAACTATTATTAATAAATTAATTAGCATTAATATTTTAATTAGAGAATAGATATAGCTAGTAATTATTAATATCTATTATTTATTTATTTATTAATAGTAATAATATTAATTTAATAATTAAATAATATAAATTAAATATAAATAATTTAATAAATGAAGCAAGATAGGTTGTTGCATCTAGTAGTATGGAATTGTAAAAAGGGGAAAGTTACCCTCTAAGAGTGAGGGGGTGAGGAACACAAACACAATCATTGACATCTCTCGGAGCTACAAGTAGGCATTGAACTTACATGTGGAGAGGCAGTGACACCAAGAGAAGGTGGATACGCTTTGATGATGCAAATGAGGAAGAGAAAGAGATAGTTCGTAGTATCAGAGAGTGATATTGACAAGGAGAGCGACGACCATCAAAGCATTGAGTCCTTTAGTGCATAATAATAGGGGCATGGTCGCACTCAAAGCAAGAAGAAAAGCGAATGCAAAGAATTGAAAAGGAGCGCTTGACAGAGGTCAGGGATACGATTGGCAAGATTGATCTCATAGTTAATTGGGATAAACGCATTGTGTAAGCTTGCATTGAAGACTAGTTGGAAATGTTGACAACGAGTGCTTATAAGAGATGGTGACATGATATTGATTATGTTTTTTATTTCTTTATGTTGATGTGGGTATTATTTTTTGTTTCATATAGATGGGGACATCCATCCCTTTACCACCTATCCCATTATGTCATTTGGTTTCCATGCCTATGATAAGACAAGTCACATCAAGGTACAAGCAACTCTAAGAGACCCTTTTCAGCAAGTTGGTACGTTAAAGGGATGGGAATATTCATAGTATCATTGGAAACTCCAAGGCATTAGTGCAAGGAGGTTGATGATACAATTACAAATGAGTGGGACCCCCATTGGTGGCTAAAGAAGCATGAGGACTTTGAGGCAGAAATCAGTGGCACTAATTAGGCCTTTTTGTCAAATTATATGTTTTTTGTTTGGGATGGTATTCATCGGTTCACAACATGGATAAATGAGGTATGCACATGTGAGTGGCCCTAGATTGTAGGATCTTAACATTTTTCAATGTGTTTGTTGCTTATGTTTTCGTTAACATAATTGATTGTTTGCAACAGACTTTCTAGATAACACGAGGCAACATGTGTGCCTTGATTTTCACCTTTGTGAAAGTGACAAGTGTGCCAGAGGGGGAGATTTTGTTAGCTATATCTCGTAGAAATAGGTATGCAGTGAACCATTCTCTCATATGCTTGAAATACCTTTGTGCACTAACAGTCATGTGAATGAAGAAATATACATGAAAACCTGATGTATAATGTATACAAGTTGGCACAAAAGGGGGTTTTCTATACCTCGTATCCAGACCTTGTTTTCGAAGCAAGGATGCTAGGGCAGGATGACCATGCAACTATGTTTGACAAGTTAGCTGATGATGCAAAGGCGTGGGTGCAAGTGCATAGAAAGCTAGTGCCCACTTCCACATGGTACAAGCACATAGAAAGCCAACTCCCATTCCCACATGGCTATCTTTGCAAATGCATAGAAAGCTAGCATCCATTTTTGCATGGTACACGTGCACAAAAAACCAATGCCCGTTCTTGCATGGCATTCTGTGCAAGTACATAGAAAGCCAGCGCTGCCCATTCCTGTATGGTGGCAGCATGGAAACTGATATCGATTTATAGGAAACTCATATTAGTAGTGCGACATCGAAAAAAGAAAATAGAAGAGCAAGTACACACCTAATATTGTCAAAGAAAGGCCAAGATCGGCCCTTGTCACCAATTAATTTGGTTTCTCCACACTTGAAAGGTTCAATGTTTTAAAGTACTATAGCCTAGACATCTCTTGTATTCTGATAGTGAAAATATTTGACTGAACATGAATCATAACTAGTAGACCATGCAGGTCCCTTGATTGATAGCATTGTAGAGCAGATCACAATCCCAATGATGCAACAAACAATGCACTCAAGCAATAAAGGCAAGACAATTAAAAGTTTCAAGTTTGCCATTAATTACATGCTCATGCATATTGTTCCAAAGGATGTGTTTGTTCCATCCCTTGACATGTTTCCAATGGACCTAATTTTTAGTGTAAGATACCACTAAGGAGGTCCATGTTGTTGGCATGGATAGAAGGACAGAGCAAGTTCTTCCAAATCTTGCGATGGAGAGGGTTACCTTACACACCATTATAGAGAGACACACGATAGCAAAGAAAAGCGATGAGGCAATAATCGAGGACACAACATCACATCCCATTGACACACTTACTACAAAGCATCGAGATGGTAAGCTTTCTTATGCAGAAAAATCATGATGTGAAAGCATGTAAACCTTGTTCATAATTGAAGTAACTACAAGAATTTTTTGTACTATACAAAACAAAAGGGTGAAAGAACAGAAGGCCTTGGATTTGCAAAGATAGTGGATGTGACTCATACGCAAAGAGATAAAGAAATGATGCTCGTGAACTTCACATACCGGGATCAAATGACATGGGAACTTAAAAAAATTATATCGTTATACAATATTAATAGTGATGTGCCACCTTTTGTAAGGAAGAAAAGAATGCATGAACATGAACTAAGCGTGCCAATGGATGTGGAAGCTATCGATAAACAAATGTGACTCGTGGTTCTTTTGCTCTACCCACAATATAATGTCAATAGGAATGATGTGTCTTTTTACAGGGGGAATACAATTCAAGATTATGAACTTACAATGGTGGAGGATGTGCTAGCCACAAACATAGGGGAACTAATGTGCCTTGAGGATATTATACATAGTAGCATTTTGAAGGAGGAATGTGTTGCTAATTTGTGAGGTCATTGTGCATAGGGCCATACTAAATGTTAGGTGGAAGTCGCCTTTCAAGACACTGTCTCCCACAAAGCTACAATGGTGCAAGATGTGCCTGCCTTCCACACAAGTCAACAAATGTGTCTCACGAATATTATCTATAGTAACATTCAATAATAATATTATATTTCTAATTGTGGAGTCAATATGCAAAGGTCCATACTGAAAGCTACATGGAAGACCCATTGCAAGTCATTGGTTCCCATCCCACTAGGATGACAAAGGTGGAGTGGCATACAATTCTTTACAACCCACAAGATAGGAAATGCATTACGAAGTGATCAACTGAGGCATTATCTTGATTATAGCAAGGACATTGGAGGAGATGAACCAACACAAGGTGGTCGAGGTTGATGAAGAAACCACAAATATAGCATGTGATATCATAGTGGTTTGTCTTCCTGAAGATAGTGTTGTGCATAGATTGGAGGATGGAATTCCATCATGGAACTCCCATACTAAGGCTAGAGTCAGTCAATGCCATGCATTTGGCTGATTGTGTGCTCAAGGATAGGGGGATGTTACTTTTCCTTGCCATAACACACTCAATGGTAGAGCTTGTCAAGCAGGTTGTTGTGGAGGATGGATGCCGATAGATGGAGTCAAGGCATGAGTGTTGGGCCTTACACATGGCATAGGTTGTTCATTGCGAGACACGTCTTTGTATCATTGGAGGTAGAGAGGCGAGAGTCTTAAAGCCATGATATGGTCATGCTAAATAACACTTAGGTATCACACTTGTTGGATCCATTCAGTGAGTGCAATTGCTAAAATTTGTATTTCATGCTTTAAAAGCAAATACATATGATATATATTCTAGCGCACATGCATTCAAATGTCACTTACAATGGAATTGTCCCTCAAGAGTTCACAAAATATGACATTACTATAAATGAGTAGGTACAAGTTACATCATGATCCCTAGTGAGAGGTCACTATGATATCCAATATTGTTAAATCACTATAGAGATGTTTTGTAGACATTTAGTAGATTCCTAATGAATAATATGAATACCACATACTACAGGTGGCATGCAACATGGCAAGGATTTTTGGAGCTCATTCTTATAAACATACACAAAAGAAAGGGACACCATTTTAATGTGTTCAATGTGAATGGGATGCTTCTACATAGCAGCCCAAAGCAAAAGGGGTCATTATTGGTGAAGTCCCTAGAAGTAAGTAGGTATTGGGTCATTTTGTAGCTAGGGCTTACAAAGTTCTTGATGGAAATATCCATATTGTTTGGAATTTCCATTTGGATCTCAATGAAGGAAGACAACTTAAGCAAGCTACTCCAACTAGTTAGAAGTGAATATGTGAAGTTGTCAAAGTAAGCACCAATCTTTGTATTAAAATATGGACAAGGCAAGTGCAAAGCAACTCCCACACCACTTCTTTCAAAAGGAGCTACACAAATCCCCTTCTCTTGAAATGTTTCGACGGCATTGATTGGATGCACTCTAGCCCAACAATGATACTATTTGTGGATGATAGCATGGAGAAGATGTAGAGGAACCCACCCAATGCCTTTATATGGCCACCCCCATTTGAGGGAAACCGCATGGACATAATCCTCTTAGAGCACATACTTCCCCACTTGACCAAGCTAATGTGCTTTCATGGTTCAATCTCGTAGACTTTGTTAGGAACAAGGTTAGGGATCACCCATTTCACCCTTTAGCAATGGAACTTGATTGATATTTGATGTGCATGATGAATATGTACTTTCATAATTACTTGATTGTGTTGATTTATATGTGCAATGAAATGAGAATTAGAGAGAAGAGGAGAAAGAGAGAGGAATGTGCAAGTGAAGGAGACTGTGTACATGTCTTCACTCAAATGCGATACTATAAGATGTGTTAAAAAACGCATGTGCAAAATAACTAGGGAAGGGTGGAGTGTAAATACATGCGGGTATGTGAATGTATATATGCACAGCGGATTGTGTAACAATGAGGTAATATTGTTGTCTTGATATTAACTATTTGAATAATTTGAAAAACAAGAGATATCACATGTTATTGTAATAAGTGTAACAAACTATTTGATATCATATCCTCTTTTAGTAAGTCCACACAATAATGCTCATTTGAATGTAGTGAGAACATGTGTCATATAGTTTCACTTATATGTACACAATGGAAGTAATGATATATCAAGCTATAATAGCAAATAATGCACATAAAAGATAGAGGTATGTAAATGTATATATGCATGTTTGAGTAATAATGTGATATTCTTTTTGTCATGATCTTACTTACTAAAAGTGTTTAAGACAATGGATCTCATGCAAATCTGGTGTCAATATCATCACATTAGCTACTTGTCAGGAATTAAGATTGATGGATTGGGAACAAATCCGAATGGACAATAAACAATGGGTAAGACCTCTTGGTATCATCAGCTAGATACTTCTAGAAGTTAATACAATTTATTTTTTGTTTTCCTTAGTTGTGTTGAATATGGAATGTGTTGAATATGGAATATGCTGCCAAAGATTACCACCTACTCTTGGGAAGACATTGGCTATGCCAAGCAAGAGTTAGACATAATTGTGATAAAGAAAAACTTACAATCCACAGGAATTAACATAAAGCGACTTTGTTCTTAACCAATGTTACCTCACCTGCACCACACCGCAGACTAGCTATTAGCGAAACACTCAATATGGTAGAAGACTTAAGTGATGATGAAAAAAAAATACATCTTCATCCATTTTAATGTTGATCCTTTCAAGCTAGGTTAAGAAACTTTCCTTGTAATTCAACTGTGTTGCAAGAGATATGTTAGGTTTCATGTCCAGTCTAAAAAATTCAATTAATAAACCATAGTTTGAAGACTTTGACTATGCACCAAACAGAGTATCCAATCTTTTCCAAGTGTCATGGGACATGTCACAGGTATACACATGATGGATATAACTATTATTTAGTTCAAGATTTATGATGGCTTGAGCCTTCTCGTTGCTTTTCTGCCAAGTAACTACAAGAGTTGCATCCTAGGGCTTCTCTTGTCCACTAGTGATGGCCCATAGGACCTTCTTCATTAGGATAAGCTTTTGCGTGTTTGCCAGGTATGAAACCTAACTCCTTTGAAGTGACATGTTGGAGAGTCTTTAACCATGCTAGCATGATTGGAACAGTAGCCAATTAGCACCAAAATTCTAAAAAATGAGCTAGCTTCGGATATGTCAATAGACATAAACAATGGCAATGATAAATACTATCAAGAGATACTAGTTGAACTAGATTGTTGTTGCTTGAGTCCTTCAAATCTTCACAAATCTTCCCCTCCTTACTAGTTTGACGCCCAAATTTTTATTGGGAACTGAGTGGAGACTTAGATCAAAGTGACAAGAACTCCAATAGGTTTGGGGGAGTGAGAAAATGATGGGATTTAAAGCTTCAAGTAAAATGGCTATGGTTGCCCTTTTAGGGTTTCAGATAGAGAATTGGTTTTTTTTATTGATTTCAGCTCATAAAGGTGACCATTTGGAAAACCCTTTCAGTGGAAGAGAGCTTAGGTACGAAGCTTCCAAATCCCTATGTTTTCAAAGAGAATCATGTATAGACATAGGGACTAAAAATGACATAATTTATAGTAGCGAATTGAACTTTGTGCAATGTTGGGCTCAGAGCACGGCAATATTGATGTCTAAAGTGATATAAAGAAGCTTTAGTAGCCGGAAAACACTTCTCCAAAAGGCAGCTTAGCGAGATTTGGCCTATAGAGAGAGATACGAGAACTCCAAGCGGGCAAGGTCCTGCAGGCTATGGCTGCCATGAAGGTAGGGAGTGTAGATGAAGTTGGAAATGAAGTCAACCACTTGGACTAAGCTGGACAAAGATAAAGAGAAGTTGAGAGGAGATTTCAAAGTTGATCCATGCTCACCATGGCTCTGATACTATGTTGAGAAGCTTGGATCTAGAGCATGGATATGGTGGATGAAAGAGAAAGAGAAGACTCATGATAACATTAACTTTGAGACAATGAGTATCACACAAGTGAATTAGGTTCCAAGATGGAAGCTTGGACTCAGAAACACAATCTTGTGTATATAGACAATGACACTTACTAAAAGAACAAAAACTACAATAACATTTCATTCAAATGATAGGCGAGTACAATGCTTTATAGTCTTTTGGGTAGGTAGCACTTTTAATTACTATGCTTATGAGATTCAATCCCTACTCCTAGATTGCTTGCATTTCCCTTGGCCCAACTGCTCCATACAAAGAGGCTACACTATGTGTGATTGCCTAGATTGTCAACACATCAGCAAATGAGTGATGTGAGCTTTCATCCTAATTGGATGGGGATATAAGTTCCAATTGCCTTTTGTATCTATCAACAAATAGTGAGACACAGGCTAGAACGAGTGACTAGTCTTTGATCTTCAAATTAAATGAGAGGTGATATGGATGAAACAAAGCATTGCACACATGAGAAAAAAGTCATCTAGCCATGATAGTATTCGTAAGAACCAAGTTGTTCAAATATGAAAGAGACAAATACTAATGACTAACATTGAGTAGAGCCTGAATTTGGACCAATTTTCTCATTGTGTTTGCAACTATAAAAATACAAAAGACATGAAATCCCAATAATCCTTGTTTTTAATAAAATTTTGATTCTTTTTTTTATTTGATCATGGAAATGATGTGCATATGGCAAAAATTTTGATATGAGCATAGTATGTGATGTCTTTGACTGTTGTCATAAATAAAATTCAGAATCTGACATCACTATAATGAGAAATCAATTATCCAAAATATAGAAAAACATGCAAAATGTTGTAGTTTTAATAATCATTCATAAAAATGATAAAAAGAAATATTCTATGTGGATGAAATAGTGTATGCTAGGTGCCATGGTTGTTCTTTACTACTACATGATAAAAAATTGCAAAATAATGAGTATTTATAGTAAAAATAATAAAGTAAAGTTAGGAAAAATAGCCAAAAAATAGGAAAATTTGATTTTTAAATCCAAAAAAATAAGAAAAATAGTAAAACATGTTGAGATGTATGGTGGGTTCTAGGGCATGAGGTTTAGCCTACATCCATTTGCATGTTAAAGTATCCATTTAGGGGGTGATTATATGGAGAAATGTCATATAACATAAATAATGTTGCATAATGAATCAATGTGCAATGAGGCTAAAATGCCAAGTTTTTTTCATGAAAAATAAATGATTGTGCATTGAAGTGTAGCATTTAGATTCTTTTGAATACCTAAAGGAACACAAGCCCATGTTAGCTTGGTTCTGTCTCCTCCACACCACACTAGGTTAGAGAAAAGCATGAAAATAATATCTTTGCACACTATCTAACTGATTGCCAGTTAAAATTATTTGAGCATACTAGGGCATGACACATTGCATGTACATGAAGCATGGTATCAACGAAAAAGTCATGGACACATTGCACATGTCTACCAAAGTATTAACTTACAATTGAGAAAAAGAGGTTCCTTTGCTCCTAGAATGATATAAAAATCATGAGAAGACTATGTTTCGTTGTTTGTTATATGTTAAGATGGTGCATCTTGGGGCCAATCCCTAGGGTGTAGGAGAGCCATAGGGGCCAACATGTAGTTGGGGGTATCCTCTGTGTGAAAATTGAGGTGAAGTAGTCACCTATGTATGGGAAGATTCGTGTGCTTGGAGTCGAGATGGGCAAACCATTGGACTATAGTTTGAAACTTATGTCTACAAATACATTAGGTAGATAAACCATTTCATATCATCGAGAACGCTCTTGGTCATGCAGCTGTGAGAGTTGTTTGGTGTGTATAGGAGCCTGACTGGCTACAATAGAACTAGTATTGAGCCCTCTCTCTTCATACGACATATGCCTCTCAGTCTCTCTTTCTCCATTACTATATATATATATATATATAACGTGCATTTAATGCTCCACTATCTCAAAGTGGTTATATAAGGCCACACACCCCCCATGACACAACGCCCCTCCCTCCCCCTCAACTTGTGGAATATTTACTAAATCCCCCAAGTGCATATGCCCCTCTCCCTCTCCCTTTCCCTCTTCCTCCCTCTTTCCCCCTCTCCTCCTCTCTCTCTCTCTGGCTCTCTCTTTCTACCCTCCCCCCCTCTCTCTCTCTCACATACATATTTGGCACATACATCCACTCACACACACACACACTCTCTATCTCCCTCTTTTGCTCTCTCTCTCCCATTCAAATGTATACATTATCTTTCTCTCTCTTTCTCTCTCTCATATATGACATACACCCCCACACTAAGATTTTAAATGTTATTGATGCTAGGAGGCATATTCCACTGTGGATTCAGTGAGACCACCGTAGATTCCTTGAGGTTCTGTGCTTGATTCCATAAAATTATATTTATTTACCGAGGCTCATACATAAGGTGGATTCCTTCGAGACAAAGGTGAGTTGGACAAACTATAGATGAGTAGACAAAGGTTTATGTCCAACCTTGGCATCTTTTGGTCATGTATAATGGAATGGCCGGTAATAAAATGGCCACGACACATATTGGTGCAAGAAGTTGGCGAGGACACTTATACTTTTCGGGCATCATGTTTGTTTAATGTGCACGTGGTGATTCCACATCACGTGATTTCGCATAATATATATTTAAATTAATTGATGTTTATGAGCTTAGAGTGCACTTGTATTAAATTAAGGTTAGGACAGAGTTCCAACCTATTTATTTATTTTATAGCTGCTAAGTATTTACTTTTATCGATTTAATTTTATTATTTTCTAACAATTATGAATGCTTCAATTGATGTGTAGAGCAGGCAGCAGTGGTGTTGGGAAGCACCGGGTAATGGTGTGTATTCAGATTACCTAGAAGAAATTATCATTTTTCATGGGACGCACGTCTTATCATTAAAGGCGTGATGCTAATATTTATTTAGGCACGCTTATTTATTGAAGTATTGAAGCGCTTGACAAACATTTATTATTTTGTATGCACATAAGCACTTAGTTTAAATATTTCATTATTGGGCATTGTATTTGGGCATAGCAACTCTTGGGATGCCCAATCGCTTTATTCTTTATTTGGAAAAAAGCAAACACAAAAGCCAAAGCATGCTAATTGTAAAATTGGGCTATTTTTTAGCTTAGAGATTAATAAATTTATAAATGCATGCCTTGTGGAGCACTCACACAAGGCATGGGGGGAGATTGTACCCAATTTGTCTTTTTGTCTCATGTCATACAAACTTTCTTCTTGCTTTTATGAGTTTTAGTAGAGTTCTTTGTTTTTGGGGACCTTTCAACATTCACTACACGCGCATCCAACATCCGATTTGAGCATCAGTGGTATTAGAGCAAAGCTGAGATCAAGAGCTTCAAATCGCTTATCATATCACGCCAAGGCGAAGCTCCTAGAATGAATGGGCTCTACAGGCAGTCTCGCAACGAACCGTCAATACCATTGTGTTCCTGGTGGTGAAGAACCCCCTGCTGTACTGTTAGATCATGAAGGACCACTCTCTGGAGGCGAACGACCACTCACGAAGCTCCTTCATAAAGAAGTTTTTTTTCAGAGAAATAGAGAAGAAGAATATTAATTTTGGAGTTTAAAAAAAGTTTCATAAGCTTAAAAAGTCTTTAGAGCTCCCAATTTCCATCGTCTGCACTAGCGGCAGGACATACTCACTCGTGACGATGGCAGCCAATACATGCCGCCATCGTCTACACTAGCGATAGGACATACTCACTCGCGACGATGGCAGCCAGTACATGCCACCATCCTGATTGATTGGCTAAGGAATATTAAGCTTTTCCAAAGCTTAAGGTTACTAACCTTATTAAAGCTCAATCTTAAATCTCCTACATAGTGGCTGTTCACATAGAACGAACCCGCTTTGCAACTTCAGCAAGCCTCTGTTCACACTTGTGCTATGACAGAGTCAATTTTCAGCAACAAGTAGATTGTCATACACAAACTATACAAAAAACGTATATGCTTGGAAGAGGACCGTCATCAATTATCGTACCCACAAAAGAAGAAAGATCACAAAAATTCATATTTTAAAAAAAACAAGACTTGTGAACCCAAACTTGAGCTATGCTCATCCCCCTAACAAGATTTCGAGTGTGTGAGATTGTTTGAGATTTTGCAGGATGTCCAATCAAAACATGGAAGATTTTATGGCGGAAGGTGATTTACCAGAACCATGGAGAAAAAATTGGACCTAATTATGATGCAACTTTAAGAGGAATGAAGAGCACGTAAAAAATTTACAAGCTCAATTGGCTACTCTTTAATAATCCATTGTCGATCAAGATGGACCACAACCCGAAGATGTTATACAATGTATGATCGATGTGACACTTGAAGCACAATCTCTCACGAAAGAAGCCAAGATAAGTCAAAAAATTTTCAAATTCCATACTTTTAATGGGCAACATGATGGAAAAATTGTTCTCGCTTTTATCAATCAGTTTAATGATTATTTCCATGAAGAGCAGTATGATGAAAAAGATAAACTCAAATGTGTCACTAACCATCTAGTGGACAGAGCATCATTATGGTGGACTGTTGTTCATAAGAGTATTGATTGTCCTACTACTTAGGAGGCCTTTCAAAAGAATTTTTTGCAGAATTGTCTTCCACCTCATTTCCATGAAAAAGTGATCAAATAGCGAGACCTTCTGCAACAAAGAGATCGTAAATCCATACCACAATACATCGAGCGTTTCTAGAGTGCCTTACTACAACTTCGAATGCTTGAAGATGTTCCTAAGGAGATCCACAAGCACAAGTATATGTCCGGTTTGCTTAGTCACTTCTATGCGGAAGTGAATATATTCAAGCCAAAGACTTTGAAGGATGTGATTTCTTTGGTCCATGATGCTAAAGACAAAATTTGTGGATGAGAAAAGTGACCACAAAAATTTCCAACTAATGGTAACTTCAGTACAAAGAAATTTAATTCTAACTTTTGAAGATTTAATCAAAATCTCTTTGTTTCTTCTTCTTTCCATAAACCTTGGACTCGACCTCCTCCTTTACTACCAAACACAAATTCAAATCCTAAGCCTTTTCTCCAACCAAATCCGAACATACCTAAATTTCCAGCCATTACCAATAATGTTTCCAAAGCAAAGTCCGTAGTTTGCTATAAGTGTCATCAACCTGGAGACTTAGCGGTAAACTGAAAATGCAAGAAGCCAACTGTTCAAATCAACTACTTGGGAGCGACTGAAGAGGAAGACCATGAAGATATGCCATATTTCACTGAAGATGATGATGATATTAGTGGTACTTCAGATAATTTACCAGGTATGCTAAATCCTCATTCATTATTAACAATGAAATGTCTTATGTATGGTCACGAAAAGATTGTCTTACATGATGATGGGAGTACACATGATTTTATTTCTACAAAGTTAGTAAAAGAATTGAATTTACATACTGTTTCAACCAATTATTGCATAAAAGCTACATTCTTAGGCACTAGATACAATGGTACAAAAGAAGTTAATGATTTAGAAATTAAAATTGGAAATTATGTTGAGTGTAGAAATTTCTTGGTTGTGCCTTTGCAAGCTATTTTAGGAATCCCTTGGTGTCACAAATGTAATCTTGTTGAATGTTGAAATGACTAGAATTTTTGGTTGATTTTTGTTGTTTTTGAGCATGTTTTGGAATCTCATGATGATTCTTTGTAGAAATACGAGGCTTTATGATATTCTTATAGGTTCTGTTGAGGTTCTGATACCTTCTGTTTAGCTTCTATTTTGTTCAGATTTTCTTCTATATGAAGCATGGATTGATGATTGATGAAGATTGAGATCTTTTAAAAGCTTATTGAATAGTTTTTGATAGTTTGGAATGGTTTTAGTATGAGTTATGAGGTTCTCCTATTCTCTATTGACCTTTTGTAAGCCTTCTATAGAGTCTCTATTCCTGCTCTATTCCTGTTCTGTTCTGATCTGTAGATCTTCTATATGTGTTCTGTGATATAAGGGTGTACTTTGGGAAAGTTTTCTAAAGGATTAATCTAAGTTCAAAAGAGCTAAAAAAAATGGAAGAAGTAACTATTGAAGACTGAAGAGAAGACTGGAGTGAAGTGATAGTAGTGAGCTATAAAGAGACACTATAGTGGCTCTAGTGCCCTTTCATACCTCCCATGCCTCTTGGGAGGTGCATCCACGACCAAGAGAGGATTATTATGAGCAATTATTTAGTATTTTAGTGAGGAGATGATGTACTATTGATTGATTGATTGATTGATTGAGAGAGAGAGAGAGAGAGAGAGAGAGAGAGAGAGAGAGAGAGCCAATTCTATTAAAAAAAGGTAGCTATTTATGAGAGATTGAGAGAAGAGAACTATGAACACAATGAAGATGAATATTATGTGATTATTTCCATTCAAAAGTGGTGTGTTCTTTTGCGTTTCTTGTTCTATTGATGGATTCTATGAAGTTGTTGAAGATTATGGTTGATTCTATCAAATCTGTGGAAGATATCTACTATGATGTTGTGTGAAGATTTGTTCTTTTCCTTGTTGTGGTTCTCTATAGAATGAAACAAAATCTTGTTGATATTACAAGATAGATTTTATTGTAGTAGAAACCCCTTTTCCTTGGTATTCCTCTTCGGGCTCTATGTTTTTGGTACACAGCCGGGGAAACTCAAGTATTAGAAGAGGCTGAAAATGAAGGAAATGGCATTGCCAAGAAGAGGAGAATTCAATGGATGTTTACAAAGTTCATTCTTCCACTAAAAAGACACGTGGGATGCTTGATGCACTAACAATCTCCTCATTGTCCAATTAACAACCCACTGGAAGTTGGTAGACAAAGTGTTATTTATAATATACATTGTTGAAACCATCATAAGCTGGCATTATCATGATGATGGCATAACAATGATCCTTAGAAGAATGAGTTTTGATACTTTCAGAAGGGAAAATCTTCCATCTGTCGTGGTTTGAAAGCTAAATTCAGAGATGTTGAAAAGAAATAAGTAGAAGAGATATTGGCTAGAGAGTCCCATACAGATTGAAGCCCCTCTGATTCTGTTCTGTTGAGTACAAACAATTAATTGTAGACAACCCCCTGATGAATGACACAATCAAGAGGCAAGCACTAGAACGTTTCCAGAGGTGCAGTGAAAAGAGAGAAAGCAAGAATCAAGGCCGAGAATGAGCTTGTAGTAGAAGCCTCCTTTGACACCTTAAAAGCACTCTTTACAGAAGTCCCTATGGCAACTTAAGGTCCCCTTCCTAGTCAGATTAGTCCTAGAAATATTGATGGCAGGCCAACAAATGTAGTCCCATTGCCAATTTTAAAGGGAGAGTACAATGAGGACCCCGATCTTCATGTAGCAGAATTTATGGTAGCATGTGTGGCTAACAATTCCAGAATCCCCAAGCATTGGTTAGCAAAATTCCCCGCCACTTTCAAGGGTACAACATTTCAATGGTATGAGAGACAAGCAATGGGAACTTTTGGCACATGGGATGACTTGAAGTTGGCCTTCCTCACTAAATTCAGGCGTGAAGGTTTTGAAGAGAGGATGCAAGAGGAGTTCATGAACCTAAGTTAGTCCTGTGGAGAAAGAGTAGAAGCTTATGTCTCATGAATGGAATTCATCCTAAAGAGATGGACCAACCATCATTTGGATGAAGGCATCCAGAAAGGAGTGTTCCTCAGAAGCCTACAACCAGAAGTTTGCAAGTTCGTGGAATTGAGAAGACCAGCCAATCTGTAAGCTGCAGTGGAATGTGCAAGACTATATGACGAAGTTGAACCAAGGTTGTCAAGACTCAACAACCCCAAGTCTCAACAAGAGCTCTGAATCAGAACTAGCATAGAGGACCTCCTGAATCAACCCAACCTATGTATGCAATAATTATAGAAGCTTCCCAAAACCCTACTACAAGTACTTCAAGAGGTGAAAATCTGAAGGACTACCTGTCCAATTCAGTCTCAAGTATTAAGAAAGAGCTTATGGATGTGATTCAGAACATCTACAAATGCTGAAGATGAATACCACCAATATATCCACTCTGACGGGAGATGAGAAAGATGTGATGTGTTCTAATACATGGTGCAGAAAGTGCCATCAAGTGGGACATTTAGCCACTGAATGTACCCAAAAACCAACCATTCCTGGAGTCTTTTGTTCATACGTTTTGAGGAAGAAACATACAGAGGATATTTGCTCTCTGAAAGAGATGCATGAATGAAGAAAGAAAGATGAAGATGCAAGATTCAACTTGCTGGAATCCAAAATGACAATGCAGGTCATTGGACCAAAGCTTAGGGACTTTGGTCCAAGGAGGTTTCCCTCTCAAAGTTACAGAGAGGATGACAATCTGGAGGTGGTCATAGATGAGAGGTGGAATGTTGTAGATGTGGAGAAAAGGGTCATATCTCACCGAATTGTCTAAACCCTAGAAGATCTGTGGATTACAAGCCCTTATGTAGTTGATACAAAGGAGAAAACCACACTGCAAAAGATTGTCCAAGTCCAGCCCCTGTGAAATCTACTTTTGATACCCAATAGAAGACCCAAGAACTTGCTTCCAATTTGGTGGAATCGAAATTGGTCGCAATAATGCAAGCAAAGAAAGGAGAATCCGTAGTTCTAAAAGAGATTGTTCCTTTTTCCAAGACTGTGAAGTTTAGCCTCCCTTGAAAAAATAGAACAATGCAATCCAAAATAAGGAAGTACAGAGCACTATAGAGCCATAGAGAGCTACAGAGACAAGACCAAAGGTCCAAGAAATAGAGGATGTGGAAGTACCTCCTCATGAGGAAGAAGTGCAGATGTTGCCACTCTTGGAAGAAAACTGGAAGATGAAAGTGGGCATGGACCCATTTCCCAGTCGATTGGAAAGGCCTGTGGATCCTATCAAAGAGTATGATTTGGTCAAAGACCTAAACACCTTCAAATTAAACCTAACATTCTGACAGTTACTGATGTTGTCTCCCAATTGCCGAAAAAGGTTTAAATGCATCTTGACAAGAAGAGCGGCCTAAGAATTGCTCCCCCAACAACAAAAAATTCCAACAGAGCCTCGGAACTCGTGAAGGAAGTAGATGTGAGTAATGCCTTCCTAGATCCTAGAACCCGAGAGATTGGCGTATGGATAGAAGGATGCTTTATTGCAGATGCATTGATTGATGGAGGCTCATTAGTAAACATAATGGCGGATGTGACAATGAGGATTTAGGCTTGCAACGAATTCAGCCTAGGCAGTGGCTTATTAGATTGGCAGACCAAAGTAGAATCAAACTGTTGGGTATCCTCCCATACGTAAAAGTAACCCTTGTGGGAAGAGACTATTGGCTGACATATTTGGTGGTCAAACCAAATTCCTACGGGACCTCATATGCTCTGTTGTTGGAAAGACCTTGGCTTTTTGAAGCAAGAGCAAGGATGTATTGGTTCAAAGGAATCCAACCCTAGGTAGAGGACCCAATAAAGTGGTATTGAAGTTTTATGGATCGCAAAAAGGCAATGGATCTACATCCATCAAAGTCATAACAGACTTCTCCAATGAAGTAATAGATGGTACATCAGGAGATGAAGAGGCTATCAAACAAATCTTTCATAAGAAAACATAGGCATAGTCCCTAATAGTGGCCACTATAAGCCAACTCCCAAAGGAGGAAGAAAAGTCTTTGTCCATGGGATAATACCTCTTTCCTAAACTCAAATGGACTTCTAAAATCACCTCTAATAGTGAAATAGAAGCATGGATGTACTGTTCTCCTTGTTACATGATAGTCACAGAGGTAGAGGTAGAGTTAGAGACAAAGATAGAGATAGAAGCAGATGGAGAAGCAAAGGACATAACAGAGAGCTTGTTCTTCTCTTACAGAACATCCACAGATGTAGAAATAGAACCTAAAGATGAAGAAAGTGATAATGCAGATGAAGATCATGAAAGTGAGCTAGAAGGATCTATCCTATTCATAGAAGGTAGAGATGAGGAAGACATTCTTGACATTCCTAAAGCCTCAGAAGAAGTAGAAGATCCTTTTCTGTTTGATAGAATGATTGTGATACCCTTTGGACTAATCCAAGAATCATGTCATACGCAAAGATTTTATAAGAAATGGATTAAGAAGAATAGGCATTCCTTTGGTAGTGGCTCATTTCATCCAAAGTTACCCTTCCTAAAAGAAGATGATGACGATGCACCCTGCCACAACAACCCCTGGCCCTACAGCTCAAACAGAATGTAGGAAGTTCATGTTATGTGACATTCTTGGATGCATCTTTAGAAGATGAATTCTAAAGCCAAGAAGTAACTCATCCCCAACCCAAACTTGAAACCTCAATGATACCCTTTCAGCCTCCCAAAGAGCAAGCTAAGCCTCCATTAAAAGACAACAGTAGTTCCAATGCATTATTAGAAGATGAGACAACTCCCTTGAAGGAGTGGCAACTCTACCCAAAAGTAATCCGTGGGACATTTATCCATAAAGAGGAAGGTAAAAGGAAATTGACATTTGTGGGTGCTGACAGTACTGAACATCACGTGAAAGTGGGTCTAAATCTTCCAGAAGAAGAACTAGTGGTCCTGCAAGACCTACTAAAGGAGAACTTAGACATGTTTGTAGGGCCATATAAAGATCTAAAGGGGATTGATCCCACAATATGCCAACACCACATCGATCTAAAGCTTGATGCCAAACCTATGAGGCAAAGACAGAGGTGTATAAACCCCAATTATTCTGTTCTGGTGAAGACTGAATTATTGAAGCTCCTTGAAGCTGAGTTTATTTATCCCATGGTGAACAGTGAATGGGTTTCACCCATTGTGGTCGTACCCAAGAAGAACGGGAAACTTTAAATATGTGTGGACTTTCAAAAGCTGAACTCGAAAATGAAGAAGAGTAATTTCCCTATCCCATTTACAGACCAACTGTTGGACACAATGGCAGGCCATGAGTTGTATTCCCTCTTAGATGGATTCAGTGGATACAACCAAGTCCAAATTGCAGAAGAGGACCAATCCAAAATAATCTTCACAATGGAATGGGGAACCTATGCTTATAGAGTGATGCCGTTTGGGCTCTATATGCTCCTGGTACCTTCCAATGAGTAATGATGGCTGCCTTCCAGAACCATGTGCATGATTTAATTGAGGTGCATCTCAATGACTTCTGTGTCTATAGCCTAATCCGTGAGCATTGGGACACTTAGAGCAATGTTTTGACAGATGCGGAGAGTATGGGATTTCTCTCAACCTCGACAAATGTGCCTTTGGCATCTCATCAGGAGTTCTTCTGGGCCATATTTTCTTTGCGCAAGGATTGCAATAGATCCTACTAAGATTGGGAAGATTTCCATCTTGACGGCCCCAATGAACCTTAAGCAATTAAGGGGATTTCTTAGCCATGTGGGATACTATAGAAGATTTATTGCACATTTTGCAACCAAGGAAGCCCCTCTGTATAAGCTCCTAAGGAAAGATGGGGATTTTCTTTGGACTAATGACTATGAAGAAGCCTTCAATACCTTAAAACAGTGCCTCATTAGAGCACGCATCCTACAGCCTCCTGAGTGGACAAAGGAGTTCAATGTGCACACAGATGCATCAATCAAGAGAGCTAGGCGTTGTCTTATGTGAGAAGGGTTCTTCCAAGTTGGATCAACCAATATACTATGCAAGCCAAAAGTTCATTGAGAGAGAGCGAAACTATCTAGTGACAGAGCTTGAGTGCTTGGCAATGGTGTTTGCATTGGAAAAGTTCCAACACTATTTGCTATCGATGCATTTCAAATTCTACATGGACCATGAAGTCCTACCCTTCTTGATGAACAAAGAAAATGTTAAAGGATGAATGATGCAATGGTTTCTCCTTTTCAAGGAGTTCTATTTTGAAGTGATCACTAAGCTTAGCCATTCCCATGTCCTAGCAGATCATCTGTCACGGATCCCTCAAACTGCAGAAGTGGAGAAAGATGATCCGGACCTCCGTGATGCTTCCTTATTCTTGGTTGAGACTGTAACTCCTTGGCATGCAGACATGTCAACATCCTAGCAACTCAATAGTACCCCCCTGGCCTCTCTAGTAGAGAGAAGAAGAAGCTTATGTTGGAATCATCCCCCTACACCTTGCTAGGCGGTGCACTATATACAAGAAGGGCAAAGATGAAGTGTTGCAAAGATGTGTTGCAGGAGATGAGATCGGGATTGTTCTTATGGATGATCATGATGAGCCATGTGGAGGACACTTTGCAGGAGAAGCGATAGCTAGAAAGGTTTTACTTGTAGGATATTGGTGGCCAACCCTCTATAAGGATACTTATGATTACTACAAATAGTGTGATGCTTGTCTGCAAATGGGAAAGCCTACCAAATCCAGTCCGATGCCCTCTATAAGGATACTTATGATTACTACAAACAGTGTGATGCTTGTCAGCAAATGGGAAAGCCTACCAAATCCAATGCCATGCCCTTGCAACCCATTCTTCCCCTAAAGCTGTTTGAGAAGTGGGGGATTGATTTCTTGGGCCCCATTGATCCGCCTAGCAAACAGAAGCAAAACAAATACATCCTGGTATGTGTGGATTATGTCACCAAGTGGTGTGAAGCTAAAGCTCTAAAGTGGGATGATGGCAATAGCATGGCATTGTACCTGTACGAGAATATCATCACCTATTTTGGCAGTCCCCTAGAGCTTGTTAGTGATAGAGGTACGTACTTCCTTAACAAGATTATGGAAGAGTTGATAGAACTGTATAAGATCTGCCATCGCAAGTCCACTCCCTATTACCCCAGAGCCAATGGCTAAGTTGAAGTTATCAATCACATCCTCTGCTCAATCCTAACAAGGATGATTGTCACAAATCGCCGTGATTGGGATGATTGACTTACATAGGCCCTCTTGGCATACAGAACCTCCCATAAGGCAGTGTAGAAAAAACTCCTTTCTAGTTGGCGTACGGAACAAAAGTCGTCTTTCTCATTGAACTTGAGCTACCCTCTCTACGCGTGGCCATCAATGAACTCTTGGGAGATGATGAGTCCCTACAACGCCATCTTTTGCACTTGGAGTGTCTTGATGAGATCCACAGGATGGCCCTACAGTGTATGGAAACCACTCAAGTGCGACGCAAGGCCTATCATGACAATTTCATCAAGCACAAGGAGTTTAAGGAGGGTGATCTAGTCCTGGCTTATGATTTCCGATTTGGTAAGTTTCCTAGCAAGCTTCAACAACATTGGATGGGTCCTTACAAGGTACTTGTTGTCAATCCAAATGGCTTCGTCTCCAAGTTGAGAAAGTTGATGCTTCTAAGGATTCCTTTTTTATCAATGGCTATCGTGTGAAGAAGTACTTCCCTCCCTAGGGATCCTGACAATCACAGTTGATCCACCCTTTCCCTTTTGGGCATCGCACTATCCCTCTTCTTATGCTATCGATAGCCATTACACTCTTGTTTATGAGACGGCATCCTTCTGCCAGCTCCTCCTAGACACCTCCCATCCTTACTCTATTCTTTTCTCATCTGATCCAGCAATGGTGGTCAGGATGTTCCTAACACATGGTATTTCTACCCTTCTCTTTATTAAAGAAAAAAAAAGAAAAAATATATATCGGTCATGGGAGAAAAGTACTTACGTCCCTATCATGCCGACCTATTCTTTGAGAAAAGGTGGAAATACCCTCGAGAGTAGGAAAGAAAAAAAGACAACAAGAAAAGAGAGAAAAAAAAGGAAAAAAAAACTGGTATGGGAGAAAAGGAAGCAATTCCGTGTCCTAGCAGGCCTCATTCCAAGAAAAGATGGTAAACACTCTTGGACAGGAAGCTGGCTATGGAAAAGCTGGAAACACCCCGTAGTCCAGAACAGTTGGGCCGACCCTTTTCAAATGCAACTTTCCAGAGCCACCTCCGTTGGTGAGTTGTATGAACCGTCTCATTCAAAGGATTGATTCCCTACAACAGACTACCTTTTCCACAAACGACATGCTCTATAGATAAAATCATGTACCATATCTATTGGCCACCTCCCTACGTACGCCTCTTCATTGGCACCTTGACCACAACCAACCACCGATCTTCATCGACAACCCCTTAAGTGATGCAAGATTTCATCCTAATCAGATAGGAATGTGAGTATGGTCTGCCCTTTGTATCTATCAGTGAGTGTAAGACAAAGGGTGGGGTGAGTGACCAAAACTTTTCCTTCAATTCAAATGAGAGGTGAGATGTGTGAATGGAGTGTCCCACAAATGGGATGGGCCTCTCAATGCACAAAGCATGATCTATTCCTGTGCACTACACTATAAAGCTCCCTGGCCTTTTTTCTTGCACTGTATGCCGACATAGGGTGGGATGCACAGTTACACCATCAAATGCACACAAGTCTTACAACCTCTGCAGAAATGATTATGAGGCTAACATCAATAGGTGTAAGGAATGTGTTTCCCTTCTATATCTATCAACAAAGTGTGGGACAGAGGGGGGTTGAGTGTGATTGGTGTTTCCTAAATCAAACATCAAGAGGTGAGGATTGAGGGACGTTACGACAATTGGAGTCAGATACGTCCTTGTTTCCCTATGCACCCATGGGATTGGTCTCTGTCTAATGCCAGGAGGCATATTTCACAGTGGATTTCGTGAGGTTTTACGGTGGATTCTGTAAACTTTGTTGACCGGCGCTCATACACAAAGTGGATTATTTGTGCGAGAAGTTGATGGGGACGCCTATCCTTTTCGGGCGTTTCATTAATTTAGTGTATACATGGGTGATTCCATAGCGGGTGATTCTGCAAACTACATATTAAATTAATAAACGTTTATGAGTTTAGAGTGTGCACTCATGATAAATTAAGGTTAGGATTGATTTCTAACCAATTGATTTATTTATGTAGTTGAAGACTGCTAGGTATTCACTTTTGTTAGTTTAATTATATTATTTTACTAATGATTGTGAATGCTTCAGTTGATGTGTAGAGATAGCAGTAGTGGCGGAGGAAAGCATTGGAGGATAGCGTGTATTCGAGTTATCACTTATATTTTGATGGGCGCATACCTTAGGCATGGCGCCTATATTTTGTCGTGCCTATTTATTAAGGCGTTGGATATTTATTTATTATTTTGTATGCGCATGGGTGCACGATTATGATATTTGTATTTGGACATTGTATTGGGTATGCCTCACTCTTTGGGCGCCTACCCATTAGCTTTATTTCTATTTTGTGCTAAAGCAAACTCAAAAGCCAAAAGCATGCTATTTTGTAATTTGGGCTATTATTTGAGCTTGAAGACGATTAATACATGAAATACATGCTTTGTGGAGTGCTCACACAAGGCATGGGGGGAGATTGTACCCAATTGGTCTCTTGTTCATGTCGTGCATGCTTTCTACCTGGAGTTTTGTGCAAAAAGTAGAGCTGTTTGGTTCTTGGGGACCTTCCGGCGTTCACTACGTGAGCATACAACATCCGAACTGTGCACAAGTGGTATCAGAGCGAAGCTGAGATTGAGAGCTTCCAATCGCTACCCATCTTGTGCTAAGGCCGAGCTCCTGGAACGATCGAGCTCTATGGTCAGTCTCATCGCGAATGGTCGATACGGGTGGATTTCCTAGCAGTCAAGAACGTCTGTCTACAGCCTCTGATCGCAAAGGACTGGCCTGAGGAGGCAGAGGACTACGTCAACATCTCCCTACTCACTTCTCAGACAAAACAGAGATAAGATTCATCTATAATCTTCAATGTTTAAAGCTAAAGCTTAAAACTAAGCTTTTTAAAAAGCTTAGTATCATAATTTTTCAAATCGGCGACAGCATTCCGTAATTTTTGGCATGAGAAAACGCCCCCCCTCTAAAATTCGATGTTGCAGATAGACTAATCTTAAAGCTTAGTCAAGTAAGTTCAAAGTCACACAAATCTTCAGATTCTATAAGTCTAAATTTACTTACTCTGCAAGTTAGTCAAGTCACCAGAAGTAAGAACTGACTTATGCCAAAAACTCCCATAAGGACTGTTCTTGCGCAGAAACATTGAACTGCAAAGTTGTTCCCTGGAAGACTCTGTTCACATACGCAGACTTGCTGAACCAGTTTTAGTACACGCAAAAGGACATACACAGATTTTACAAAGATTTCAAATCTCGCAACCCCAAAAGTCGAAGACCGTGAAAGCCAAACAAAAATCTATAAGCCTTGTACACCCAACTTTGAGCTACGCCCATCCCGCTAATTGGATTTTGAGAGTGTGAGGTCTTTTGAATTTTTACAGAATGACGGAACAAAATATGGATGATTTATGGCTGAAGGCGATCTTCCTAAACCTACAATGGAACAAAAGTTGGATTTAATTATGATGCAGTTGGATGAAGAACGAAGAGCCCGCAAGCATTGCAAGTTCAATTGGCCAATTTACAAAGATCGACTACCGACAAAGATGGACCACAACCTAAAGATCTTATTCGACAAACCATTGATGCAACTCGCGAAGCTCAATCCATCTGCAAAGAAACAAAGATAAGTAAAAGAAATTTCAAATTCCGTACTTTCAATGGCACTCGAGATGGAAAGACTGTTCTTGCATTCATCAGTCAGTTTGATGATTACTTTCATGAAGAGACATACACTGAAAAAGATAAAATCAAGTGTGTCACTAATCATGTAGTGGATAGAGCATCTCTTTGGTGGACCGTGGTTCGTAAGAGCATAGATTGTCCCACTACTTGGGAGAGTTTCAAGAAGAAGTTTATGCAGAATTTCCTTCCTCCACAATTCCATGAAAAATCCATAAAGCAATGAGACCTTCTTCAGCAAAGAGATCGTGAGCTTATTTCTCAGTACACCGAATGCTTTTGGAATGCCTTACTCCAACTACGTAAGCTTGAAGACATACCTGAAGTGACTCACAAGTGCAAGTATATGTCTGGATTACTTGGGCATTACTACGCTGAAGTCAATATGTTCAAGCCTGCAACTCTTGAAAATGCGATTTCTTTAGCTCATGACACTGAAGACAAGCTTCAAGAAAGAGACAAGTGTCCACAACAATTTCAAGCAAATGGTAACTATGGTTCTAAGCAATTCAATTCAAATTTTAGAAGATTCAATCAAAGTCGATTTCCTTCATCATCTTTCCATAAGTCTTGGACAAAACCACCTGCTTTGCCATCAAATACCAATCAAAATCCTAAGCCATCTTCACAGCCAAATCCTAATATTCCTAGACTTCCTGCCATTGCAAACAATGTATCTAAAGCCAAATCTGTAGTGTGTTACAAATGCCATCAACCTGGACATCTAGCAACCAATTGCCAATCGAAGAAGCCACCTGTCCATATCAACTATCTTGGAGCAATGGAAGATGAAGAACATGAGGAAATGCTTGACTTTACGGAAGATGAGGAGGACATTACTACTCCTTCGGATACTTTACCAGGTATGCCAACTCCACATTCTTTGTTAACAATGAAATGTTTAGTGCGTGGAAAATAAAAGATTATTTTGCATGATGATGGTAGTACATATGATTTTATTTCTACAAAGTTAGTGAAAGAATTGAAATTACAAATAGTTCCTATGCATTATCGCATTAAAGCAGCATTCTTAGGCACAAGGTATTATGGAACACAAGAGGTGCATGATTTAGGAATTCAAATTGGTGAATATACTGAAAGAAAGAATTTTCTAGTTGTACCATTACAGTCTAGTGATATTATCCTAGGTATGCCTTGGCATCATCAGCATAATCCTGACATAGATTATTCCACACATTCAATTAACATTCATTTTCAAGGAAAACACATTACATTGTATGGTATGCACGCATCTAATGCTTTCCCACTGCTTACTCATACTCAAGCTAAACGTGCATTATGCAAAAGTAGTAAATCTTATCTAATTTGGGCGAATGAACTTCAAGCTAAAGAAAAACATATGCACCCTAGGCATAAAGAATTCCTTGCACAATTTAAAGATTGTTTTGTTGAAGATCTACCACCTGGACTACCTCCTTCACGTCCTGAAGACCACAAAATAGATTTAATTCCTGGTACACAACCACCTTGTAAAGCACCATATAGGCATAACCAGATAGAGCAGAAAGAAATTCAAAATCAAGTTAAGGAATTGTTAAACAGAGGATTAATTAGACCTAGTAGTTCTCCATTTGGTGCACCTGTTTTGTTGGTAAAGAAGAAGAATAATACTTATCATATGTGCATTGATTATTATGCCCTAAATAAGATTACTGTAACGAATAGATATCCAGTTCCTAGTGTCGATGATCTTGTGGATAAACTGCAAGGTTCTGTCATATTTAGTAAAATAGATCTTAAATCTGGTTATCATCAGGTGGGATTAGATAAATCTGTCATATTCAAGACTGCATTTAGAACACAATTTGGTCATTATGAATTTATAGTGATGCCTTTTGGATTGATTAATGCACCTGCTACATTTAGTAGAATGATGAACCGCATATTTTTAAAATATCAGCATTGTGTTATAGTATTCTTTGATGATATCTTGGTATTCAATAAAAATGAGAAAGAGCATTATGAACATCTGTCTTTGGTTTTCAAGTTGTTGAAAGATAATCAATTGTATGCTAATCCGGAAAAGAGTGAGTTCTTTCAAACAGAAACTGAATATCTAGGTCATATTGTGTCATCAGAAGGTATTAAGGTTGACCCTAAGAAGATAGAAGCAATATTGAACTGGCCTATACCCAAAAATGTGCATGAGTTACGTTCTTTTCTAGGTCTTGCTAGTTTTAACAGGAAGTTTGTGCAAAATTTTTCATTACTTGCTTTGCCTTTGACTAAACTTTTAAAGAAAGGTATTGTTTATCATTGGTCTGATAATCAACACAAATCTTTTGATTTATTGAAACATGCATTAAGCCATGCTCCTGTATTACAACTACCTGATTTTAATAGACCATTCTTTTTAGTAGTTACTGATGCTAGCGGATATGGAATAGGAGCCGTACTTATGCAAGATAATTATCCTATAGCCTATTCTAGCTGTAAACTGAAACCCTCCAAACTTCAATATTCCACATATGATAAAGAATTGTTAGTTGTTGTACAAGCTTTAAGACAATGGAAACATTATTTAATGGGTTTTGAGTTTATGATTAAGACTGACCAACAAAGTATTAGACATCTCCTTAGTCAACCTCAAATATCTGACCGACATATCAAATGGGCAGATTTTATTCACAGTTTTCATCCCCTTATTCAATATCAACCAGGTAAAGAAAATGTAGTAGCTCATGCATTAAGTAGAAGACTAACCATTCATAATATCTCTGTTATATCATTTGATTCTCTAACTCCTATGAAAGATACTTATCATTAGGACATTACTTTTCATGCCAATTGGAATAAATTAGTTGGAAATAACTAGATTCCTATTGACTCACTGTCTTACAATGATGGATTTATATTTTATGAAAAGAGATTATGTGTTACAGTTCCATTTAGATCTTTTGTTTTGAATGAGATTCATTGTTCTCCATATCAAGGTCATAGAGGTATCATATCTACTTAACGTACACTGAAGATTTTTATTGGCCACATATGGAAACTGATGTATCTAACTTTGTCTCTGAATGTTTGGTTTGCCAAAGAGTTAAGAGACATCATGGTAAACAGTATGGATTACTTATGTCTTTATCTATTCCATCAAGACCATGGGAACAGATTTCTATGGATTTTATTACTGGTTTACCTAATACTAAAGCTAACCATGATATGATTTGGACTATTGTAGACAGGTTTAGTAAACAAGCATATTTCATCCCATGCAAGAAAACTTTAACAGCATCTCAGGCAGCACAATTATTTTTGAAAACTATTTTCACTAATCATGGATTACCAAAAGTTATTATTTCTGACCGTAATTCTAGATTTTGTAATAACTTTTGGATTACTTTGTTTGCTAACCTAGGAACAAAGATTGATTTCTCATCTGCATTTCATCCTAAAAACTAATGGACAAACAGAAGCCACTAACAATACTATTTTAGATCTTTTACGTGCTTACACTATTTCTAAACCACAGACATGGGACACACGTTTACATTTACTGCAGTTTGCATATAACAATACACCACACACAGCTACAAAGAAAGCACCATTTGAAGTGATTTAATAAAGCATATTTTGAAATCATTTATGGATATAGATTGACTACACCTGTTACATCATTGTCAAACAAAGTTAAAGTTGTTGATGATATTGCCAATATGCATGCTACTATCTTTGCTGAAGTTAAAGATATGATTATGAAAGCCCATCAATCATACACCAAACAAGCTAATAAGAAAAGAAAAGCTATGTGTTTCAAAGTTGATGATTATGTTTGAAAAGAGAAGATTGCAAAGTGTTGAGAAACACCCTGTTGTTAAATTGACACCTAGATTTTATGGACCTTTAAAATCATTCACAAAATCAATGAAAATGCATTTAAACTAGAACTACCCCCACATTGGAAAATACATAATACTTTTCATATCAGTTTGTTACGACCTTTTAGAGGCCAATTACCTATCCACCCTATCTATGAAAACCCTCCTTTGTTAGAAGAAAAAAATGAAATCCTTGAACCTAAAACTATCCTAGATATTGACTTCATGACCACTAGAATTGGCGGTAGATATTCTAGATATTTGGTTAAATTTAAAAATCATCTTGTTGAAGAGACCCAATGGATGCACGCCCGTGACCTAAGTGCTTACCCCTCACTGCTCGCTCCACATTGAGCTAATAGCAATTGAGGAAAATTGCTATCCCACACAGGGGGTATGATGCCGTGAGACCACAGTTGATTCGGTGAGGTTTTTATTCCACGGTGGATTCCACAAAACTATAGTTATTTGCTAGGGCTTGTACACAAGGTGGATTCCTTGTGTAAGAAGTTGACGAGGACTCCTGTCCTTTTCGGAAGTCATGTTAATTTAATGTGCATGTGGGTGATTCTGCAAAATATATATTTAAATTAATGGAAATTTATGAGTTTAGAACACACTCGTATTAAATTAAGGTTAGGATAGAGTTCCAACCTATTTATTTAGCTTGGAGATTAATAAATTTATAAATACATGTCTTGTGGAATGCTCAAATAAGGCATGGGAGGAGATTATACCCAATTTGTCTTTTTGCCTCATGTCGTGCAAATTATCTTCTTGCTTTTATGAGTTTTACTAGAGTTTTTTATTCTTGGGGACCTTCCAGTGTTCACTACGCGCGCATCTGGCATCCGATTTGTGCACCAATTACCCATATTTAACATGTGCATTCCTACATGTGTAGATAGCTTTGGAAATGGATTCAGTGTCAAGTGGTACACCAAATATCGAGGTCTACATATCTGTATCATCCCTCTCTGCCAAACTTATTATGCACTACACAAGTAATCAGTTTGTGATGTTGAAGAAGGAGAACATTTGCAATGACAATGACTATTGTATTCTTGTTATCACCCATGCAATGGCCGAATATAAAGCACATCAATCCATTGCAACAACGACCATGAGGTTGACCAGATATATGTTCTGGACACCTTGGTCTTGCAAGACTATCTTATCAAACAAGAAAATGGGCCTACATTGTATCCTTCCCCCACTATAGACCTCACCAAGTGCCCATCTAGCATTGAGAAAACAGCAATCACTATGAAAGCCTCACCACCCCCTAGACATTTCAAAAAATAAAACATCCCAATCATACTTGTTGTGGAAGAGGAGGGGATATGACCATCCTCTTATGCTACAAGTGTGACTGAGTACAATGTCTTTGGGGGACTCACACTGAGTGCTACGTCATTTGCTTCAAAATATGAGCATTATAGAGAGAGTGGAGGAGATCCTAGTTTTGTATGATGGGTGGTAATGTGGCATATGATCTTCCAACGCTAAAGAAGAAAATATGCATCCAATGAAGGGTATGGAGCAAAAGTACCATGACCATTGCTAGACAAAGCCCGTGTCAACATTGATGGCATTCCTTGGTACTGTTGTTGAACACTAGGTGAAACTGAGACCTAGCCCATTGTAAGAAGAGCACAAAACTCAATACAACCCACATTATTTAAAAAAACTCCAAACTCAGAGTTTGAATTCCATTAAATCTAAGAAACTCAATACCACCTTCGCAATTTATAAAATCACTATAGCATAAAATAGAGAGTATTGTGACAATACTATAGACCATGAAGATGTCCTTCGCTACATGTGCAAGTGGGTTTAGCCTATGTAAAGATCACAATGAGCTCAAGCTAAAGGTTAGAAAGAACGTTTTACCATGAGAAAATGAATGAGTTGGACCTCGTGTCTCTTAGTTTATTAGAAGCACTCTTGCAAAGACATCTAAGGAAGCTTCTATTTCAATCCAATTAACTGCCACATGAAAATTCATGACTAAACATACATGAGATTCTTGAGCCTTAAACAATTGTAGAACTTCATTTTATATCAAAGAGGAGACATTGCAAGTGAACATGCTACTAAATAGCTCCACTAACATCTAGCATGGTGCCACCTCTCTCTCCTACAATATGCTTCAAGCCCCTTGCTTAAAAATAAAAGACATGGAAGGAACGATGGATGGTGGGAAACTTCTATGTTCCAAAATTCTAGGTTTCAGCCTGTCTACAAAAAAGGTGGTGTTGGCAAGGGCTTTGGATTTTCCATGTCTAAAGGGGAGAGAGCTTCTAGAGAGCTCTAGCTAGTTGGGGAGATTGATTTGTAGGTATTAGTGGCCATGGCTTTACACCACATATTAAAAAGAGTGGAAAATTAGCTCATGAAGAGGCTTCTATTCTCTAAAGAGAAGGGCATCATTAGGATGATAAAGGAAGGAGTCTTCTGCTACAAGGGTAGGCTCATCATCGCATTGTTTGGGAAAAGAGGTTGCAAAGAGAGCCATAGAAGAAAAACTGGGAACCTATTCATCCCTTTGGGTGGTATCAATCAAATGGAAGTGCTTCTTAAATGGGGCTTCAGAGAGCTTCATACATCTGAGCCTAAGGCAGCTAGGTTTATGAATTAGAAAGGAAGATTAAAGAAAAAATAAGAAAAGAGGTGGTACAACCCATGTACTGAGCTATGCAAACATGCCCATCCCAGCCAATTGCAGCATGCCATAGGCCAACAAGGTGGTAGAAATGTTGGTGTGCCCTTGATAACAAGTTGTGGAATTGAGGGGCGGCTATATTGTGGAAAGGGGTGGCCCATCTGTGGTGAGGGTTTAGTAAACTAACCTAGACAAGGAACGAGAATTTTGTGATAGCTACTGCCAAGTCTGATGGTAGCTTCAGGTTTATGAATTAGTTGCCAAACACTTACAAGCTATATGCCCATCACCCAAAATGGACTATTGATTTGAAAGGCCCCCTTGTAGTCACCCTCGAATTTGGAAACCTTGGGGAAGCTTTTTTCATTTTGAGGTAGTTATTGTGGAGGGACTAGTTGTATCTCAAGGAAATCCTATTTTGGGTGTCCATGTCTACCTATATTTAGAGGATGCCCTTCTAGCGCCATGTCCGAAAGGCCATGAGGATTCACAATTTCATGAGAAAGCCTTGTACCATGCTATATCAGATGCAAATGAAAAGTTTATTTTGAGTTCACTACCTTGTGGAAAGTATAGGATTGTGACTTATCAACGAAAAAATCATAAAGTTTGATGTTTCACCTTGCTTTCAATGAAGTACCTGATGGTCATGATAATGTTGTTATCACCAAGGCATTTCAAGTAGTTCGGCTCTCTATTGGTGGCTGAGTTGTAGATAGTCAAGAGAATGGTTTAATTGCATAAGAAAGAACTATAGGGCACCATCTATCAATGACTAAGAGTGGGTCAAGGGATGGGCTAGGAAATAAACCGAGGCACTACAAGATACATGCCACATTCAGACATTCAAAGTGATGCAAATATTCATAAAAAAGTTTCCCTCATCTTTGCTAAAAGTGTTAGTATAGGCATCTCTATAAAATCATTATAGATAATAGCGACACAAATAGTAACGCTATCTATGATGCAAATAGCGACTCACATAGCGATGCATGCAGTAAATTAGTGACGTGTGCAGAGAACAAAAAAAATTTGGTTGTAGGGCAAGCTACCCTGCCACCCATAACACCATGTTCTAAATAACATTATGCAAAGAAATTATAAATTTGATACCTAATCATTATCAAGACGGGTGCAAAGACCACTTAAAATCACAAGATTGATAACTCATAAAATAAGTACAAGATTGGTGATGACAACTCATGAAATTACATGGAACCATGGACAGGAGAGCCAAAATAAACTTGAAAATATATCTATAAATATCGTAAAGTGTGATTTTGTACAAAGAATGATAACTATATCTAAGGAATGCTACATGAAGAGGCCTATACAGATCACAGGACCCAAAAAAATGTGTGCTCCATGAATCCAAGTGCATGCTACACATACTTGCCATCTGAAAGCTCATCTGAGAGCAAAGGAGTGTCGAACAACTCTGTAAAATGAACATCTAGACATTAGTCCACCATACATAATGCTTCACAAAAAAAACTAGTCACTACAGACAAGAAAGAGGATTGACTTACTGGGCCCCGCATGCTTACAATCTATTGATAAGTGCAGTGAGACCATGTATCTTTGCATATTGAATCTCCAAACCCCAGGATCACAATTTGTGATGGAGTGCTGCAAAGAAAACACAATAGCATTGTTAAAAACAAGATTGTTAGTACAAGTGATACTCCAAATAAGAAAGAAATAAGAACCAAAAGAAAACTTACAAAGTCCTCCAAATAAGTCATGTGGATGCCAATCCCTAGATGATGCACAACCCTTGCCTCCAATCATGCCCTCACTACCTCCCATTACTACTGCCATCATCCTAGAGAATCTATGGCCTCCTCCCTGACTCTTTGCCAATCCTTTGCATCTAGCTACTCAGTCTTTGAGGTGCCACTTTTGATTGCCTTGCATGTGTCTAATCATGTGTGTGACATGTATGCACGCATATACTCCATCATCCACCTAGTGGAAAACATATTTGCCCAAAAACTCCTTATGCAAAGATGCCACTACATAGTCCTTGCTCCCCTCCAGCAAATTCTTCCAATGGTCAAGAATGTTGTGCCTAAATATTTGTTGGCACAACTCTCTTATATGAGACATCACCCTCCTCCCCTCATCATTCATGATCAAAGCACATGTCTTGTCATATATGAGGTATCCATGCCCTATTGGGGTATGTTTAAGGTGTGGCCTCTCCCACCTATGACCATGCTCCTAGGCATAACCAAGAGACCCCTATATATTTGGCATATTTAAGGAGGTGGTATCTCTTGGAATAGCACCTATAGGGGTGCCATTCACAAGAACGGTTGAGAAAAACCCAGAGTCATGAGAGTAGATGTCCCTATAGGTGTGAAAAATATTGGAGGTGACAAGTATCCACTAGACCGACAAGATGGAAACATTGTATCGGTGCCTCCACAACACCCACATGAGCCATCCTATCTAGAACTGGTATGAGAGTAAGGAGTAGCAATCCTATCTAGAACAGACTACAAGCTCATGGTATCTACATCTCCACAACACCTCCCAAAACCACTCCCTCCATTCGAGGCCAGTCTAGAGCATGGACCTTGCCTATTGGAGGTCAAAGAATACCAAAATAGACCTCACAGAATACACTAAAGTACCCTTAAAAGAAAATCATCAATGATTTGAGCAAGTGAATGCAAATACCACCCAACCTATGGCCTCATGTCAAGCTCTTGGCATAGCTCGATGTACACTAGAGGGTCATCTACACAACTATGCTGTAATGTAGATTTTGTATTGTACACCAAAACATTTATATTAGTTGTTGCACATAAAATCTAGATATGATAGTAAATAAAGCATGTTGTCACCTTTGGAATATCCTCGAGAAATCCCAATCCTCTCAGTATAGGTCTCTATCCCTTCGAGAGAAGGTGCGATCAAAGCTTCATGCAACCATCACATAGAAATAAATGACAGTATCTTCTCCATGTCCTCAAGATACTGAACCAATCGATGGCGTGTAGTACCGCACTGAAATCTAATCGTGCTCCCTCTTGCTCTTTTTAGGCCTGCTTGTACTTAGCAAGCCACTTCTCCATGGATGCATGATGCAACATACAAAAATGATTCACTTTCTCCTCCATGATAGCATCCATATTTTTTTCTATCCCATTTCCAATTACCACATCTCTAGTCAGTCTATCATCATCCTTCAGCCACCATAGCATAGTGTTGTATGAATCCACCATTGATAGCCACTCCAAAATATGCACTAATGCCTTTGACACTAGCCAATCTTTAGCCATGCTACCTTTTAGCTAACCTCATTGTCGAACAAAACCCTTCACGGTTTTCATGAAGTGAGATCGTGATCATGCTCATGAGACATGCACTTCTCAAAGAGACAAATCATCTCCATTGCTCCCCACCTTGCAAATTCAATAGAGGGTGTCTGGATCTTCTTCTATGAGATCCATTGCACTAATTCGACAATCTTTGAATTATCGAGTATATTTATCAAGTGAGGTAGCCCTCGATTGCGATCGGTAGTATAAACTGTCAGAAACGGAAAAGCATAACAAACATCGAGTAGACACTAAATAGTGAAATATTGAGGTTACTTGCTATCAAGGTGAGGACAAACCTGGTATATATTATGCCAATCATGGGATTTTAGCTCTGATAGTTGGTTATCTTAAGAAAAAGAAGACCTGAGGGAATGTATCATACTCATCGAGGTGTGTAGATAGACCTGATAATTTGCTTCACAATGCACTTTTCTTTAGTGGATAGGACCCAAGGAGCATGAGATAGTTGCAAGTGACAGTCAAGGCTCTGATTGTGGCCAAGCACCTCCTTCAAATTCATTTGTGTCCTCATAGTATCTCTCTTTCTTGTGATATGGTCCCATAATAAGTTGCCCATATTCTTGAATATATGCATGGGATCCAAGAAATGGTTGATCTGTAAGTGGAACCATCACATTTCTCCTAGATGTGACTCCTTGTGGACCCTTTTCAACTCATATAAGCTTTTGGGTATTCATTCATGCACTGGAGGTCATCCAAGAAAACCTTCATTAAGTTCAATACCCTTCGGTAAGAAAGTGGCATGTGCCTTATATACCATCTTCTTCATGGTGTGTGATCTTTGGTAGTCTAACTATGGCCCACACAATGGACATGCATGATAACCTCAGGTAACCAGACTTGTTAGAATACCCATGTCTAGTTAACACAAACTTGAACAAGCCATGTTAGATATCAATAATGAGAATACAAGCCCACTAACTTGAGCACTCTCCCAATCCCAGAAAGTCATTCATAGTCTAAATGAAAATGGCTTGTATATTAGAAGACCATTGATCATCGTGCTTGCTTATGTCTTTCACAGTGACCCCCTCCTTCCACAAAATCTTGAGCTCATCAACTAATGGATGGAGATAGACATCCATGTTTTTAACTTTTTAGTGTTCAAGAATGGGCAAGCCAAGGATTAGGTGTCCTTTCTTCGTAGAAAGCCATGGCGGGATGTTGTACTTAACAAAGACTATAGGGCCACACATTGTACGAAGTTGAGTAGAGACCGAATGGATTTATGCCATCCATAGCAAGACCAAACCAAATATTCCTTGGCTCACGTGCAAAGCCTAGAAAGGTGGAGTCAATTGGCTCCATGCACATGGATCTACTGATACTCATTGGACTCCATAGGTGGATCTATTCTACCCATGCCACAATGTTAAGCTCACCATGTCTGATGTATGAAACATGTGACATATATACGGTATAAGTGGAAAGTGTCTGAGAACCTTTTGAGGGATGGTTTGCCCTTGCAAGTCCTGTTGATACATGTGAGTACCACACTTTGGACAAGTCTCCATAGTTTTGTAGTCTCCTTGAAACATCACACAATTGTTGACACATGCATGGATATTGTTGTAGTCCATGCCAATCTTTCATAACACCAATTGTGCATCATCACGGGACTCAGGCATTGTGTTTTTAGGGGGTAATGGAGTAGTACCCTTGAAAAAAAACAAAGCACCCTTGAAGAGCACAAGAAGTGTTTTTTATAATGGAGTCAAAAAATTCAACATATCTAGAATGTACCTGAAGAACTTGGTCACACTTTCATCTCATTGTTTCTCTCTTTCCCCCCTCGCTTTCATTATTTCTCTCTCTACCATCACTCTACTTCTCTCCATTCCTTAATTTCTCTCTCCTCTCCTCTTTCTCTCTTCTTTTCCCTTTCTTTGTTTTTCCCTTCTCTTTCTTCCATTGTTTTTCTCTCTCTACTATCTCTCTATTTCTCTCCATTCATTTTCTCTCCCCTTCTCTTTAAATTTATCTATTTTTATCTATTCCTTTCACTATTTCTCTCCCCATGCCTTTTTCTCTCCCTCTTTCTCTTTCTTTGTTTTCCTCCTTCCATCTCTCTTTGTCCATTCATTTTCTCTCTCTCTTTCCCTTTTTTAATTTGCCTCCCTCCATATTTCTTTGTTTCTCTCTCCCCCCTCTCTCTCATTATTTCTCTCTTCCCCCATCTTCCCTCACCACTCTCACTTCTTTTCTCTCTTTCTTTCCCTCCCTTTTCTCTCTTTCTTTCCCTCCCTTCTCTCTATTTCTTTCTCTCCCCACTCTCACTCAATGCATCTTGTTACAATCAAAATCAAAGATAGAAAATAAAAAACTTATAAAACAAGGAAATTAAAAGACCCTCTCTCCCCACCTCTCTTTGTGTCGCTCTTTTCTCTTCCCCCTTATTTTTCTATCTTTCCATTTGCTCTAATTTTCTCATTGTCTCTCTATTTCTCTCTCCCTCTCTCTCACTCTCTATTTGTTATTCTCTCTATCTCTCTTTTTCTCTCTCCTTCCATATCTTTTTCTCCGCTCCCTCTCTCTCTCTTTTCTTTTCACTCTCCTTCCTCTCTTTACCTCACCCTTCTTTTCTACCTCTTCCTTCTCTCTCCCGCCCTCTCTCTCCCCTTCTCTTTCTTTATTGCCTCTCTCTTTGTTTCTCTCCTCCCCTCATTGTTTCTCTTACTCATTCTCCTCTCTCCCTTCATTCATAACTCATTTTTCTCTTCCTCTGTCTATTTGTTACCTTTCCCCCCTTTCTCTCTCTCTTCCTCTCTCTTCCTTCATATATCATTTCTTTTGTCCTCTCTCTCTTTGTTACCTTTCTCCCATTTCTCTCTTTCGTTCTCTCTTTCTCTTCACTTCCTCTCCTCCCTCCCTCCTTTTCTCTCTTTCTCCCCCTCTTTCAATGCATCTCATTACAAAGAAAAATAAAAAAAAGAAGAAAACACAAAAAAGGCAAGAAGAGGCAATGCATCTACCTCAAAGACTGGAAGATGAATTATTTTTTTCCTCCTTGTCGCGGCTTACTTTCTCTCTCCCTTGTGTAGTTCTCTCTCTTCTCCATGTACGATAGCTGCGGCTATGATGGTGGTGAGGAGCTCTCCTTCTCTCTCTCTCCCTCTTCCTCTCCCTCTCCCTCTCAAGAGGTGGCAATCTCTCTAGCTCTCTCTTTTGCTCTCTCAAAAATGTTGTGCTCGGGTTTTCGACACTTTTTTTTTCTCACACCAGCGCATCGGTAATTAAATTTGCAATGCTAATAGCTAGGCCATTATTTTGAATTGCAAGCCACCATTGCTATCTTCCATTCCCTTCTAGTGAGGGAGATTGATAGTAGTATGTGCTTGCAAAGCACAAAAGTGAAGAGGGGTTTGCACACAAGTGGAGAGGGTTGGTACCTTGCTCAATCCTCGAGGGAATTTTAAGGAAAGCATAGGCCATGCAACCCTCTAGTTTTGGAATATCTAGCCACTCTATATGCTTATCTATCTTGTTAACTTGTCTTGTTAATACCATCATGAAAGACTTTTGAAATATAGGAGAGATTTTTCATTGTAAATTGTGTGGTACTTTGCATATATGTGGTAGAATATATTATACCTTGAGCCTTAATCTAAAATCTCTTGATATGTGGTTGATGTCTGAGGGAGCTTAGGGGTTTTGATATTTTATATTTGTTTTGAGGTTGAGACCCTTAAAGGGAGGCATGCTTAGCCTTGTTATAGAAATGATAAAGTAATGTTCAAACTCTAACAACATTTGCTACTTAGAAGAGAATAGGCACTAGTTTTTATTTAGGTTCATGACCTATAAGTTACGATTAATTGAAATTCAAAATTGGTTGCTTGGAAAATTAGTTCCTCCCCAAAATGATCAAAATAATGTGAAAAAAAAATGCTATTCTACCTCATTGAGGGAAACTCATAAGTCCTCATAGATGAAGAGCTTTTTTCTCCCAACAATTAAAAATAACTAATGGGGAGGATATTAGGTCCAATCAAGAACCATTTGAGTTGGCAAGATAGGTGTTAGAGAAGTAGTAGTATATCTTCTTGACCAGGGGTCCTACAAAGTTTCCACTAATAAATTTGATGAATGTGTCTCACCATGTGCATGTTAATGAGGCTATTGCTAGCCACCATGAAAATGGTAAAAATAGTACTCACAAGGCAAAGATAGCATTATGCCGTAGATTTGTAGATCACAACTATGATCCAAGTGACCATGACACATTAGAGTGTGTATTTTTTGTATCAAATTGGTATATTTGACGTCAGTGCGTTTAAACTAGACATAGATGCATGCATCATTCTAGTGAGGAAGAATTGAAGTTTGAACAAACAATGGGCTTGGGTTTACTTTAATCTTTACACCATCAAGATGCTAGAACTTATCTTGATGTATCACAAAAGCCTTTGAGAATCTGTATTTTGAATGGCTTTGGTGGATTCAAGTATCCTTGTCAGTTTCTAAGTAGGGTCTAGGTTATATAGATCACTTGGATGTTCTTAAGGATGTTAAAGAGGGAGTTGCCCATGTTGCGGGAAGCTTGTTTGATGATGCTAACTTTGATTGCGATTTTTCTCAAACAAGCAACCATTGCAAGTTTTTTCATGACAAAGATGGCAGAGATGATGAGCATGAATAGATTCTAACAATGTAGTGAGCTTGAGCAAGTTTGTTTGCAGGCCAAACAATAGGCATCATCGATCTACCTTTGACAGCCATATTCAAAGTTATTGCACTAATGATTTGGTGGGGATTTGTGATGAAGGAGATAGCTTGCCAAATAAATTTGAGTTTGAATGGATTATGTGGGCTATAGTTGTATTGATCATCTAGAAGTCCTTTTTTGAGGGTTTATTTGGCTCCTTTTACATCCCCTCTATCCTACCTATGATCACAATTTCATCCACATAAACCACCATGATTACCTCTTTATTTTCTCGTGTGTACACATTGGATTAGATATGCCACAATCAAACCCTTCTCCACTAATAAGTTATGTAAGTTCTTGTATAATGACTAGGAGCATGCTATAATCCATAAATAGCTTTCCTTACTTTGCCTTTTATCTGTTCTACTCCAATGAACTACTACATTTATGTTTCTTCCTCCAATACAACATGCAAGAAGGTTTTCTTTTTGCCCATTTGAGCCTTCTCTATTGCTCTACCCCAATGCTCTATGACATATATATTTATTCCTCTTGTACTCTATCTAAGAAGGCTTTCTTTTCACCCATTCAATGGACTGCATAGATTTCCTTGAAGATGCTACTATGGAAAGTAGTTTCCCATCCTACACTTGTGCTGAGTGAAACAAAGTAGGGGAATTACTAATACAACCATTCTTACTCTCCTTGGCTTGTTGAGCCATATAATCAGGCACATGGATAGCTTTTTGAAGGTCTGAAACACTAGTCAAAGATCTTGTGATAGTGTTCCATTGTGGTATTATAACAATAGCTTGAGTTGGAGCACCAAACCACTATTGCTACTTGAACTATTGTGGTTGCTTTGAAAACTTGGAGACCTACTTAAAACTCTCAAAGACCTGTGAATTAATCTATTTTTCTAGGACGTGTTTTTACCTTTGGAATTCAATTTGATGATGAATAAGTTGTTGCAATTGTTGGAATGATTGATGCTAATTGGATGTATGATACTATTGTGTCAAATTTTGTCCACGGTATTGCGTTTGATATGGCTGAGCTAGTCGTGATTGTTGTTGTTGACCAGAGCATTTAGCTTGACTAAATGGAAACTTGTTGTAGTTAAAGTGGCTAGTATAGCACCAATTGATGCTGCTAGTGCATTAGAAAAAAAATCTTCCACAAGTATATAGTGTTCCTTGATACAACAACAAGAGAAATTTTCAATGGACAAGAATTTGTCTTTCCAAGAAGTAGTGATGAGCTTGCATCTATAATTTCATCCAAGGGTACACCATTTCAGTAGCTCAAGTGACTCACTAGAGAACATACTAACCTGTAATTGGCTATCAATAGATGTTCATAGCTTGAAAGCCACATCCTTGGCTATCATGGATGTTCTAGCTTCTTGGCAATCTAGTAATAAAGGAAGAAACTCTCTTCTACTTGGTGAGCTTGCTTTCAAGAGACATGTTGGAGATGGACCAGAAATTGGAACTTTCAAATCTTGTAAAATGTCCTGGAATCTTCATCCAACACACTAATGCCTAAAGTGACAAATGTTGAGAGAACTCGGAGCTCAGCCTTGCTGAACCATTGCTAGATCTTGCTTGATCACCCTTTAGTTGGCTAAAAGATGGTGAGAAAGGAATTGTTCCATCAACTGTAGATACAAAGGTTGGAAATGAATGAGACACGTTTCATATGCTTCTCTATTATAGCAAAGTAAAAGACCAAACCCTTTGCAAACATGCCTCTAGAAAGAGATTTAGTAGGAGCATTGACTAAAGAACACTTAATAGCATGCTTTTTAGTCACTTAGCTAGATGTATGAGTTGTTTATCTAAAATACAAGCTAAGAAATGGGGTTGTCCCAAAATTGGGCTATCCTGTATGCCAGAAAAGATTCATGAAGTGATTAAGGTGTACATTGTGTGATTTAGTTCTATTGATGCCCTACTTTTATAACTTTCCAAGTTATAAGAAAAGCTGAGAACTTATGAAGAATCCTTTTAGAACAAGTTGGCTAGTAGTAGAGCTCTAGGAGCATTCCAACTCTAGAATAGAAACAATTCTGCTCATCGAGCAAACCAATAACAACTCATTTCTTGCACAAAGCAACTCAAGTTATGCTAAATGGACATCATTGGATCTTGAATTTTTGCATTGTATCTTCTCCATTGACTATTAGTAAATAGGGGAAATAAATCTTTCAATGAGCACTATTCACACTAGTTTACTACTTAAAAATCTTGTTGGAAAGCATTTAGAATAATGGCCAATGTCTTCATTATACTCCCCATACTTTTATAGAGTATTGTAAGGAATATGATTCACACATATAGCTTGTTTAACTTGCTTATCTTTGGCCTCTATTGTCACTCTAAAAATGCACTAGTTTACTATTGTTGGTCTTATGCTACCTTATTGCTATAGATTTGAGATTTGAGAAATGCTACTTGTTGGAGTAGTCATTAGAACACCTTGCCAGCTAGATATCATAGATAGAGCCTGAAATTTGTAGCAAACATTGCTCTTGATAAAAAGCATCAAATCTATTATCTAAAATAAAATTCTGATGTGTTAGCTTGAGCAACAAGCTTCCCAAACTTGTTGATTTTGCAAGTTGCAAAAGTTAGAATTGCAACTAACACAAGGTTATACTAGGCTTTCTAATCGATAATGTCACATGTAGAGAATCACATAAGTCCCCCCATGGTAGCCAATGGTTAGATAAGCCTTGAGAAACAATGGTAGCCAATGGTCAGATCAGCCTTGAGAAAAAACATTAATAGCATGACCTTGTTCCAAAGTGAATTTGACTCCATTTCTTGCCAAGCTCATTATGTACTTGAAGCATGAGATGCCAAAGAGTTGAAGAACCAAAGGATGATGATGGCCTTGTTGTAGATCAATGAAAATATGGTGGAAAGTCAACATAAATAGTGTTGAAGTGATGCCATGAATCTTTTTTTAAACACTTTAAGAAGTTTTATAAACTTGGAATAAATCAAGCCAAGAATGCTTGGCACAAGGTAATGACAATAGATGATGTCTTAGTGAAGCCATACGTGCCAAACGTAGTGGGTTAGACATTGGAGGGGTACATGGCTTTGTGCTTTCTTTATTGAGCTTACGAAGTCATTACTTCTTAGCATTATTGAGTGCATGAAGTGTCTCAAGAGGGGACAGAGAGCAAGGATTGATGCAAACTCTTATAGGATTAGATGGTTTTCACACTATGCATGCTCAAGTCATGATTCTTCATCACTTTGAAAGAAGCTTCACATTCTTGTAGGAGTCAAACTCAAGTTTTGGATCTTCTACCTTATGGTAGCTCGATTCAAAACCTTTCTCTTAAGTGCTAGTTGTGAGAGCAACAAACAAGCTTGGCATGCTTAATTTGGTCCTTTGAAAAGGTTGCTTTAATAAGGTGATTGCTATTGGTATTCCTATTGATGAAGAAGGGAGGATTTTGATTCTAAGGGTATGTTAATCATTCTTCTCATTTTCTTAGGGAGATGGGTCTGCTACAAAGGAAAGATTGATGAGATATTGATGAAGGAAGGAGCTTCAAAGAGAGGCCATTAATAGCATCAAAAGGGGGACAATTGACTACAAAAAAGGGAGTCTAGGAGAAACAAAATGATTGTTGGACTAATTTAGAGGGTAATGTTTTCTAATCAAAGGCCAAAGGAGATAAGGTAGATGGAAAAAGATTGAGGAAGGTTGTAATAGTATGGATGGGAAAGGAGGTAGAGGTAGCTCAAGCTTTGAGGGAGGAGGATGCTAATACTTGAAGACAAGAAGATCATGAGGAGAAATAAGAAGGAGAAAAGAAACAGAAAGAGCATGTCTACAAAGAGATAGCTAAATAGGGCCAACATGAGAAGAGTCTAATCTTTTGAAAGAATAACATGTAGAAGTTCATAAGTTTGAGAAATGCAAGATAAAACTTTGATCCACTCCTAGGCCAAATATTTCTTTTTTACTTTTGCATTGTTTCAATATTGATGAGTTGTATAACCTATGGCAACCATTTTACAAGCTTGTCGCTCTTAGCAATTTGGAAGGAGTCATCATTTAAAAAAATGCAGACCTTAACCTTTATCGCTCTATCATGTGTGATATGACAATGTACAAGAAGCATCTAGATACCAAGATAATTGTGAGAGAAACATAGATCTTCCAAGGTAGACCTAGGCTTTGTCTATGATAGCTTAAAAGATGCATCATTTGCAAATAAAGAGGAAGTAAAAGAAAATAAATATATCTAACAGAGGAAGAAATTGGGGATTCTCAAAAGTCTTATTTTCTTAGAAATTTTCACAAACAACATGTTTAAAATTTGAATTAACAGTAGTAGCTGAGATCATGTCTACAGTAGTGAAGCTATGTACCACAATAGGTCTTTGAGCATTTATATTAGCAGTGTGACTTGGAAACTAGTTGCATAGTCCCATAGTCTTTCTAGTTTGAGAACATGAAAATGGAGGATGAGCAATAGCTTATAGGTGGTAGTGTAGGCAACCATGGGTATGATGACTCAAGAGTATATAAAATAGAGTCTAGCATACTACAATCCAACTCAAATCAAGATTTGGGTTCAAACATTAAGGTGTGGGAGAGCACTATCAAGTGCAAGGCTTGTCAAAATTTAATATTGCCACATAGCATACCTTAGAATTGAGAATGACATTGGGTGAAAATAGTTGCAAGGTATCACAAGACTTGCGAGTGGATTGACCAAGGGAAAATGGAGAATTAGCAACAAAGAATGGCTAATTCTTGATCAATAATCTGGAACAATGTGGCTGATGGAGGGACTAGCAAGGCAGCCTGCCAAGGCAAAAACCTTGATGTAGATAGTGGAAGTAGGCTAGCAGGAAGAAAATGCAGATGCTATGATGATGCTGACAGCTATTCAATGTTAACTAGATACTTGGGCGACCTATGTAGAAAATAAACTCTGGGGGGATCTGTTGTAAGAGAACATAATTAGTTGGGCATCTTGATTGCTAATGAAACATAGCTAGAAAAGGGTGCAAAAACATGTCATGAAGGCAGATAGGAGCCATTGGTAGCCGATTGAATTGTGGAAGTTGATGAGGATGTTGTAGAAGTGATTCAGATAAGGGAACTTTCTTTGGTAGTCTAAGTTGACAGTAGGGTAGCTCTCTGATGAACCTCCATATAGGCTTGCAATGTCCTCAAGAAGGGGTGTGGATGGCACATGAGGAAGTGGGTTGATAGTTGGTTGATGTAATGAGTTATAGAAATGCACTAAACAAAAGACTCATCTTTATAGAGAATTAGGGGTGCATTTTTTCATTACTCAAAAATTCCTACCCCAAAGCGGATAGGGCATCAGCAAATAGATGCCTATCAATTGTCTAAGAATCTAGTAAGACCATAGATGTGGTGCATATATTCATTCAAATAGCGATGTTTCAAGGGTCTTACATATTTCTTTTCGTTTCTTCTTTTTCTTATGATGGTTTATTAATTATATTGAGATAAGACAAAAGATTTAGCATTCTCTAAAGTCCATAAACAAAATCTAGGTAAGGCAAGGTAGGATGGATAGGTATAGAAGAGGGAATGATGAAGTATATGCCTCACTTAATGACATTAGAAAATGTGGTCTAGAAATTGTTAACTCTAAATAGTAAGAAAAGCATCACCCTTTAATTAACACTTCGGGAACATCTTGTGATTTGGAGTTACAACAGGATTGTATATCTAGATTTGAGCCATTATGTGAGCAAGAACAGTTGCAATTTCATGCAAGAATATCTTATAGGTTCTCCAATCTAAAGCTCTGGTGAATTTTTTTCTTTCAATTAGGTATGTAATTTGAAGAAATCACATCAAGCCTTTTGTCAAACCATCATATGAGGATAGCTCATTGTGTGTCTCTTAGAGGAAAGAGACAAATCATGTTGTCGCACAGGATTTATGTGGGGGTTCGTGAAAGTCACTCATTGCAGGGACGCTTTGAGATGAGAGAAGAACTCAATAAAATAAAACTTATTTAGAAGAATTTTGAATGAGAAAAAAAAACTTGATTTAAAAATATATGCAAAATACAAGTTTATAGATTTCAAATCGAGAGAGAAGAGAAGAAGGCGAGATGTCATGATTTGTGAAAAGATCTTCAAGGAAGGCAAGAGGCATCAAGTTCAACTTGAGCTAATCTTCATAGTGACTTGGAAAGATGGAAACTTGGATGTAGGTGAGGGGCTCAAAGCTCTTCCTTAAGTCTTCTCTCCAAAATTCGATGACGGTCTCCAAAGAAGGCAAGGGCTACAAGTGCAACCTCTAGCCTCTCTCCCTTAGTTTGATGATGATGCTCCTCCTTCTCTCCTTGTCCTCCCTTTTATAGTTTTTCTCTACTCCCTTTCACTCATAAAAGCTTAAGTCATTTAGATTTTAAAGCTTATGCCTTTTTATTGCTTTTCACTATTTTCATTTTTACGTGCTTTGTGCTTGTCTGCAACTTGCTTTTCACTATTTTCATTTTTTCATGCTTTGTGCTTGTTTGCAACTTGTTTTGATCATAAATTCATCATATGAACTCCAAATATAGATGTTTGGGTACTCAAAACGATCGAAACGCATTTGGTTGACAAGCCCACATGGAAAAATTACAAAAATCTATAAAAAATAGATAAAAATATTTATTTTTGTAAATCACACTATTTTTCTTCATCTTTTGTCTTGGACAACTTATTCCCTTCAAAATAAGTTACATTATATGTTTGGATCTATCTAAAGTGGAAATTATGTCATCCAAATATGATACTAGAGATTTCAAACTATTCTAGTAAACCAGTCCTACTTCCTATAAATCCTGTAGAGATTTTGCAATTTTTCCATATATGGACGCGCAACACCAACATCCACCCCCTCCAAACCTGCAAATCCTCCGGCATGTGCCAACTTATTTACCACTTGTAACATTGTTCCCACCAGGATCATATAGATAATCATCTGGGTAATATGACAAGTAGGTAAGTTGACATAGGATATCACAGCATCATCCTCAATCATATGGACAAATCAAAGTAGGAATGTCTTTGTAGATCATCACAGCATCCAGTGACTTGGTCTTCTCTCCTACAAAAATTTGCTCCATATATTTCAGATCTTCTTTGGTTGGTTCATCATCAGACCATCCCGTGACTCCAATCTTATTCATATCCATCATTTGCAAATCATCAACACTATCCAAATGCAATATAACCTTCTGGTCAACTGATTTATATTGTTATTGTGCTTTGGCTTCTTTGTTACAACTTGCAAATTTCAGCTCTTATTGTAAATACCCTGGTAAACACAAATTTTGCTATGTATAAATAGCACCCAACTCTTTTGTCTGACAAAAATCAGCCATATCTTTTTTAGACCTCATATGAACAGCCCAACAGTGAGGCTCACAGCTTACTTTAGCTGTAATTTCCATTTGCTGCTGTAAATTGACACTTTATAAATCTTTTTGTTTAAATATTTCAGTAAAGAACACTGTTTGCTGATAATTCTCAATACCCAAGTTTTCTTGTTGCATGAAATTAGCATTTTCGCAATTCTTTGGCAGAGAATTGACTTGTAAGACATATGACAACTCTTGATTTTCAATTTTCAGCAATGCTGAAAGATCCTCCTTAGTATCTGAGCTGAATAGCCCGTCATAGAGATCATCAGTAACCTCCTCATTAGAATCAATCTCCTCAAACTTCTTTAACTCTATAGCCATCTCAATATTGGAAAGCAGCTTGAATCCAGGTTATGTTTCTGGCTTTGGATCTTTTGTCTTTGGGGCTTTCTGATCTTCCTGTACTTTCAACTTTTGAACATCAGCCATACCCTACTTTGGTTCTAAAGAAGAAGGTTGGGAAATTCGATCATGATCTCTTTTTTTCTTCTCCTCAATAAGCACTTTAACTCCATGAGAATTTGCCATCTTGGAAGAATTTGCAAGGGTAGATGAAGTGGGGTTTGAAATTGGAGCTAGTTGCTACTCCCTTCTAGTCATCTTGTTTTGTAGGTCTTTTAAGCTCTTTAAAATCTCCTCCATCATATCTTCAACAGTCGGTTTTGTAGTTGGATTAACAATCGTAATAGGAATAGGCATAGGTATATGCATAGACATAGGCATAGAAGTAGGCATAGACAAATGATAAGAAATAGGAGAAGTAGTGGATGGTGTCACATGAGAAGTAGAAGAGATCGAGGTAGGACAATACATCGTTGGAGGTGATTGCATGCCGTTCTACAAGCAAGCCTTCCATCTCCACCTCTTTATCAATGTAGAAACCACATCGACAGCATCTTGCCAATCAATCTTCAATCCCATAGGCTCCGTACGGTCTTCAAGAAGCTCTCCCATCTCGTCTTGAAGTGCAGGATTAGTGGCTTGCAAGAATAACGCCACTTTCTTCGAGTTTAGGTCTCTTTGCTCTAGTGCATCCAACTAGTTGTATCGCTCTTCAAACTCCCGCAACAACCCAAAAGCAACGAGTCCTTTGTTGACTTCATAGACCCATTCTCTGAATGTTGTCCATGTAGCAATATCACAATTCTCTAGAAAATATTCATCTTTGAGAGCTTTCTTGAAAACATTCTAGTTAGAATCTTGCATAAACAAATCGGTCACTCTAACTTGCAAACTAGGTGTGATAAGCCATAGGAAATAGTTGCTCAAATTGGACGGAGCTCCGAAGAAGTACATCTAGCTTTCAAAGGCTTTAAGATAGGCTGAAACATTCTGATCATCAAATAATTTGTGCTCACTTACCATAACCTCGATCGCTTTGGTTGCACCATGTGTATGCTCTTGTTCTTGATGCAACATTCATTAGTGATCCAATTGTTGTTGATGTAAGTGTTGCTACTACTGCATAAATAACTGTATCTGTCGATTCTGCATCATAATGGCTAAAGAAAGAGTTTGCAATAAAGTCTTCATCTCATTGGTCCAAAAGGAAGAAGAAGTCAATGAAGTGGGTGGATTATTTGAAGAATCTCCCATCTTGATGATCAGAAGCGATGCTTTCACGTCGCATTCACCAAGTGTTGCAGAGGATTCCGTACGAGGGGGATTCATGAATGTTGCTCACCACAAGGACACTTTGAGATGACAGAAGAACTGATCAACTTATTCAGAAGAATTTTGAATGAGAAAAAAAAAATCTTGATTTAAAAATATAGGTAAAGTACAGGTTCATAGATCTCAAATTGAGAGAGAAGAGAAGAAGGTAGAATGTCATGATTTGTGGAAAGATCTTCAAGGAAGGCAAGGAGCATCAAGTTAATCTTCATAGTGACTCGAGGCAATCTTTATAGCGACTCGTGATGATGGAAACTTTGATGTAGGTGAGGGGCTTAAAGCTCGTCTTTAAGCCTTCTCTCCAAAATTCGATCTTCAAGGAAGGCAAGGAGCATCAAGTTCGATCTTCATAGTGACTCGTGATGATGGAAACTTCGATGTAGGCGAGGGTCTTAAAGCTCGTCTTTAAGCCTTCTCTCCAAAATTTGATTGACGGTCTCCAAAGAAGGCGAGGGATACAAGCTCAACCTCGAGCCTCTCTTCCTTGGGTTGATGATGATAGACGTTCGGGTACTCAAAATGATCTGAACGTATCTGGTCGACAAGGCAACATAGGTAGAATTACAAAAGTCTATATGTAAATCACACTATTTTTCTTCATCTTTTGTATTGGATGAATTATTCCCTTAAAAATAAGTTATAGTATATGTTTGGATCCATCTAAAGTGCAAATTAAGTCATCTAGACATGATCCTAGAGATTTCAGACTATTCTAGTAAACCAGCCCTGCTTCCTATAAATCCTGTAGACATTCTGCAGTTTTTCCATGTGTGGATGTACAACACCATAACATCGTACAAAAAATTCTTGGAAGTTTGAAGTATGCAGGCTGATTTTCTAAATTTGTACAATACAATGAGTGCATTCTCAACATTGTTTTTGCTATGCAAAATGTCATGAATCCTCCCTACAAGATGGGCTAGAAAACAAAATGGCTTGGATGGTTTACTTATCAATGATGATGTTGCAACTAGAGCTATGGGGAACTAAGGTGAATTGGAAGAAACAATTTGGGATAACTTTGCTCCACTCCAAAAAGTGCTTCTAGTTGCCATAACAACAACTACAACTACATCTACTAGAGAACTAAATTCCATGGAATTGAAGCACTTGCAAAGCTTGCCATTGATAGATATATAAGTGGTTTTCTTTGTCCTATTCCACTCAATCCATCATTCAGTTGCATTTTACTCATCGATTATGTGTCCTTTCATGTAATTCTTGATAATTGTGATTCTACAGGACCAAGAAATTGCAAACTTACATGATAAAATAAAGAGCTTATAGGGGCACTTATCGTTTTGGAAGGAACACATGTAGTCCATCTACAATGTCATAGATCATTATGAAGCTATGAATGGGCTTGAATTAATGGATAAGGCACTAGCGCATCCGAAGTTGGACATGATAGCAATTTGAAGTGTGCATCCAAGCTATTCATGAATATGTTGCTACTCAACTAGTTGAAGGGTTGAAAAGTAGGGCAAAATGTCAAGCTTGTTGCAAAGACCAAGAGCCATGCTCAATCAGTGCCACAATGGGCATATATCTAAGGTGCTATATTTTTTAGAGTGTCAGCCAAAGGGTAATTTGCTTGTAGAAGGTACTCCAAACTAGCTAATTTCAAAGTTGCCTCATGGATTACTAATTGTCACTACACCCCTCCAAATGACTTTTAGAAAACAAGCATATTCTTAACCTCTTATTCACTTATGTACATAAAGAAGTTGCTTTACCAAACACCCACATACAATGTTATGTCAAATGAAGCTTTGCTTTGGATTCAGATGGCCAATTCTTCTTATGTAGAATACTAAGCATGTTCCAAATAAAAAAGAGTGTTGAATGAAAAATCCTAATCAACAAAATTATCATTGATAGCAATATTTAAAATCAAGGTCGGAAGTGAGCTTTATTGCATCAATTTCAAATACATTTCTTTAAACATGTGAATTGTTTGTCAAGGCAGTTATTTATTTAAATTGAAAGTTTCCAATTGTACCTTTGAATAAGGGCTAAATTTTGGCCATTACACTTAAACATATGATGGAGTATTGAACTTCATTCTATACAGGCTATTCCTTGCCATCACCATCAGCTAGGTGACCATCAATTGGTTGTGTTTTACTATTGTACATCACTTATAATCTACACTTATTCATTAGGTGTTATTGCTATCATTTGCAGTTGCATTTTTAGTTTTACCAACTTTCAACTTCATCCAAAATGTATTCAATCTACTACCTACTCTACTGATTTGCTCTTAAGATGTTTAGCTTGATCCAGACTATTATAGCAATCTTCTATAGTTCCATCATTGCACCCACTTCTGACATGGTATCAAATGTCTATGTTAGGTTCTAGAGTACTGTCTTTTGGTGTTGCAAGTCTACCAATTGTTGATTTTGCTATTCCTTGACTAGCACTACCCAATAGACCTAATTTTGGTGCAAATTGGTATGTTTTCCAACCTTTGTTGCCTTCATTTAGACATCGATTGTTTGCATTTTTTGGGTATAACACCATATGAGGGAATATGGGAATTTCCCATAAGTTTGGGACACATGGTCAATATAGATTTGTCATAACTTGAACACTATAACTCCAAATTGGGTGTTCTATAGCTCAATAGATTCTATTTTTCAAGGGCTTTCCAATGATACGTCACATAATATGGTTTTGAGAAACTTATGGGCATGTTATTTGGGTGCCACCTTTTTAGTATTTAAAAAATGGGAATTGGGAGATTCCCAACTTCACGAATATTGTGTTGTATTATTTTATTATTATGCAGTGTGTACTTAGTGTTTCTATTGAATGCATTTTGCTGTCTAGTACCTATGTTTTTAATTCAGTTCATCCCATGAAGATTGATTTTTCTAGCTCTATTGGCTGCATTTGATCAGATTTTCCTATTTTAGTAGTTTTGTTTTTGTGATTAGTTGTGTTTACATTGGATGTGAACTCTTGATAGTGTAGTCTCTACTCTCTTTTGGTTGTACTCTTGCTTCCTCTCTTTTCTTTTCTTTATCTTTCCTATCCTCTCCAAATGGCACCTCCCTGTTGCTCTATTGATGATAAACTTCATGGCACCTCCTTGTAGCATGGCCTTGAAGAGACCCTTGAAGTGAGAAAAAAGTGTATCTAAGAAAGCAACATTGGTTGCTTTGATATGCATGATGTCCTTGTTGATGAAACCAATGGAGATTATGGTTTTTTGGATGTAGTAGAGCATGATAACTTCAATCTATTAGAGTTGTTTGGAGATTTTGATAGCAATGATGCTTACATTATTGGGACTAGTTGGATTGGTGTTAAAACCTAGGCAGACCACATAATAAATTATTTGGATGTTGAGTTAATGCAAATTGATCCTAATCTTTCTAATGCAATTGAAAAGCACAAATAAAGTATGATCGATGAATTTGATAAAGACAACATTGAGAGTTGGAATGCCTTGAAAAATGAGGATTTACAAATGGATGCATTCCTAGACTTTCCTCAATGGGCTACCGAACTAACTGGTGATGTGGTTGCTTAAGATGTTGGACAAAGCCACTCAAAGTTGTTTTTTAATTTTGAGTTGCAAACTGACAACATGTGCTATACTATAACAAAGAGCATGTCCAGTTTTGCTTAAAACTCTTGGGTATGGGAGATAAATAGAGATGCTTGTATTATAGAGGATATGCCATTTTGTCAACAAATATTATGTGTCCATTATGCTACTTGGGAACCACTTCTTATGCCATTTGACCTAGGAGGTGGCTATGGTAAATTGCTATAAGTAATGTACATACAAGTCGTAAAGTAGGTTGTTGTAATTAGTAGTTTTTTGACAACTTTAATATTCTAAAATTTGGTGTTGATTAGAGATTCTTTGATGATATGCAACACATGTAGGGTGTATTTGACACTTCAAGAATAGGACTATCAATTTCACTATTGCTAGATCACTTAAGACATCGTCAAACACATCCAAAATATTATTGTTGTGAAGTGCATTTCGACACCCGTGCATATAGCCACCTTTATCCCAATCTTGAAGAGTGGAGGTTTGAGGCTCTTTGGTTGTATCTATCTCATCACTAAAACTACTAAAACTCTTTTGTGAAACCTTAAGAGGTAGTTTGAGACTAATTGTATGATAAGACTAGTATTTTGTATCTATTCCATAAGAATCTATTAAATTCTTCTATGAAAAAAGTAAGCTTACAATAAGGGATTTATAAATTATGGCATAAAGTCATAGTAGCATTAAGAAAATGTCACAAAATAGGTTACATAGGGATATATAAAACATGCCATGAATGCTAGTTATATATAGGATTTATAGATAGTGATCCCCCCAAGATTTCGACTTATACATATGATTGAGCTAATAGGCTTTGTGGCTGAAAATTCTCTATGGTATATCTGATGTTTATGGGTATCTCATAATCTCCTTTTATGTATGATTTATGTAGAGTTGTTCATGAGGATAACATGCCTTTGATGATTTTACATTAGTACCTTAATAGTTGATATATGAAATTCATTTTGATGGGCACATTGTACTCTCTATCAACACAAAATTATGATTGTGATTGATAAGGGATTTTGTTGCACACGGAGTCTTGGATTTTACATAAGGCTAGTGATAAGCATGTTTTATTGGAATCAAAGTGCATTAGGATCTCAAGCTTCATCAAGTTGAGACCTATAACAAACTTTAGTCTGCTTCTTCTCTTGATATAGATTGAATGTAATTGATGTCTCTAGGTGATAAGGGTCTAAGAAAGCTCATTTTACTCTTCTCTTAACATAGTGAGGCGGTGTTGGAAATAGAAGAGGGGTATTTTTGGAATTCTTCCACTAGGTTGCAAGACATAAAAGCTATGTGAGCTTGTTGGAGAACCATGATATTGATGTTAGAATTATTGTTTCCCTTGGGTCTTTCGAAGTTGTAGAAAAATATCTTCAAGACTCTTGTATCTAAGCTAAAGTTGATAGAGCCTAGCAATAAAGTTTCTAAACCCCACCAATGCTCCTTATTATCTCAACCATGCATGTGAGTGAAGTTCTCCTCGAGCACCCGAGCATGTGTCAACATCATCAAACATCAATTTAGCAATTGTGTTTGTAGTTGATCTATTGTTCACATTATTTGTAGATTACTTAGATATCATTAGACACATCTCGATTATTAATGTTGGATTTTGGGACCCATTGAAGTAAAATGCATGTTGAACTTAAGGGGGTCACACATGAATACATGTGTGTATCACGTGAGAGAAAAATAACACAATTTTAAAATATCATTTTTTATATATTTTTGACATATAGAAGGGTGTCACATAGAGGGGTTATTTACATATTGAATAATTTTTTATTCAAGAAAAAATAACATATAATGGTATTTATAAATAGGCCTTGAACGCACTTGATATAGAGGATATGCATATAGTGAACCCCCTAAGACTTTAACACCCAGAGATTTAGCCACCTTTACCTTAGTCTTAGAGACATGGACATTTGAGGCCCGTTGATTGTATTTATCATCTCACTAAAAGTACTAAACCTCTTTTATGAAGCTTTAAGAGATATCTTGTGATTAATTATATGATGAAACTAGTATTTTCCACCTATTATGTAAGGACATCTTAAATTCTTCTATGAAAATAATAAACTTTTAGTAAGTGATTTATAAATTATGATATAAAGTCATAGAAGGGTCAAGAAATTGTTACACAATAGGCTACGTACAGATATAAAACTTTCCATGAATGCACATGATATATAGGACTTATACATAGCACCCGCTCCCACCCCCCATCCTTTGAGGTTTTTGGATAGTTTTTAAACTATACAAGGTATTCTTGTACAATGCAAGATCTTACAAACTTATCTATTGTGTTAAGAATCCTTTCCATTTTCCTTTTAAGAACTCCTTTAATTGATACAACAATTTTCTTGAGTATATTGAGATATGATCATGATTTGAAACATGCGATTTCCATAGGACAATGTCATGAAATGCACTATGGAATCTCGGATGCTATGCTAGCTTGAGTTTATAAGCTTACTTTCTTAGAGCTCCCATAATCATTGAAATATATAATGATTTCTTTGGTTGCGCATTGAAATATCTCACATAAGAGGTTTGGCTCAAATGATAACATCTTCTAGTGTATCATTACCTCAAGACATGTATTAAGAGGAGAAATTATAAGCTCTTGGAATGACCTTGGAATTTGTAATGATGATGTGTATAGAACTTTTCCATCTTGATAGCCAAATAAGGATAAACACCATTATGCCCATTGAGCAGACTAGTGAAGCTCGCCCGCTCGCTCCATCAGCTATCTGTAGAGAGAGAGAGAGAGAGAGAGATCAGACGACCTCCATGCAGACCAATATCGTCAATATAAGCGGCGCTCGACGACGTTTCGGACGATGCAGTTGATGGTCTTGGCTGCTGTTGATGAGCGGGTATTGCTTTATAATTGATGATAAGGGTAGCAATAGATGGATAATTGAGGTGGCGGAGGCGCAGAGTGCTAGTTATTATATCGATATCGATGCGATGAGCCCTGAGGAAGCGATGGGGCTGGAGGACGGCTTCACTGCCATGTCGACGATCGAGGCGTCGGCGCTGCTGGTCTCCTCCACGCCGGCCATCGTCTGGGGCTTCATCCTGGCCACCAACGTCGGCGCCCTCTTCAACCAGCTCGTCGATACTGGCCTCGACAGCTTCTCCGCCAGCGTTTCCTACAAGGCAGCACCTTCCCTCGCAACGTGCAGGTATATAAAAGGATATTATAAACCTTTTACGATGCACACAAAGAAGCTTTAGACGAATTCCAATTTCCCACTATAATTCTCCGATGGAGAATTACAACATCATAAGCTTCTATTAGGTGGAGTTGGGGGCAGAGCCCCCTTTTAATATCCAAAAAGGTCATAAACGTCTTGTGATACTCGGTCGTCGAGTGCTCAAAAGAAACTTTTTTATTCAACTAGTAAAAGTAAAGCAAGCTCTTAAAAAGATGGATTTTGAGGTTAAATAGAGAATCTATATGAAATGCTAGTTTTATAGCTAAAACACTTAAAAATTTGTCAATACTCTTAAGCTTATAACAGAAATCCAATATGTATTTTAGAATTCCAATTGGTACATATTAAAATGTGCTTTTTTGTTAGGAGTGAACTCAACTCTTTTAACACGCGGAGAGAGAGAGAGAGAGAGAGAGAGAGAGAGAGAGAGAGAGAGAGAGAGAGAGAGAGAGAGAGAGAGAGAGAGAGAGAGAGAACATTATCTAGGGCATACAATCTTGCTAGGGTATGTAAACTAAACATACCAATCCTAATCTTTTAATGTGCAAAACCAATTCAATTAATTCATGAAACACAAAGGAAAGGCATGATGCTAGAAAATACTACGCCTCCTGTGCTCTATTAGGGTTTCCAGTGTAACCACTCCAGGACTTGGGTATTGGAGAGAGAGAGAGAGAGTGTGTGTGTGTGTGTACATTATCTAGGTCATACAAACATGCTAGGGTATGTACACTAAGAATAATGGTCCTAATCTTTTAATGTGCAAAACCAATTCAATTATTTCATGAAACACAAAGGAAAGGCATGATGTTAGAAAATACTACACCTCTTGTGCTCTATCAGGGCTTCCAATGTAGCCACTCTAGGACTTGGGTATTGTAATGTGGCTATGCCTTGAATAGCTTATGTTGCTACTCAAGAAGAAAATGTAGAAATACATGAAGAAACTTATGTTTCTATGGTAAAACATGATCTATAGTGCTAGAGGGTAAGAGAAAAGAAAAGAAATTTATAATAAGGTTATTGAAAGTAATTTTGATTTAGATGTATAGATGTGATGAGGACCCTCGTTGGCACATATGCTAAATATAAAACTCTAGGAGATGCATTTGCACCATTCAACAAGCTACCTAAATGTAACTTGGTGACCTAGACTTTGATGATAGCACCTTATGCTTTGCATATGTAGGGTAAAAACGCCTTACAGAATTTCAAAGAGTTTCAGAGCTGGGCATCAAATGTATGAGGCTACATATGTGTGCATTCTAAGAGTATGTACTTGCATAGTGGCTTTAGATTGGGCTAGGGTTATCCATGACTATATTTTACATAAAGTGAAGCATTGGGCAATGTCCTTATTGAAATCTATACCCCTCATGAAAGCATAGAACATGCATGCAACTATTTATTAGCATTGCAACAATCTAAGGACATGGAACTCAAGGTCTTACAATGAGACATGTTCACATTTGTCTCTCTTTTTTCTGCTTGCAGTTACATTGTCATGGGAATGTTTGCCCATGAATGAAAAATAACATTTTCTGTTGTTTATCAACCACTCTAGAACTCACTAGAGAGTTCACAAAATAAGTTGTTCTTCCTACTTTAAACACTCTCATCCTTCACCTCTATTTTCATTCCAACATAATGTTCCATCCTTTGGTCTTTTTGCCTTGAGTCATATGTTCCCACCTTGAATAAAGACAAAATCGTGACTACCTTGAAGTTAAAACCCACTCTACTTTGCTTCTTTGACCACAAGTTGTAATAAGTCATGTAAATCCAAGCATAAAACATGATGTAAAGATTGGGTTGTTGGAACTCTAGCCCTTTGATTCGACCTCATAAGCTCCTTTATTAATATGCTTGAATGGGAAAGCCACTCTCTTAAGTTTCTTATAATTCTCCGAAGTGTATATGGTCAACCTACTGCACACATGGCATTGTGTAACTTGATATGACTTATTGGACTTTAAAACCTTTGTGCATTAAGCCTCTGGTAGGAGAGGATCATCCCACTTTTCCCGCCGTGATTTTCGGGCAATTCAAGGTGCCATGGATGGAGGAGAGAGAGGAATCCAAGCTACCAACACAAAGGTGGAGGTCAAGCCATGCGACCACAAGAAGACTCTACTTGACATGTAAGTACCTCTCTTTCCATGCATTGATGAAAATGGAAGGCCACTCTTGGTTGTGTAAAACATGGTAAATGTGTATAAAGAAGAGGGTAGTAGCCCATTCATGGGGGGGGCTCGTTCTTGCTCTTGGAAGCTAACTGCAAGCTACCATTGTAGAAGCTTGAAGAGAGGAGTATCAAGAAGCCTTCTTGACTTGATTATGTGATGAGAGTGGGCTGAAATAGGCAGCCCAAATAAAGTATTGTGGGCAGGAGCACATATCCTTTTCTTCATGAAGATTCATGATCAATCATTGGTCTTACTTGACATTGATATGCTTGATGCAAGTTGGCATTGCATAAGCATTGTGGAAGGGGTATCAAGAGAGCATCTTGATTGGTCTATGTACATACTTGGGGCTGAAATAGGTAGCTAATAATAGGATACAAAAGGGCAGCATGATTCCATTATTCTCTCCTACTTCTACATGCCTATTGCAAGCTACCTATTGCTTTTTACATGCTCTTGAATATAGGGGCTGCTTTTGTCCTTTATCAAAGTGCTCTTGGAAGGTTGATGCCATGTATATGGGCTGAAATAGGCAGCCCACACAGTGTTTTTGTGGACAACACGTCCTTTTTCTTCTCTATTGCTTCATACGGTGTGATAGACACTTGAATTTGGTTGATCTATGCACTCCATGATAGGGAAAGATTATGCTATCACCAGAGGTGAATCTTGAAAGATATTTGGGCTGATTTGGGGCTGATATCTTCAGTCATAATCAAAGAATGAGCTATAGCAGTGTTCTTTTGATTCATTTTTTACTCTATAGAAGACCTCTTGACAATATATGCAAGTCCTACGTGCCCCTATGGCAGGGAAATATTTGTAGATCATTCATAGATTCTTTGAGTTGGATTAAGAGGAGTTTTTTCTCTTTATTTCTTGGCTGTAATAACCTATCCTTATCAAAAACTCTATTTGAAGCTTTCTTGAAGCAAGTCTCTTTTGCTCTACAAGCCTTGTCATTGACTCATAATTTTTTGTCCCTATCAGTCTGCATTGAATGTAATCATGCAAAGTTGACTCATGATTTGGCATCATGAATGATTAATGGGATGCAGAGTTATTTATGATATATGACAGCATATTGTACTTGAATACATATCTTGTGATTGCTCTTACAATCAATAAAATAAGCTTGATTTGAATTAGATCTTATGAGGTAAAACTCTTGCGATCTTTGCTAAGAACATGAAATTGGAAGCTCCATTAACATCTTTGAGAAATTGGCTTGAAACCTTCAACCCCTCTCTTATCTCTACCATCTCCAGAGTCTAAGCTCTTGAACCCTCATACATTCTTCTCTCTCAAACCCCTGTGGTTGACTATGAAGTTCCTCTTGAACCTATAAACATTCACTGGAACTTAGTTATCTCTTGAAAACACATCTCCATCTATCTTATCCAATTTTCTTGCCAAACCCTATGGTGGCCTTCAACTACAAAGGCCGAAGGAAAGAAGAAAGGCAAGTAGCCAGGTTACAAATTGTACTCTGAAATAGAAACTGCAACCGATCTCAAACAAGTCCTAGAATAACGAATTCTAGGAAGTAAAATTGAGTTTATCTTAGGTAAAATTCTTGGAATTACCAAATGTGAATTTCATGATATAATTATTAATGTAATAAAAAGAAAAAGACAATATGTTGGTGATGATGCTAAAGAAACAATGCATGCTTTTTTGCAAGCTCCTTGAGTATTTGTGCTAGATGAAGAGAAGTTGAATGCACAAGGAATTCAGCTTGAAGAAGTTGAAGAATTAATTGTAGTAATTGAAGCTGAAGATAAAGAAGGAACAGAAGCAGACATTGAAGAAGTAAAGGCTGAAAATGTAATGGTCGACTGGTCCAAACTAGTTGGGCATCTTGCCTCTCAAAAAGAAGGTCATCTGTAGCACATGCATGATGAGGAAGAAGCTTGATTCATTCCAAGTACTCACTACTCCCATACATATTGGGTAAGAGCAACAATGAAGACAATCGTCAAAATTGGAGAAAAATAAATACCATGTATGGCACTCTTAGACCATTGTTCTGAGATAAATGTCATGGCTAGGAGTCTCTATGAGAGCAGTGGATGGCCCATAGATGTTGATCTAGGCTGGTGAATGAGAGCTGCAAACAATTCTTCTAGAGAGTTATATGCTGCATGTCCTAATGTGCAGGTAACTATTGGAGACATAAAATACCTCTTGAAACAAAAGCTCTTGATGATGGGCTATGCTCGAATCCGCTTTCAAGTGTGGTCTATTGCTTCATACAGTGTGATTCATTCATTAGCCCGCTTGAAACAAAAGCTCTTGATGATGGTTCTTTCTATGCTGGAATCCAAAGCAAGGCTAATGAACGAGCTTTCCACTTTCTTATTGTGTGTGTTAACTATCATCAAAACAAAGTTGAGAGATTATCCTACGCCTCTTAATGCTTGAGAATTCAAGGGTTTTCGAGCTGCATTTCTATAAAAAGAGGCTATGGCAGTGCTTCATCTAAAAAGATTGTGCCTCCTCATGCTACAAAAGCTGTGTCTCTAGCAAATCTACATGTATGTACAGCCAAGAGTATGGGTTGTTATAAGTCTCTTCCAGCCATGACTAAAGCCAAAAGAAAATATTTATGTCATGTAAAAAGGGAGCTGAAAACTTATGGCATGATGGCTGGAAATGAAGATATTTCAAGCATCTTTTTTGGGCTGATTACTACTGACACATTTGTTGAAATATATGCAATTGTTTATGTAGAAAATCAAGCTAAAAATCAATCCATAGAAGTATGTACATTGGATTTTTATCAAACAATTCAAGAATTTGTTGAACATGAAGATATTGGTTTTTTCAATAAGGCTGAAGCGCAAGTGGAGAAAAAATACAAGATGGTGGATAAGAAATTCAAGCCTGTGGCAGTCCCACTGCCTCTTGAAAGTGAAGGGCTGGCTGATAGGTAAGCAAATCAACCAATTCTTTGTGATCCTACCAACATTGGTCACAAGTTTACATTGAAAAGTATAAAAGAGCTCAAAATAGGTGATAATGCTTTCCTTTATCAATTGAAAAACACTCTTTTATACAAATGCTAATGAAATATGGTAAAGCTTTTGCATTTCAACCAAGCGAAATAGGTTGTGTGGATCCAAATATTGTGGCTCCTATGGTCATTGTCACGGTTCCACGTGTGCCTTGGAACCTCAAGTCTATTCATGTTCCAAGGGCACATTTGCCCAAGTTATTGGAACTTTTGAATGAAAAGATCAAAATGAAGATTTTAGAACCTTCTTTAGCACCTTACTCGAATCGATGGTTTACCGTGCCCAAGAAAAATGAAACTTTATGATTCATTCAAGATCTACAACATGTTAATCGAGTCACAATCCAAAATGTTGGTTTGGGTCCAATTGTTGACGAGTTTGCTAAAGCTTTTGCAGGAAGAGAAATTTATTCCATGGGTGACCTATATTCAGGATATGATCAATTTCAACTTTCATTAGAGAGCGGAGACATTACTACAACGAAGACACCTCTTGGATTAGTCCGCATGTGTACTCTACCACAAGGTGCAACAAATTCCATGGCCCATATGATAAATGCCATGCACAAAGTCTTAAGGGACTTTATTCCATAGCTTACTCTTCCTTTTCTGGATGATGTACCTATCAAGGGATGTGAAGTCTATGAAAGGAATGAGGAGCTCAACAAATATGGCTGCAAGACATTTGTAGTTAACCATATTCATGATTGTGATAGGATTTTGACAAGGCTAGAAAAGGTTCATCTTACCCCTTCTGGAGCTAAATTCGATTTTTGGATTTGAAGAAGTCCTAGTGATCAGACATCTATGTGGCCCCTATGGATCTAAACCTTCACCAATCAAGAAAAATGCACAAATATTTCAGAGGTGAGAAGATTTCATGGCACATGTGTATTCTATCATATATGGATACCACATTTAGCTCATGTAGCAAAAAATCTTTATCAATTATTAAGAAAATGTGAAATATTCTTTTGGGGTAAAAAACATACTCTCACTATAAGCAAATGAAATAAGCTGTTAATTTTAGCCCCCACTCTCAAAAGGGCTGATTATTTAAATGGACAACCCATCATCCTTACTGTGGATACAAGTCCCATTGGGATAGGATGGGCTGTTGGCCAAGAAGATCTTGAAGGTAATAGATATGCAATTCGTTTTGGAGAAAAGGTTCTCAATGAACATGAAAGAAGGTAGCACAAGTAAAAAGGGAATTATGGGAGTTGTAAGAGCATTAAAGTGTGATTGTGAATACTTTATAGGTGCTCCCATAGTGGTAGAAACTGATTGTCTTCCACTCTTGGGCATGATTGCCAACTACTCTACACCTGACATTGCTATGCTAAGATGGATTGCATATATTAAATCTCTCAACTCTGAATCATAGCATATTGCAGAAAAGGAGAATCCAATTTGCTGACATGTTGTCGCATGCAAGATATGACAATGAAGAGGAGCTGATGGAAGAAGATGAAATTGAAGAGTCTATACTTGCTGAATTTCATTCCATGATTGGTGATAATAGCTTTTTAGCTACTACATATATAGAACCAAAGCTGAAAATAACAAGTGTAGCTGATCTTTTTAATGGTACAACATTAAGTACAGTAAGAAAAAAAAAAGGTACTATTGTAAATTAGAAAACAACAGCAAAGATTAAAGATTTGCCTATGGAAGAAGGGTGGTCTGCTAAAAGCCAGCATGCTCATTGCATTACTCAAGTTCTAACTCATTTCCTTGAAGAAGATTATGAAGAAGATTGTTTGAAGATCGGCCAATATTTGAGCACAATGAAGAAGAAGGAGACTTTGACTGATGAGGAGTTCAAGAATACTAAGAGGAAAGCTTATGGATTTTTCCTTAAAGACGGGCATCTATGGAAGCACACAAAGAAAAAAAAAGGAGCACATGTCCTAGTTTTAGGCAACAAAAGATTGCAACAATGGGTAATGAAGGAATTTCATGAAAAATTTGTGGGCTAGCCATAGAGGCATATGGGAAACCTTTATTAAAGTCAAAGAAAAATACTGGTGGCAAAACATGTATTGAGACATAGAGCATTTTTTTGAAACTTGTTATGTGTGTCAGATGTACTCTCTATGGTTAAGCATCGAGATGGGCTACAACTTACTTATCCCTTGTCTATACATTGTAGACGGGTTATTGATCTTGTAACCATGCCTACAGGGATATGGAATATGTGGTATTTAGTGCTTGCAAGAGAAGATCTAACCAATCAAGTTGAAGGTAAAGCTTTAACAACCAAAACCACTCATGCTGTTTGTTGTTTTTTGCTTGAAGAAGTATTTTGCAGATATGGCTGTTTCAGCAAAGTAATAGCAATAGAGGAGAGTTGGATGCCGATGAGGCACGCAACTTCTTTGCTCAATTGGGTATTAAGTTGGCTTTGATATCAGCCTATAATTCTGAACGCAATGGGACAAGTGAGAGAGGGCATCAGCCTATTCTCCAAGCTCTAGCAAAGTCTTGTAGAGGGAAGATCAAAGAATGGCCTAAAATGCTGCCTTTTGCATTATGGGCTAACCGGCCTACTCACAATACCGTAACTGGATATATGCCAGCTAAACTTATGCATGGGCAGCAACCAATTATGCCAATTGAAAAATATATTCTCATATGGAGTCTTCTACCTTGGGAGGAAGGCATCAATAGAGAAGAGTTGATGACTTTAGCCAAGAGCTATCCTAGAAAATGATTGGGTGCTTGTCTATGATAGTAGCCTAGACAATCAATACAGTGCTTCTAGGTAAATGGTAAAGCATTGGCTTGGCCCATATGTGGTAAAGGTTATTCATGACAATGCCACATATTCCTTGGCTAAATTGGATGGGACAAACATGAAGATACCCATAGCTGGAAAAAGAATCAAGCTCTTCAAACAAAGAGAAAATTCAACATATGAGTTAGAAGACTTGGATATAATCCAAGAACATGAAGACATAGAAGAAGAAGAAGGGTTAGAAGATGAAGATGAAGACATGAAAAATAAAGATCTCTCCTAATACTACAAATCCAAAGTAGTGGCACATACCGGAGGATGTGCAAGTTAGGAGGGGGTAAATGTCATGGGAATGTTTGCCCATGAATGGAAAATAACATTTTCTTTTGTTTCTCAACCACTCTAGAACTCACTAGAGAGTTTACAAAATAAGTTGTTCTTCCTACTTTAACCACTCTTGTCCCTCATCTCTATTTTCATTCCAACATAATGTTCCATCCTTTGGTCTTTTTGCCTTGAGTCATATGTTCCCACCTTGAATAAAGACAAAGTCGTGACTATCTTGAATTTAAAACCCACTCTACTTTGCTTCTTTGACCACAAGTTGTAATAAGTCATGCAAATCTCGAAGCATAAAACATGATGTAAGATTGGGTTGTTGGAACTCTAGCCCTTTGATTCTACCTCATAAGCTACTTTATTAATATGATTGAATGGGAAAGCCACTCTCTTAAGTTTCTTATAATTCTCCAAAGTGTATATGGTCGACCTATTGCACACATGGCATTGTATAAATGACTTGATATGACTTATGGGACTTTAAAACCTTTGTGTATTAAGCCTTTGGTAGGAGAGGATCATCCCACTTTTCTCGTCGTGATTTTTGGGCAGTTCAAGGTGCCATGGATGGAGGAGGGAGAGAGGAATCCAAGCTACCACACAAAGGTGGGGGTCAAGCCATGCAACCACAAGAAGACTCTACTTGACATGTAAGTACCTCTCTTTCTATCAGTAAATTGATTGTTTATTACACATTCTCTATTTAATAAACTCATGTTAATAAATTAATGACTCACTTTTTTTTAAGTGTTGATGATGATGATCTAGCATGGCCATGAGACCATTTAGAGACCAGTATTCCTAGTGCATCACTTAATGGGATGATCAGAGCACTTTGACGGGGATATCTGGTACAGGTAGTACAAGTTATGAAGGAAGAATGAATTATTTTCCAAGTGTAAGAGTGTACACAAGAACCGAGGAGCTACACATAAATGAAGATGGATTGAGTTCTAAGAAGAGGAAGTACATTAGCATTGTGTATATGTATTTATGTGTGCATCCAGGGACTCCTGGGAATGTTTACTTTTGTGTAATGAGAATTGTATTCATTTGGGGTCATCCTCTCCCCTACAAGTCAAGGTTTGAGGTCTTTTCTTTCATTAAGAAAGACGAGAGAGAGAATTTTCTCACTAAGAAAGATGAGAGACGTGATCCTCTAGAAGTGAGGAGAGAAGTGATTTTCTCTTTCTAAGGTCTAAAATGACACAAGCTTTTGTGTGGAATTCAATCTTAAGGTTGAGACCCAAGGCAATCTAATGAACTCTCCTTATTTATGACTCAAGGTGATTGCATGGACCACAAGTTAAGAGTAAAACTTAAAAAGCTATTTTTTGAAAAATCCATTTTTAAAATATCTCCCAATAGAAACACGATCTCTAAAAACGGACCGCGTGGGTTATCAAAAACAACAAGATCTACAACTTTTGTATTGGACGCTTTTTCATCCATACAATGCTCAAAGATATCTTGAAATTAATGTTGTAGAGTGGAACAACCACATCTTGCATAAAGATCAACTAAACTCTTTCTCCAAGAAGAGAATCTCTCGAAAGCCTATAAAAGAGGAGGCTCTCCTTGGGTGTAAGGGAGAGATGAAGCAAGCATCACTTTGCATGTATCCAAGAAGAGAAGAGAAGGTGCAAGTGTTGCAGAAGCCCTGCTAAAATCAAGTGCTGCAGAAGCCATGTTGAAATCAAGTTCCAAGAGGAGAAGAGAATGTGCAAGTGCTGCGTAAGCTCTGTTGAAATCAAGGGCTAAGAGGAGAGCCCTATACATATTGTGTAGGAGAGAAGGAGACTCAAGAAGGATCAAAAGGTGCCAACTTCCAAGTTATGCGCGTGTTAGCCGGTTGTATACCATGCAAGGAATTGTGATCTTGTTTCTAGGATCTACAAGTAAGAACTGGCTTATGTGTAATGGAGGAGCTTACTCCTTGTCAATAATATAACTCCGCAAGGGGGGGACTGGCCCATCTTCCAATCCCTAGTGTGTTGCCAATTTCTCTACCTCTCTCTCTACATCTTTCTTTTCTCTCATCTATTCTCCCTCTGTGCCAACATAATATTCACCATATATATTTTAAGTATATAAGAAAGTCGAGCATGTATCTCGGATTTTATAACATTGGTATCAGAGCAGGTCTCTTTGCTTTTCTCAAAGTAAAGGCGATCCTTGAAATAAGAAGGTAAAGATGGCAACTGATGAAGCACCTACAAGTGAGCAATTATAGGCTCAATTGACAGAGTAACGTAGCTTGTTGGAGATTCCCGAAGTAGTCAATTGATTGATAGCTTAAGGGAAAGGGAAGAAGCTACTTATGAAGGACCGAATCCTCCAAAAGATGGTGATACTCGAGGAAACACCATTGCAGCAATTGATGGTGAAGATGAAAAGCATCCAATTGTTGAGAATCTTTCTAGAACGAAGAAGGATTCTCGGATCAAGAAGAGTAAAGAGACCTCACCTCGAGTGAGGCGGATAAGGAGGTAGTCATCTCCATCAGCAACCAACTACTCCCCCGATTACTCAAGTTCCTCCTCCTCCACATCATCTTCTAGTTTCTACTCTCTTAGTTCTAAGTCTCATGCAATCTACAAACGGAAAAAGAGGGACCATAAGAGGAGCAAGCTTAAGAAGACTAAAACTTTCAAGTCTGGGGATAAGGACATAAAAGTTTGACTCTTACTCCAGTAAGAGATATCCTACTAAGGCATTATCCTTTGTCAGGCAATTTGAAGTTGCTTTTTCTAATGATAATTTCTCAAAAAAGTCCAAGCTAAGGCATATAGGCATGCACTTGAAAGATACCGCTAGCAATTGGTGGTTGACTCTCATTTTGGAGGGAAGGAAACCTACGACTTGGGAAAAGTTCAAGGAGAAGTTTTATGCTAAGTTCTTACTGACGAAGGAAATTCGGTATGGTAGCCTCTATACTATGCCAAACTCCCTTCTGCCACAAAGTGAATGAGGTAAGGGTACCACCTAGTCATGGAAGAGCGGACTAGGATGCTATGCAAGAGGGAGAGGAGCTTATGAGGGAGAAGAGAGGAAGAGAGAGAGAGAGAGAGAACTACAAAACATAGATGAGTCAAAGAGGGCACAAGAGATGGAGAACCCTCAAGACATAACCAATATACACAATATGGACACCAATAGTATGGGATTATTACATTGTAGAGCATGCATAAGCTATAGTAAGGGAATGAACTGCATAAGCTCATGAGAGAGAATAGGGGGAGAAGGCCCCTTTATATAGGTCTTGAGGGTGTTTAGGGAGGAGGTTAAGATAGAATAGGAATTAACGCCACAAAGTTGTATTAAGGCAATTCCACCAATGTGGAAGCTCCATCTAGATGTTTTGTTAACCAATTTTGTACTTAATCAAGTTCCATCATAGGTGATTTGTCTCCATTCTCCCCCCCATAGCTTGAGTCCAAGAGCTCTCCAAAAATATAGAGAATCTTCATAAAATAAGGTCATATCTAGCAATAATGGAGAGAGAGTAGTGAGAATTCATACATTACTACTACAATTAAGGATTTGTCTCCATTCTCCCCCCCATAGCTTGAGTCCAAGAGCTCTCCTATAAAAAATATAGAGAATCTTCATAAAATAAGATCATATCTAGCAATAATGGAGAGAGAGTAGTGAGAATTCATACATTACTTCTACAATTAAGGATGATTTGAGGGTGATTTAGGAGGGGAATTCTAATGGTTTATTAGCTTGAGAGAGAGGAGAAGAGAGGGGGAAGGGTTGGGAGTTTAATGAATGATGTTTTATGGAAGTGTTAAGTGTGGGGAAGAAAGTGTGGGTGTGTATGAAATTGGAAGGTGGTCTCCACCGCAATTGGAAAAAGTTGGCATCCACCATTTTGGCCATATCTCCCAACTCATAGCTCCAATAAAAAAATACTAACCAAAACTTCAGCTCACGTGCTACAACTTTCATGTTGAAAAGTTTTTTTTATCGGAGTGGAAGTAATTTTAAAAAATCTTACAAAATCATGTGCCTGATTTCTCTTCCACTAATGCTTCCAAGAAGGGTCCCATTTGTTTGAATTATCATAAGGTTCTACAGCCATGACATTATGAGCCTCACATGCCCTTTGGATGGCTCCAAATCCATTTCATGTCTTTTCTTTTCACATTACATATTTTCCCTTAACCTTCCTCCATTAATCTTTACTCTTCACCCCCCCTTGGTAAACCAGTCCATCAAATATTTCCATCTAGTGATTTCTTGGATTTCCCAAGAGGTTGTTCCCACCCTCTTTATTTCAAACCTCCAAATGTACAAAAAATCAACAAAGTGTTGGACAAATATTTTTTTGTGATTTTCTTGAATCATATAGCCCCCCCAACTTGGCTAGAGGTATTTATGCCTCTAGACACTCTTTGGTGTCTTGAGCTGATCCCACCCTGATGTGATAGGGTTTTAAGCACCATCCATTTACCGTGGTCTTGTGCACTTTTCACTCAATGTCTTGAAGTTTGTAGGAGCCATTGTTGAATTTTTTTGTAACCCAAAACGGTCCCTCCCACCGGTAGAGAAACTTTCTATCCTTTCTTTTATCAAAGTGATTGTCATATCGAAGCACTAAAGATCCCTCCTTTATGTTTTTATCTGTTAGCTTCTTGTTAAACTTTTCTCTACACTTCTCAGCTTCCTGGGAGTAGTGGTTGATGGCTTCTTTACGATTCAATTGTAGCCTCTCTAGGTCCAGTAATCTTTGATGTAACTTCTCCTTTTGAGAGCCTATTGTGCCACCTAATACCTGAAGGCTAGCTAATTTCACCTCAATAGGAAAAAGAGCCTCTTGTCCATAAACTAGATGAAAATGTGTGAACCCTAACATGGTTTTGAAGGAGGTTCTGTAAGCCCATAGAGCTCCACTGAGGTGCTTGTCCCAATCCCAGGGCCTTGAATGTACATGTTTGCTGATGATTTTACAAATCATTCCATTTACCTTCTCCACCAATCCATCGCATTTAGGGTAATAAGGGGTAGAGTGTCGTCGTTGAATATTTAGCTTTTGCATGAGTTCACCCACCACATTAGCTCTAAACCCTGGTCCTCTATCTGATAGTATTTCAAGAAGGGTACCAAACCTACAAAAAATGTGGTCAAAGATGAATTTACTCACTTCCTTAGTAGTGATTCTTCTAGTTGGCATAGCCTCGGTCCATCTAGTCATGTAATCTACCCCCATGATAATATACTCTTCTCCTGATGGAGTGCGTGGTAGAGGCCCTATGGCATCAATTTACCACTTCCCAAAGGGTCCATAGACCTTGATTGGGGGTTGGGGTTCTGCTATGAGCCATTGTGGTCCTAATTTCTAACATTCTTCACATGTTTGACACCAATATTTGTCATCTTGGTGTAGATTGAGCCAAGTAAAGCCAGCTTGTAAAACCTTTCTACTTGTGATGTCGTGTGCAAAGTGGCCTCCACACACATCATCATGGCAAGCTTTTAAGATTTCTTCAATTTTCCACTTTGAAGGCACTTTCATGAGCACACCATCCTTACCAAGACAATACAAACTATCATTTACCATGCGATATCTTTTAGCCTTCTGAGCTAGCCATTGTCTTTCTCCCTTAGTCAGGTGTTTGGGAGCTTCTCCTTGCTCTAAGAGGTGTAGAATATCTTCTAGCCTTGCTGAAGTGGGGGTTTGATAGCCACTTCTCCCACCATTGACTCATTCATAATTGATGATGCTAGATGGTCAGCATCCTTGTTCTGGTCTCTTGGCACATGATGTACTTGTGCCTCCCTAAATCTTCTCATAAAATATTTGGCCTCTCTCATTTTACATGAGAGGATTGTATTTTTGCATGCCCATGTACCTTGCATCTGCCTTACCAATAGCATGGAATCTCCAAAAGCATTCAACCTCTCGATTGAATTACTAAGACACCAACAAAGACCAGGAATTAAAGCTTGATATTCTGCCTCATTGTTAGAGTGGACACCTTCCAAGATGATTCCTTCACCATATATTTTCTCTCCTAAAGGAGAGAAAACAACAATGCATGCAGCTGCCTTATCCTTAGTTCTCTTGTATGCACCATCAAAGTAGAGGCTATAAGCATCTACAAGAGTCTTTATGGATGGGGGTGATGGATGGTCCTTTCTTTTCACCCTGAGATTTTTCTCATAGCACCTGTTTGTCAAAATATCAGCCAGGCATGCTCGAGTTGCTTTTTCAACTTGCACTGTATAATCAAACTCTTGAAGTCCGACCACCCACTTTGCTATTTTGTCAGAGATTTCCATATGTTGTAGTGCATAGGGAAACATATCCTTCACAGTGATGCAAATATGGCCGAAATTTGGTTACTGCAAACATGAGGGCCAACACTAGTTGTTCCATGGAGGTGTAAGCCTTCTCTGAGGCTTTCATGAGGCGACTGGCAAAATATGCAGGCCTCATAAAGGATGTTTTTGGATCTTTTTGTAGGAGAGCAGCACCAATGGCCTCTTCTTCCATGCTAGGGTTTATAAAGAATGTTTCTTCCCAACAAGGTTGGAGGATTATAGGAAGTGACCCCAACATTTTCTTTATCTCCTTAAAATATCCTTCACTTTGTTCACTCCATACAAGTGTTTCTTGGTGTGTCAGTTTTGCTGCAGGGGATATATGGGCTGAGGGAGTAAGTGTATAAATCTACCCAAATATCTTAGCTTTTGTAAGGACGAGACTAATTGTTTGATGGAGGTTGGGGAAGGTAGAGCTAGCAATGTTTCTACCTTTTTTGGATCTATCTTAGTTCCTTCAATTGACACTACATGTCCTAGTAGTGTAACCTTGCTTTCCGCAATGTGACATTTATCCTTATTTAGTTGTCCACCCAACCTAGCTAAGTGAGTAAATCCTTCATCAACCTTGCGTAGATGTATGTTCCTTGAGTTGTAAATACAAAAGTCGTCTATGAAAACCCTTATGGACTTACCAAAGTAAGGTTGGAAGACCATATTTATGAATCGTTGAAAGGTTGCTGGGGCATTTGTGAGACCAAAGGGCATGACCCGAAAGGCAAAACAACCCCATGGTGTGATGAAAGTGGTCTTCTTTTGATCCTCCTCTGCAATGCAAATCTAGAAGTAGCCAGAGTAGCCATCACACACTGTATACTACTCATGTCCCGCTACTTCATTCAAGATCTCATCCTGAAATGGGAGAGGGAAGTGGTCCCTCTTTGTTGTAGCATTTAGTGGCTTGTAATCTATGCATACTTGCAACTTACCATTTTTATTTGGTCTCACTACTACTGGGGAGACCCATTCTAAATCTTCCACTGGGTATATGAATCCTGCATTCAAGAGTCTCTTCACCTCCGTCAACAGTGCATTCTGTTGCACAACTCCGAGTCTTGTCAATCTTTGTACTGCAGGTTTGCTTCCTTCTTTGAGTTGGATGTGATGCTTCACTACAATGACACCTGTAATGTGAGTATAATTAGAAATAAACAATGATGCATGCTTCTTGAGAACATTCACATAACCCTCCCTTTCTTCATCCTTTATATCCTTGGATATCATCTTCTCTAGGCTAGCATCCCACACATCTTCTCCTTGGATTCTTGGGTTGTCTTCTGATGAGGTAGGTTCCTTTAAGGTGACACCCATAACTTCGAGAGTGCTATCACTCTCTCCACTTGAAATCTCTTCTTCTTCTACGGATGAGGAACATCCACTTGAGCTCCACTCATCGGCAAACGTTTCTATTTCAAGGTTCTCTTGACGCCCACTCTTTAAGTTGTAAACCACCTTTTGATCATGGCCACCCACCTTACATGGCCTCAACTCCAAATCCCCTGTTGCCCAATCTTGCCTAGCTCCGATGCCCATAATCCAAGGTCTCCCTAGGATGAGGGGATATCCTTCTCCCTTGACTAGCATCACATAAACATCCAGTACTGCAGTGATTTCAAAAATAGAAACTCTCAAAGCTTTCACTACACCCACACATGTGACCGCATCATTGTTGGCCATCTTTGCCCTAAAGGTTGAGGATTCCATTACTTCTAAGACTAATTGATGCATAAGCTTTTCTGTCATGACACAAACCTCTGCTCCACTATCGATGTATGTTTTTCAAATCCATTGAACTTTGATTTGAGCCTCCACTAAAGGCACTATATCTTTGAGGCCATATGTCTTGATTGCACTAACCATTTTACCTTGCCTTGCCCTTGTGCTTACCATTTTTTACCATTGTCGTCGTAGCTTTGGAGAGGCATGAAATATTTATGGCCAAGTAAATTTTGGCCCTTGAGAGCTCACATCTGCTATCAGATCATAAGGTTGTATTCGAGAACCTAACGGAAAGTCGGAGATATCAATTTTATACCTAGTTCGAGTCTTTCTCTTCTTCCCTTAATCTCTAGGTGCCCGTGATGTACTTGCCTCATTGATTGCTTCCTTACTTGCCTCAGTTTGGATACATACTCGCTTGATAAGCATGGTCTCTACTACATCTATCTTCATCTTACCTCTCGCTATTTCTTCTTGGAGCCTTCTAACCCTCACCACCCCCTCTATTTTTATGTCATTAACATTTGGTTGAACAGTAGGGGTTTCAGCTTGAACATAAGGTGGTTGTAAAATTACAGGTCATGACTCCTCTTGCTCTTGAGTCCTAGCATGAGGGGGGCTTACTTGTTGTCGAGGACCTCTGGCACAATGATCATATCTTCTAGGGTGAGGACAAGTGTACATGCCATGTCCATTTTCTCCACAGTTGTAACACAACATCTCTCTTGCTTGTCACCACATTTGTGGTCAATTCCCACCATTCCCCTCAATAGTTCTTCTTGCACCTTGCATAAGATTCACTCTCAAACCCTCTAGTTGATTAGTAAGATTGTTTATTTGTTGGATCATGTCTTCTTGACCTCTAACAAGGCCGGGTGCATTAGATACATTTGGGGGAACTTGAGAGGCCTCCATAGTTGTGATGTTGTTTCCCAAAATTGCTTGGCTAGCTTGGGCTTGGTAGAGAATCTTTCGATTCTTTTCCCTAGTGATTCTCAAAGCATCTTTAAAAGTGTTTGAAAATTTCACCTTTACCTTCTCCCTGAGCAAGAGGTACAAACCTAAAATAAATCGATCCTTTTGAAGGCAATTTGGAGCTCTCTCACCATGATTTAGTGAGTCTGACCACTGCCCCCAAAGCTTCAAAAACCCTTCCTCATAAGTTTCATAACCGTAAGGATCACTTTGATGGAGGGCCAAAAGCCATTGCCATAACTCTTCAGCTGAGTTAGTTTGTTGAAATCTCTGCAAGAAAGCTACCCTCCCATTCAGCTCTTTGGGTCAGATTTAGAGTTTGGAACCACATTCTAGCTTCTTCCTTGAGCACCAAAGGAAAAACCCTCAACTTTAATGCTTCATCATCCCTCCCAGAGACAAGAAAGGCCATCTCAAGGTTGTCCAAAAAATCCACTGCATTTTCTCCATTGCACCCAAAGAAGCTTGGAAATGCCATGTTGCCTCAGTAGAGTACAAAGATGAACACATCTAGACTTAAGTTGTATTTTATGAGGGAAATGATGAATGGGTTCACAGATGCATTAATTTTGCAAGACATCTAGGTTCTAGTATGCTTCTAATAATGCCTTGGAATCTAAGCTTTGTGCTGGCTACAATAGGCACAGTTTGCATAGCAAGAGGTTGGATTGGTCCATACAACTCGCGGTGATTCATGAGAAACTATTATAATAAAATAAAGACATGTATATTGAAGGATGCATTGTAATCTAGCATTGGAAAGATTATAGGTTTTGGTGATACAAGAATCTCTCTTAATCTTTCAGCCCCAAAGCACATGACAAGACACTGCTAGAAGAAAATCTTCCTACTGATGCATACATTAACTCGGATGTTTTATACAGAGTGGAAGGTGTAGAAATTCGGACCATTATTATTATTCATAAGTGGAGACTACTTAAGGGAGTAGAGGGAATGCACTTTCTTGAATTATAAAGGATTTTCCCCAGAGTGTTTATTTTTGGAACCCACCAACTTTGCTATGCAGAGAATTTGCTCACCAGTGATTGTTCTTGCCTTAGTGTGTCCATCCTCGGCTACATATACTTCATAAGGTGTGATGGCCACCTTTCAACCATGCCCAACCTTCGAGCTAGCAACAATTGAAGGTAGTCTCCATACTTTGCACTTCTATAAAAACTCCACACCGTTCATATATAGTTGTCCTCCTTTGATGTGGATTAGGCGAGAGAGAGAGAAGGATTTGATGATTTGGAGACAAGGACCTCCCAAAAGGGCCTTTACTTTATTTGCAAAACACTCACCACAATTATGAGAACCTAGCAATTGATGGCAACATGATTTTTTCTGTTGTGAGAAAATGAAATTTCTAAGGTGAACACCTTTTACTTGCATACATGCCGTCATCCGATAGGCATACTTCCTTTTTTGGGCTTCCTTGGGAGACAAATATGTGGGAGTCATGGACTTCGACCAGCTTCAAAAAGAGTTGGTGAAGGCGTTGGAGAAGAGCTACTTGGAGCACTTATTGTAGAGGATGCACCACTATGTGTTGTATCGTCTCGCATAAGAAGGTAGAGAATTGTGGATGAGAATGTCCTCAATAGGGGCACCAATCTATGACGAAGGAAATTTGGTATGGCAGCCTCTATACTATGCCAAACTCCCTTTTGCCACAAAGTGAATGAGGTAAGGGAACCACCTAGTCATGGAAGAGCAGACTAGGACGCTATGCAAGAGGAAGAGAAGCTTGTGAGGGAGAAGAGAGGAAAACTAAGAGAGGGAGAGAGAGAGAGAAAGAGAGAGAGAGAGAACTATAAAAAATAGATGAGTCAATAAAATTTAAGAGGCACAAGAGATGGAGAACCCTCAAGACATAACCAATATACACAATATGGATACCAATAGCATGGCCTTATTACACTGTAGAGCATGCATAAGCTATAGTAAGGGAATTAACTACATAAGCTCATGAGAGAGAATGGGGAAGGCTCAATAGGGATGAAGAAGGCTTCTTGGCTCTCTCTTGCAAATTACAAAGGAGAAGGCCTCTTTATATAGGCCTTGAGGGTGTTTAGGGAGGAGGTTAAGATAGAATAGGAATTAACACCACCAAAGCTACATTAAGGTGGTTCCAGCAATGTGGAAGCTCCATCTAAATGTTTTGTTAACCAATTTTGTACTTAATCAAGTTCCATCATAGGTGAGTTGTCTCCATTCCCCCCCCCATAGCTTGAGTCCAAGAGCTCTCCTATAAAAGAATATAGAGAATCTTCATAAAATAAGATCATATCTAGCAATAATGGAGAGAGAGTAGTGAGAATTCATACATTACTACTACAATTAACAATGATTTGAGGGTGATTTAGGAGGGGAATTCTAATGGTTTATTAGCTTGAGAGAGAGGAGAAGAGAGGGGAAAGGGTTGGGAGTCTAATGAATGATGTTTTATGGGTGTGTTAAGTGTAGGAAAGAAAGTGTGGGTGTGTATAAAATTGGGAGGTGGTCTTCACTGTAGTTGGAAAAAGTTGGCGTCCACCATTTTGGCCATATCTCCCGACTCGTAGCTCCAATAAAAAAATACCAGCCGAAACTTCAGCTCACGTGCTACAACTTTCATGTTGAAAATATTTTTGGATTGGAGTGGAAGTATTTTTAAAAAATCTTACAAAATCATGTGCCAGATTCTTCTTCCACTAATGCTTCCAAGAAGGGTCCCATTTGTTTGAATTATCATAAGGCTCCAAAGCCATGACATTATGAGCCTCACATGCCCTTTGGATGGCTCCAAATCCATTTCATGTCTTTTCTTTTCACATTACACATTTTTCCTTCACCTTCCTCCATTGATCTTTACTCTTCACCCCCCCTTGGTAAACCGGTCCACGAAATATTTCCATCTAGTGATTTCTTGGATTTTCCAAGAGATTGTTCCCACACTCTTCTTTATTTCAAACCTCCAAATGTACAAAAAATCAACAAAGTGTTAGACAAATTTTTTTGTGTGATTTTCTCGGATCACTTACCTCCTGATTTTGAGAATGATGACAAGAGAAGGAGTGGGATTGGCTAGGCCATAAAGAGCATGAAAAGGTCACTAGTTATGTGGACAAGTTTTGGTCTACTCTTCTCAAGGTTACTCCTTTCATGGAGATCAGCGATGAAGAGAAGAAAAGAAAGTTTGAAGCTGGCCTACTCCCTCATTTACACAAAACAATGAAGGTGTATCCACATGAAACCTTATCTCGCATGATGGAGTCTTCCATCATAGCTGAAAGTTTGCATACGCCTCGTACATCTCAAAAGTTGGAGACGAGTTCTTATAGAGCTAGACAAGAGTAGCTCTATGATCAACCAAGAGACAGGACTAATTGAAGAAGACCTACCTTTACCCATGACCAATATTCAAAGCCAGAGGGTAACAGGAAGAAGCGCGAGTATCTCTCACCCTTTGAGATACAAAAGTACAAAGAGGAAGAAATGTGCTTTCTTTGTGGTGAGTTAGGGCATATGAAGCCTGATTTTCCTCACAAAAGGAAGGAAGCAAATGTGATTAAAGATCCTCCTCCGCCATCCTCAAATTCTATTCTAGATGTGCAAATTAACACTCATTTAAATGAGAAGAAAAGAAAACTCTTAAAGGGTTGGGGGACACATATAATTTTGTGTCAGCAGATATTATTGAAAGGCTACAAATTCCACCGAATCAATTAGGAACACCAATTAGATCAGGTTTGGCATTTGAAGGACTTACAACCAATTCTACTCCTATTCATGAATCTTAGAATTGGGGACTACTGTGACCAAGAATCTTTTCTACTTGCACCCATAGGTAACTGTGATGTTATCTTACGCATGCCTTGGCATTACAAGATTGGACCTCCTCGCGATTTTGTTAAGAAGACCCTTGCATTTCAATTCAAGGGTCGAAACATAGTATGCATTGTTGATGCTAGAAATTTGGCCTGTGCCAATGGTTAGTCATGTTAGCATTTCTAAATAAATGAAAAAAGCTATTTCTGCGTACATGATTTTTGTGAAAGAGTCAAAAGAAACTAATGATTCAAGGGCACTTGCTGCCTCTAATGAACACACAATACCAACTAATTCTTCTAAGTCTCAGACTTTAAAAGAACCCCTCTCTTTAATTGATCAAGTTAGACATGATTTTGTTAAACAATATGAAGATTAATTTAGTGATACACTCCTAGGAGAGTTACCTCCTAAGCACCTAGAAGATCACACAATTGATCTTATCCCAGGCAGTTCACCACCTAACTAACCGCCTTACCGAGTACATGCAAGTTGGCAAGAGGAGATCCTAACACAAGTAAACGAATTGTTCAAAAAAGGGTTAGTTCAATCTAGCTCTTCTCCACACTGCTCTCCAGTCTTTCTTGTTCAAAAGAAAGACAGTTCTTTCCGTATGTGCATAGACTACAGATCTTTGAACAAGATCACAATCAAGAATCGTTTTCCTATCCCAAGGATAGATGATATCTTGGATAAGTTGCAAGGGGCTAGTATCTTTAGTCGCATTGATCTCAAGAGTGGCTATCACCAGATACAGATAGCACCTGAAGATGTTCATAAGATATCTTTTTGTACAACATTTGGACTATACAAGTTCTTAGTCATGCCATTCGGTTTAACTGATACACCCGTCACATTCAATCAAATGATGGAGAGAATTTTCAGACCTCACTTAAAGTTCATAGGTGTCTTCTTTGATGATATTCTAATATTTTCACAGTTTAAAGAAGAGTATAGAAAACATATATCTTTTTTTTTCAAGAGCTTTGCAAGCATAGACTACAGGTCAATGGTAAGAAGAGTGAATTTTTCCTTTCAAAAATTCATTACTTAGGCCATATTGTTTCTCACAATTTGGTGAGAATGGATCCCGAGAGGATTCAAGCCATTGTTGAATGGCCTATACCTACTTTTCTACATGAATTTAGAAGTTTCTTGGGCCTATGTTCATAGTATAGGAGGTTCATATGAGGTTTTGCGTATGTTGCATCTCCTCTACATGACCTTATTAAGAAGGGAATTCCTTTTTTATGGGGATCAAGGCAACTACAAGCCTTTGAATGAATTAAGTTTCTTGTGACTCAAGAACCAATTCTCATAGTTTTGGATCTTCAAAAACCTTTTGAACTTCACTGCAATGCTTCTAGGGATTGCATTGGAGTTGTGCTTAACCAAGATCATTATGCAGTAGCATTTGAGAGCCGACACCTCAAGGACCATGAGCTACATGATCCAACATATGAGAAAGAGCTTATGGCGGTGGTACATGCTCTTCAAGTATGGAAACACTATTTACTTGGTGCAGATTTTGTTATTAAAATAGATCACCAAAGTCTAAGATACTTCCTCACTCAAAAGAAGCTCTTAGAGAAACATATGTGTTGGGCAAATTTCTTATCTATGTTTCATTTTCAAATCCTTCACACATGTGGAACTAATAATGTGGTAGCAGATGCTCTATCACGGTGACCTTGAGTGAATGCAATCACAACTGTTTACCATAACGAGTTCATGGATTTACCCAAAATGTATGCAACTAATTCCGACTTCTCAACTATATGGGATCAGCTTAACTGACTAAGGTCAGGTTAATTACACCTTACTTGATTCGAGATGGTTATTTGTATCATCATCAAGCGATTTGTGTAGCATTACCATTGCAACACAACGTAATGGATGAAGCACACGCATCTCCATATGCTAGACATAGGGATATTCTACCCACTACTCAAGCATTGAAAATATATTTCTTTTGGCCCATTCTTAGAGCTGACATTGAAAGATATATCCGCGAGTACAAAATATGCCAAAAATTAAAGTATGACAGGCATAAACCACCTGGTCTACTGAAGCCATTACCTATTCCCAATGAGCCTTGGGAAAGTATAGCCATGGACTTTATCATGGATCTTTCTCACACACAAGCATGCAATGATGCAATTTGGACTATCATTGATAGATTCAGTAAGCAAGCTCGCTTTATACCTGTGCGAAAGACAATCAAAGCCGATCATCTGGCTGAGCTATTCATTGCTCATATTTTCAAGTATCATGGCATGCCTATGTCCATTATAAGTGATTGAGATCCCCACATGACCAGCCTCTTTTGGCAAGCTCTCTTCGAGAACCTCGGGACAAAGTTAAAGTTTTCATCCTCAAACGGATGGGCAGAGTGCAAGTGTTAATTCTACTGTTTTGGACTTTTTGAAATCCTATGTCTCTGATAATCAAAGAGAATGGGAAAAGTATTTGCCTTTAGTAGAGTTTGCATACAATAATACGGTGCACTCTAGTACTAGTAAGGCACCCTTTGAGATCATCTATGGTAAGACTCATTTACCACCCATTCTTCTTACGAAGGATAAGATCTTTGCAGCAGATGAGTTTGTTAGAGACATTGATACAAATTTCACTCAAGTAAAATATGCTATCCAAAGGACACAAGAGAAGCATAAACGTGAAGTAGATAAGCATCGTCATAAGTTAGATCTCAAGTTGAGATAGTATGTTCTTCTTAAGTGTGAGAAGGCTCGCTTGAAGAAGCAGAAAGATCAAAAGGGTAAAGTGGTTAAGCTTTCTAGTCACTATTATGGCCCTTTCAAGATCATAGATAAGATAAATGATGTGACTTTTTGTTTGGATCTACCAAGTCATTGGAACATTCATAATGCTTTCCATATAAGTTTGCTACGTCCCTATATTGGAGAACCTCTAATGGAACCAATCAAAGAAGATTTACTTGACATAGAAGAACTAAAAGAGTTCATTGTGCCTAAAAGAGTTTTACACCATCAGGACAATACTCTAAGGTTAGGTAAGGTATTACGAAAGTATCTGGTTAAGCTTAAGAATTATCCCCCATTGGACGCTCAGTTTATGACTAAGAGAGAACTATAAGACTTTCCAAATCTTCTTAAAGACTATGTATCCTCTCTACAATTGAGGTCAACTGTTTAGAAGCCAAAGGGATGTCACTAAATTGATTGCTTATTACACATTCTCTATTTAATAAATTCATGTCAATAAATTAATGACACACTTTTCTTTAAGTGTTGATGATGATGATCTAGCATGGCCATGAGACCATTTAGAGAATAGTGTTCCTAGTGCATCACTTAATGGGGTGATGAGAGCACTATGACAGGGATATCTGGTACAAGCAGTACATGTTATGAAGGGGGAAAGAAGTGTCTGCCAAGTGTAAGAGTGTACATAAAAACCAAGGAGTTACACATAAATGAAGATGGATTGAGTTCTAAGAAGAGGAAGTGCATTAGCATTATGTATATATATTTATGTGTGCATCCAGGGATGCCTGGGAATGTTTACTTGTGTGTAATGAGCATTGCATTCATTTGGGGTCATCCTCTCCCCTACAGGTCAAGGTTTAAGGTCTTTTCTTTCATTAAGAAAGATGAGAGAGGAAGTTCTCTCACTAAGAAAGACGAGAGATGTGATCCTTTGGAAGTGAGAAGAGAAGCGATTTTCTCTTTCTAAGGTCTAAAATGACACAAGATTTTGTGTAAAATTCAATCTTAAGGTTGAGGCCCAAGGCAATCTAATGAACTCTCCTTATCTATGACTCAAGGTCATTGCATGGACCATAAGTTGAGAATACCATTTAAAAAGTTGTTTTTTAGAAAATCCATTTTTAAAATATATTGCAATAGAAAAATGATCTCTAAAAACGAACCGCGTGGGCTATCGAAAATAGCAAGATCTACAACTTTTGTGTTGGACGTTTTTTCATCCAAACAACACACAAAGAGATATCTCAAAATTAGTGTTGCAGAGTGGAACAACCACATCTTGCATGAAGATCAACTCAACTCTCTCTCCAAGAAGAGAAGCTCTTTAAAGCCTATAAAAGAGGAGGCTCTCCTTGGGTGTAAGGGAGAGGTGAAGGAAGCATCACTTTGCATGTATCCAAGAGGAGAAGAGAAGGTGCAAGTGTTGTGGAAGCCCTACTGAAATCAAGTGCTGTGGAAGCTCTGCTGAAATAAAGTTCCAAGAGGAGAAGAGAAGGTGCAAGTGCTACGGAAGCTCTGTTGAAATCAAGTGCCAAGAGGAGAGCCCTACACATACTGTGTAGGAGAGAAGGAGACTCAAGAAGGATCAAAAGGTGCCAACTTCCAAGTTGTGCAAGTGTTAGCCAGTTGTATACCGTACAAGGAACCGTGATATTGTTTCCAAGATCTACAAGTAAGAACTAGCTTATGTGTAATAGAGGAGCTTGCTCTTTGTGGATAATATGACTCCACAAGGGGGGGACTAGCCCATCTTCCAGTCCCTAGTGTGTTGCCAATTTCTCTACCTCTCTCTCTACATATTTCTTTTCTCTCATTATTCTCCCTCTGTGCCAATATAATATTTTCCATATATATTTTAAGTGTATAAGAAAGTCGAGTGTGTATCTCGGATTCTATAACACTTTCCATGCATTGAAGAAAATGGAAGGCCCTCTTGGCTGTGTAAAATAGGGTAAATGTGTATAAAGAAGAGGGTAGCAACCCATTCATGGGGGGGGGGGGGGGGGCTCACTCTTGCTCTTGGAAGCTAACTGCAAGCTACCATTATAGAAGCTTGAAGAGAGGAGTATCAAGAAGCTTTCTTGACTTGATTATGTGATGAAAGTGGGCTGAAATAGGCAACCCAAATAAAGCATTGTGGACAGCAACACATATCCTTCTCTTCTTGAAGATTCATTATCAATCATTGGTCTTACTTGACATTGATATGCTTGATGCAAGTTGACATTGCATAAGCATTGTGGAAGGGATATCAAGAGAGCATAATCATTTGGGCTGATTTGGGGCTGATATCTTCAGCCATAATCAGAGAATTAGCTAGAGCAATGTTCTTTTGATTCATTTCTTGCTCTACAGAAGATGTCTTGACAAGACATGCAAGTCTTATGTGCCCCTATGGCAGGGAAATGTTTGTAGATCATTCATAGATGCTTTGAGTTGGATTAAGTTGAGTTTTTTCTCTTTATTTATTGGCTGTAATAACCTATCCTTATCAGGGACTCTATTTGAAGCTTTCTTGAAGCAAATCTTTTTTCTCTACAAGCCTTGTCATTGACTTATAATCTTTTGTCCCTATCAATCTATATTGAATGTAATCATGCAAAGTTGGTTCATGCTTTGGTATCATGAATGATTGATGGGATGCATAGTTGTTTATGATACATGACAGCATATTGTACTTGAATACATATCTTGTGATTGCTCTTAGAGTCAATAAAACAAGCTTGATTTGAGTTAAATCCTATGAGATAAAACTCTTGTGATCTTTGCTAAGAACATGCACTTGGAAGCTCCAACAACATATTTGAGAATTTGGCTTGAAACCTTCAATCCTTCTCTTATCTCTACCATCTCCAGAGTCTAAGCTCTTGAACCCTCATATATTCTTCTTGCTCAAACCCTTGTGGTTGACCATGAAGTTCCTCTTGAACCTATAAACATTCACTGGAATGTACTTATCTCTTGAAGACACATATCCATCTATCTTGTCCATTTTTCTTGCCAAACCCCTGTGGTGACCTTCAACCCTACGCGCTCTGACAACATGGGTTTAGTAAATGAGATTGGTAGTTTCACCAAGTCTATGTAAGAAGGCCATGGCATTGTACCAATAGTAGACCATTACAAAAGCATGGCCGGTAATTACTATGAACTCAATAGGATGGAGGTCTTTGCTTTGTCATTGCCAAGAATGTAGAGATATAGAGATTGGAGAGCAATACTTTGATCACCTTGCTACAATAAAGATGCTCATATGTGAGTTCAGAAATTTATTTAAGGTGAAAGCCTCAAAGTTGTAGAAATTTTACATGAGAAACAAATGCAAAATTATGAAACTATCTTGAAATGGATCACTCTAGGTGAGCAACTAAGTGAATGATTAGTAATGGGTTTGCAAATAGGAGTAATTGCAAAACTCAATCAATATCTGTTAATGAAGAAATAGAAATGGCACATGTTCCATGCATCATCTATCATTCCATTTTTCTTGATTGGAATTTAGGCTATCTTATGTGTGATGGTTTTGCCACATGTATGTCTAAACTAGAAGTATATTGCAATTATTTTCATCAAGATCAAGTGGTTAGATTATAGCTTGATTTGTGAGACCTAAGGAGAGAGTGTGGAATATTTCCAACTATAATTTGAAAAGTGAGGCCAGGACACCAAGATTAAAGAGCTTAGAGAATAGTGTCTCATGGATTGAAACAGATTGGACCAAAGTTAAGGACTTGAATTTAGGATTACTAAGCGAGTTCATTTAGCAAAAGATACGAAGACTAAGATAATTTGAGGTTTATGGATAGTTGTAATAGAGATTATAACAATTTTATCTTGTATAGTGGTAGTATGGAAGCTAAATCAACATGTTGATGAATGTAAATAAGCATTAGACTTGATGTTTAATGGGATAGACTAAAATCTTGGCATCATGGTCATATGTGAACTTTATTTTAGTAAACTATTACAAATCAAGGCCATTGAGCTTCTACAAATATTCAACATATAAAGGGACATTCACAATGTCAGATCCAATAATCTACCTCTACATATGAACAAGACTCTTTGGAGGAAAATTCTAGCCTAATGACATCATTGGCAATCAAAAGAGTACTTGGTATCTCAAAAATATTTCCACTTTTGAGTTTCATTTTGTTGTTTATAGTTTTGTTTCCTATAGCCCATTTTGTGGCATCAACTATTACTACTTTGAATGCATCCACTTCAAGGGCCTTTGTTTGATGTGGTCACCTTTATTTGCATCTTGAAAGCCAATGACATAATGGGAGAAGCAAGAAAATTTTAAAAAAATACATGATCAAATTGTCAAGCTCAGAATGCTTGGAACAAATGTAATGCTTGGCAATGCTTTGGTAGACATGTAGGGAAAGTGTAATGCACTTCCAAGGGCAAGACAAGTGCTTCATGAACTTCCAATTCAAAATGTGGTGACTCGGTCTATGCTAGTTGCTAGATATAGTAAGGAAAGGCTATGTTGATTAATCATCCTTCCTCCTTGAGCCACCATGGTTCTACTAGTCCCTGGAAACTATCTTGCTCATCCCCCTTCTTAGTGCTACCCTTGCTTCCATTTTTACCCTCCCCCCTCGCCCCCTATAGCCATCATGGCCTTCCACTAGTTTTTGTTACTTGCTATTTGTTGCAAACCTATCATATAGGAGTCAAGGACATCATTGTTACATAAGGATTAAAACTTGGGATATCAATCAAGATGTATGTATACATATCATAGATATGGTGTATGCTCCCTTACAAACAAGGGATCTTTTCAAGGATGGTGCTTGGAGAGAGAACCTCACCAATGTCATCATGTGGAAACATACTCTTGCCAGAAAAAAGTGTGGTGAACTAGAAAAATACTTTCTTGGTGCAATTCTGACATTGCAAAAGATGGTGCTGACATAAACTCATCATAGGGCTTCTTTGGGTAAGTGTTTTTTCTTAATGAATGTGTCTTTCTTCTATTCTATGGTATCTTCAATGTACAAAAAAAACATGTAACAATAGTATTTATGCCTTGAAACCACTCTCATTGCATCAACGATGCATAAGAGTGATCAGGGCTTAAAATTATTGTGCATTCTCTAGTCATAATTCTGTAGGTTGCTATAGCAAGTAGTTAATATTTTAGATGTGCTAAAAGAATTCAGAATGTTGTCATTCTAAAAATCGTAGTGTGCAACACTCCAAATGAGGTCACGAAGTTGCAGTGCGTAGGGTTGAAGGTCACCCCTGGGGTTTAGCAAGAGAAGAATGTATGGGGGTTCAAGAGCTTAGACTCCAAAGATGGTAGAGATAAGAAAAGGGTTAAAGGTTTCAAGCCAAGTTCTTGAAGATAAGAGATAGCAAGGTGAAGGTAGATTCACGGAGAGGAGTAGATGGAAAAGAAGGGGTTTGAAGAAATTGAAGACGTAGAAGAATACTCCAAAAAAAGAATTAGAAAATGTAGAAGAATACTAACAGAGATGAAGCATGTGAGTTTCTTTCAGTATTATGAGAAGATATAACTCTAATAGACAAAAACGTGTATAAAATAATAACTTACTCTATGCTGCTCAAATTGTCAATTTAATGCTTCCATTGGCTCCGAAAGGGGGGTAAAATACCAGCATACCTAGACAGAATTCTGCCAAATCACTCCTTCTTCATCTCCCCCTTTTCGAAGTGTTGTTCACTACCTGAAAACAGCGATTGTGCGTCCCACGATTTCGCGAATCTCTCTTTTTACATAAAATCCTCTCAAATTGGCTAAAATCTATATGCTTTTTTTTACATTTCATCCTAATCTAGAAGTTGTCTATAGTTTTATGGATTTTTACAAGAGATAATATCTAGAATATCAAAAATTGGCTAAAAACTTGTAAAAAAAATCTAATATTTTGAACCATGGACACTAACACTAATTTCTAAAATGGCATTGGCTCTTTAAATCAATAAGAAAAGCCACATTCTAGATTTTTTTTTACATGGTGTGCATGTAGTGGCATGATATCCACCCCCTCCTAACTTGCACATCCTTTGGCATGTGCCAAAGTCTTATGGATCTGCAATGCTAGAAGAAATATCTTTGGCCATGTCAATGTCTTCATCTTCTTCCTCTATGTCTTCATGCTCTTGAAATATATCCAAGTCTTCTAACTCATATGTTGAACTTTCTCTTCGTTTGAGGAGCTTGATTCTTTTTCCAGCTATGGGTACCTTCATGCTTGTTCCATCCAATTTAGCCAATGAATATGTGGCATTGTCATGAATGGCCTTTACCACATACGGGTCAAACCATCGCTTTACCATCTTCCTAGAAGCATTGTATTGATTGTCTAGGCTACTGTCATAGACAAGCACTGAGTCATTCTCTTGAATTTCTCTTAGCTAAAGTCGATGTCGCTTATCAAATCTTCTTTTCTTCTTTAGCCTTGCTGTCTTTAGCTTCTCAATAGCTGCTTGAACATCTTCAAGCCTTCTTTCTAGCTGCCATATGCGCAAACTAGCGACTCTTCTTTATTGATGCCTTCCTCCCAAGGTAGAAAACTCCATGTGAGAATAGATTCTTCAATTGGCATAATTGGTTGTTTTCCATGCATAAGTTCAGCTGGCATATAGCCAGTCACTGTATTCTGAGTAGTCCGGTTAGTCCATAATGCAAAAGGTAGCATTTTAGGCCATTCTTTGATATTTCCTCTATAGGACTTTGCTAGAGCTTTGAGAATAGGTTGATGACCTCTCTCATTCTTTTTGTTTCCTTCAGGATTGTAGCTTGATGTCAAAGCCAGCTTGATACCCAATTGAGCAAAGAAATTGTATACCTCATCAGCATCCAATTCTCCTCTATCTATAGTTACTTTACCCACACAACCATATATGTAAAGCACATGATCTTCAAGCAAAAAACGACAAACATCTTGAGTGGTCTTGGTTGTTAAGGCTTTGCCTTCAACTTGATTGGTTAGATCCTGTCTTGCAATCACTAAATACCGCATATTCCATATTCTTGTAGTCATGGTTACAAGATCAATAACCCATCTATAATGTGTAGACAAGGGATAAGTTAGTTGTAACCCATCTTGATGCTTGACCACAGAATACATCTGACACACATAACACGTTTCAACAAAATGTGCTATGTTTGGATACATGTTTTGCCACCAATATATTTATTTGAATTTACTAAAGAACACAATATTAGGGAGTTTGGGAATCTTCCAATTCCCATTTTTTGAATACTAAAAAGATGGCACCCAGATAACATGCCCATACGTTTCTCAAAACCATATGATCCGACCTATAATTGAAAAGTTCTTGAAAAATGGAATCTATTGAGCTATAGAGCGCTCGATTTGGAGTTATAGTATTCAAGTTATGATAAATCCAAAGATTTGACCACGTGTCCCAAACTTATGGGAAATTCCCATGTTCCCCAATATGGTGTTAAAGGTTCCCCATATGCCTCTATGGCCAGCCCACAGGCTTTCATGAAACTCCTTCATTACCTGTTGTTGCAATCTTTTGTTACCTAAAACTCAAATAGGCGCTCGTTTCTTCTTCTTTGTGTGCTTCCATAGATGTCCTTCTTTAAGAAAAAATCCATAAGCTTTCCTCTTGATATGCTTGAACTCCTCATTAGTCCAAGTCTCCTTCTTCATCGTGCTCAAATATTGGCCGATCTTTAGCCAATCTTCTTCATAATCTTCTTCAAGGAAATGAACTAGAACTTGAGCAATGCAATGAGCATGTTGGCTTCTAGTTGATCACCCTGTTGTTTTTATCTTTGGACTAATATATGCAGTAACTAAAATGGTATTTTCAGTAGTGGTGGAATGAAATTTAGCAAGTATAGATTCTTCATCTTCATCTTCTTCCATCAGCTCTTCTTCATTGTCATATCTTGCAGGTGATAGCATGTGAGCACAACTGGATTCACCTTTCCTGCCATATGCTTGAACTCAAGGTTGAGAGAATTAATATATGCAATCCATCTTAGCATGGCAATGTTGGGTGTATAGAACTTGGCAATCATGCCCAAGAGTGGAAGACAATCAGTTTCTACCACTACGGAAGCACCTATAAATTATTCACGATCACACTTTAATGCTATTACAATTTCTCACAATTTCCTTTTACTTGTGCCTACCTTCTTTGATGTTCATTGAGAACTTTTGTTCCAAAAGGAATTGCATACATGTTACCTTCAAGATCCTCTTGGCCAAGAGTCCATCCTATCCCAATGGGACTTGTATCCACAATAAGGATGATGGTTTGACCATTTGAATAGTCAGTCCTTTTGAGAGTGGGGGCTGAAATTAACAGCTTCTTTAATTTATGCATAGTGAGAGTATGCTCATTACCCAAAGAGAATCTTTGGCCTTTTCTTGATAATTAATAAAGATTTTCGGCTACATGAGCAAAATGTGGTATCCATATGAGATAGAATACACATGTGCCAATAATATTCTTACTTTTGAAACATTTGTGCATTTTTCTTGCATTCAACTAATGGCATCTATCTTGATTGGCAAAGGTTTGCGTCCATAGGGGCACATAGATGACCAACCACTAGGACTTCTTCTACTCCAAAAATTGACTTAGATCCAGAAAGGGTAAGATGTACCTCTTCTAGCCTTGTTAAAATCCTATCACAATCATGAATATTATTAACTACAAATGTCCTGAAACCATCTTCATCAAGCTCCTCATTCTTTTCATTAACTTCACATCCCTTGATAGGTACATCATCAAGAAATGGAAGATTAAGTTGTGGAATAAATTCCCTTAAGACTTTGTGCATGGCATTCATCATATGGGCTATAGAGTTTGTTGCACCTTGTGGTAGAGTGCACATGCGGACCAATCCAAGAGGTGTCTTGATTGCAGTAATGTCTCAGATTTCTAATGAAAGCTAAAATTAGTCATATCCTGAATATAGTTCACCCATGGAATAAATTGCTCTACCTGCAAAAGCTTCAACAAATTTGTCAACAATTGGACTGGAATCAACATTTCAGCTTGTGACACGATCAATAGGCTGTAGATCTTAAATGAACCGTAAAGATCCATTTTTCTTGGGCACAGTAAACCATCGGTTTGAGTAAGGTGCTCAGGGGGGTCACTATATATATATTCTCTATATAACGTGCGTTCATGGCCTATTTATAAATATCCTAATCTGTGAATTTTTCTTGAATTAAAAACAACCCTTTCTATTCAATCTATAAGTAACCCCTTTATATGACACCCTTCTATATGTAAAAATTTTATGGAAATTGGGTTTTAAAAACCCCTTATTTTGAACTCACGTTATATATACATATATTCATGAGTGAACCCCCCCCCCCCCCCCCCCAAGGGTAAGGTGCTGAAGAAGGTTCTAAAATCTTCATTCTGATCTTCTCATTTAGAAGTTCCAATAATTTGGGCAAATGTGCCGTTGGAATAGGAATAGGCTTGAGGTTCCAAGGCATATGTGGGACCGCAAAAATGACCATAGGAGCCATAATATTTGGATCCACACAACCTATTTCACTATATTGAAATGCAAAAGATTTTTCATGTTTCATTAGCATTTTCATAAAAGAGTGTTTTTTAGCCACGAAAGGAAAGAATTTTCACCTATTTTGAGCTCTTTTATACTTTTAGATGTGGCTTGTGACCAATGTTGGAAGGATCACGAAGACTTAACTGATTTGTTGCCCTATCGCCAACCCTTCACTTTCAGGAGGCAGTGGAACTGCCACAGGCTTGACTTTCTTATCAATCGTCTTGTATTTTGTCTCCACTTGCATTTCAGCCTTGTTGAGTAAATCAATGTCTTTCTGCTCAAAAAATTCTTAAATTATTTGATAAAAATCCAATGTACATGCTTCTATAGACTGATTTTCAACCTGATTTTCTATGTGACCAGCTGCATATATTTCAACCAATGTGTCAGTAGTAATCAGTCCAAAAAAATACCCAAAATATCTTCATTTTGAGCCATTGTGTCATAAGTTTTCAGCTCCCTTTTTACATGACATAAATATTTTCTTTCAGCTTTAGTCATGGCCGGAAGAGACTTATAACACCCCATGCTATTGGTTGTACATACATACAGATTTGCTAGAGACACAATTTCTGTAGCATAAGGAGGTTCAATATTTTTTCATGAAGCACTGCCATAGCCTCCTTTTATAGTAATGCATCTCGAAAACCCTTGAATTCTTGAGCATTAGGAGGCGCAAGATAATCATGCAGTCAATCTCTGTTTTGATGATGGTTAACACACACAGTAAGAAATTGGACAGCTTGTTCATTATCCTTGCTTTGGATTTGAGCATAGGAAGAACCATCATCAAGAGCTTTTGTTTCCAAGCAAGCTTAAAAAATGTAAGGTTGCCCAAGAATGATAGGGTAACTACAAGAGTCTTGAACAAAAACGTGAAAATGGTCTTTTATGTCTCAATAGTTACTTGCATATTAGGACATTCAGCATATAACTCTCCAAAAGAGTTGTTTGCAGCTCTCATTCGCCAACTTGGATCCACATCTATGGGCCATCCACCACTTTCGTAGAGACTCGTTGCCATGATGTAATTTATCTCCTAGCCATGGTCTAAGAGTGCAATACATGGTGCTTCTTTTTCTCCAATTTTGACGATTGTCTCTGTTGTTGCTCTTATCCAATGCATACAGGAGTACTGACTGATTGGAATGAATAGAGCCTCTTCCTCCTCATGCATGTGCTATAGATGGCCTTCTTTCTGAGAGGTGGGCTACTCAACTAGTTTGGACCAGCCGACCATTACATTTTCAGCTTTCACTTCTTTAATTTTTGTGTTTGTGCTTTCTTTATCTTCAACTTCAATTTTTGCAATTAATTCTTTAACTACTTCAAGATGAATTCCTTGGAAAGTCAGCTTCTCTTCATCCTACACAAAAACTCGAAGAACTTGCAAAAAAGCATGCAATGTTTCTTCAGCTTCATCTCCAACATATTGTATTTTCCTTTTGATTACATTAATAATTATATCATGGAATTCACGTTTAGCAATCCCAAGAATTTCGCCTAAGGTGAATTCAATTTTTCTTCCTAGAATTTGTTCTTCTAGGACTCGTTTGAGGTCGGTTGCAAATTCTATGTCAAATTGCAATTTGTAGCCTGGCTGCTTGCCTTTCTTCTTTCCTTCGGTCTTCTTTGTTTGTGGTGCATCTTCCATCTCTTGCTTTGGGGTTATATTTTCCGCAAGCTTTGGTTGTTCAGGCATTCTTCTAGTTACCCATTTTGGAGGGCCAGAAGAGAAAGGCCCTCGTTCATCTTCTCTTCTTCTCTTTTCTTCAATCAAGACTTCTTTATGATTGATGTCATCCAAATGTGCAAAGACAGAAAAAGAATGTACTAGTTCTTTCTAACCAGTTATTCCTTGAATGCACTAACTGGTGTTAGCCAAATCTTCTTTGGCTGCTTTATCACGTTCCATTTGATCTAGTGCATGTATCCATACTTTAGATTGCACATTAGATTCACATGCTTTCAAACTTGATTTAGTTGGCTCAATTTGCAGCCCATAGGTAGCTGCATCAATTGCTAGATAGGCATTCTTTATAGCTAAATCTTCTAATCTTTTCTTCATTCCACCATTGCCAAAATTTGGCTCTAGTGGAAGACCAGTTTCAGCTGCATGAATTTTTCTATCTTTCTCCAAAAGATGAGCTTATGTGCTTTAGCCTCACGGAAGGCAGAACACTCCCTCTTGTCATGTTGGCAGTCACACCTTCTCTCATGGGTCTTTGAGTTGATGAACATCCTCGTTCTTTAACATTGGCATCCAGCTTCTCCACCTTAGAATTAATTTCTATAAGATTCAGATGAAGGTCACACATGCTTTTAATGAGTTCATCCATGACATCATTTTTAGAAGAAACAGAAGAAGAAAGAGTTGGATGAATAGTCAAAGAAATAGGGGATTTTGAAGGTGAAACAAGCTCCATCAATGGAGTTGTTGAAGTTGAAGTAGAGCCCAATCTTAGTCACATCCGCTCTCTTCGAGCAATCATGTTAACTGCATTAGTAACATCTGTCCATGTAGTCTTGACTCTTGATTCAAAGGTAGCATCTTTTAGGAGATCAGCAACTTCTCTTGCAGAATGGGATTTGCAGCCTTAAGAAACAATTTAATATTTTGACCTTCCATACTTTGTTGGTCTTCAGCATCAAGTTGTCCAAATTTACTATCAAATTCATGGTATAAAGCTGTTGCAGCTAAACCTCTGTTGGGTTTCTCAACCCAATCAGTGAAACTTTTCTTCGTCATTAGGCCAGAGTATTCTAAGAAGAATTCTTCACGTAGGGCTTTTTTGAATGCAGTCAAATCTGCATCTTACTGAAAAAGACCATGGATTATTTCTTGAAGACCATGCTTGGCTAGTCTGGAAAAATAGCGACTTCATGCATGTTGTGATATACCAAAGAAGAGCATTTTCTCAACATACAAGCGAATAAAAATAGAGACATTTTGACCATTAAATTTTTTTAATTCATGCCCAACTTCCTCTAGGGCCTTGATAGTTGTGGAACCAATCTTCTCTTCATCTTGTCTTTGTTGTTGTTGTTGTAACATTTGGACTTGTTGTTGCTGAGTCTGCTCTAGTATGTGCACCAATTGTTGTAGAGTATCTCCTGAAGAATCCCCCATCTTGGAGTTCTCTTACACTGACCTTCACGTCGGGTTCACCAATGTCGCAGGCGCATAGGGTTGAAGGTCACAACAAGAGTTTAGCAAGAGAAGAATGTATGGGGGTTCAAGAGCTTAGACACCAGAGATGTTAGAGATAAGAGAAGGGGTGAAGGTTTCAAGCCAAGTTCTTGAAGATAAGAGATAGCAAGGTGAAGGTAGATTCATGGAGAGGAGTAGACGAAAGAGAAGGGGTTCGAAGAAATTGAAGACGTAGAAGAATAGTCTAAAAAAAGAATTAGAAAATGTAGAAAAATACTAACAGAGATGAAGCCTATGAGTTTTGCAGCATTATGTGAAGATATAACTCTAATAGAAAATAATGTGTATAAAATAATACCTTCCCCTATGCTGCTCAGATCGCCAATTTAATGCTTCCATTAGCTTTAAAAGGGGCGTAAAATACCAGCACACCTGGCCAGAATTCTACCAAATCACTCCTTCATCTCCCCCTTCAAAGTGTTGTTCACTGCTTGAAAACAACGATCGCACGTCGTGCGATTTCATCAATGTCTCTTTTTACATAAAATCCTCTCAATTTGGCTGAAAGCTACATGCCTTCTTTTACATGTCATCCTACTCTAGAAGTTGTCTATAGTTTTATGGATTTTTACAAGAGATAATATCTAGAATATCAAAAATTGGCTAAAAACTTGTCCAAAAAAATCTAATATTTTGAACCATGGACACTAACACTAATGTCTAAAATGGCATTGGCTTGCTAAATCAATAAGAAAGCCACATTCTAGATTTTTTTATATGGTGCGCACGAAGCGGTACGACAACAAGAAGTTGAAGAGGTTGCCCATCATTGTAATAATAGCTTGAGAAGGTGGCAATGGTTAATGAAGAGGTTAGACAACCACATGAATGATGGCTGAATGAACATGATATTGAATGATTGAGCACACTATCTATTTATAGATGAAACATCAACCAAACTAAGAAAGATTTCTTATGAGACATAGAAACTTTTCAGAATTAAAACTTGATTTTTGGGGCCTTTTTAATGAGTTAATCAATGTTTACTGACAAATCCTTATTTTTTAGCTTAACAAGTGTATACATGAGGAATAAAAATGAGCAAATGTGAGCATTGAGCTTGTCCCTAGTGTGCATGGGCATTTTCCAACTATGATTTATTGGCCTAGGAAAGATTTGATGATTGGGACTTAGACCTCAAGTCCATAAGATCATGAAACTCTACATCACCTTGAGAAGACATTCCATTCTGCCTTTGAGAGACTTTGTGTCACAAATGGGAGCAGCGATGGAAGTGTGAGAATCTACACTTAAATACAAAAGTGAGTGAGGTCCCCTACTATAGTGATCAAGTATCCAACAATATAAAATGAAAAACTTACTGAGAAGGAATGATGACTAGCTACCAAAAGTTCCCATGAAGGTTGGCAACCAACACAGCATTATATTGACTAGAAAATAGAGTTGTCTCCTTGAGCTAAAAAATAAGGGATGGGGTAGGGTATAAGGTTGGGAGGAGGGGGATTGGGCTATAAGCTTGGAGAGAGAGAGAGAGAGAGAGAGAGAGAGAGAGAGAGAGAGAGAGAGAGAGAGAGAGAGAGAGAGAGAGAGAGAGAGAGAGAGAGAGAGAGAGAGAGAGAGTTGATTAATGGCATAACTCGAACTTGTAGTTTCAGGTGGAAAAACAAGCAATTGCTTATGCCTCTTTATCTTTTATACAATAACTAACATGATTGGCTGGGTGATTTTGATCATTTGGCTTGCCTGAAGGTCCTTTGAGTTGGTGTCAGTTATTTTGGGTGATGGCTTTACTTCATGCTCTTCCTTAACTATATTTTCTCCCTTGCTCTAACTTCATACTAGTTAGCTATCCTTTCATAGTTTTCATCTCCTCAATCCTCATCTTCTACCTCATTTAAGTAACCATGGATTGAGAGAAAAAGGGAGTGATGAGCTGAGGGTTGTGTAAGGTCAACATTGATTATGAGAAGGATGTCCTATCACATTGAATCGATTTAGAGTTATTACAAGAGTGGGAGTGGAGCAGAGTTCTATCTTTCAATTAAGGGGTGAAGTCTTGAAAGGACATAGCTTAATCGAGGAAATTTGTATACATGCTTGCATTAAGCATTTAGTGCATTGATTAAACACTTTATTATTCAATGCATGCATCTTTCTTTTCCTATACATTGGGCGCTTTTACATGTACAAGCATGCTTTTAATTTTCATTTCTCTTCAGAAGCATGGTTTGCTTGAGCATGATGTTCAACAATGCAATAAGCACAGTTCTTCTTGGGTTGCACAAGGGTCGGGAAGGTGCCCATATAGTGGTCCTAGTGTGAGAGATTGGGCATAATAAATTCAAATCAAAGAGTGTTGAGAGGGATCATGGGATGATAAATAGGTTCTATTTTAATTTGAGGGGTGAGAGAGAGAAGAGAGTATGTGTAGGGATATCTATATAGCTATGGCTATGTGGTTTTCTGTGTTTATCTAGTACCAGTTCTCTACACTAGGATGCACATGAGCATGGACCATTTGGCTACTTGTAAAGGAAGCATGTGCAATCCCCTCATACTCCAATAAAAAAAATAACATTCCTAACTCATCTTACAAATTTGTAAACTTGCTTCTTGTAACTGACACAAAGCATGCAAAGCAAAGTGATTAATTTATTCCCCTCTCCCTTACAAAAAACAAAAGGGGCCAAGCTACTCTTGTTAGGGGGATTTAAAAAAGCAAGCCCCCAATTTGGAGTTTTTTCAAAAATATTTCCAAAACTTAGAGTTTTTCAATGTATTTGCCAAAACTTGGAGTTTTTTCACAAATTTTGTAACTAGGACATCTGTGGTGGGTTTTCTGTAGACTAACTAGGTCAAGGAATGAGAGTTGACTTGAAAGGCCCCCTTGTAGTCACCCTCAAATTTGGCAATCTTGGGGAATATTTTTTCATTCTAAAGTAGTAGTGTGGAGGGACTAGTTATATATTAGGGGAACACTATTTTGGGTGTCCATGTCTACCTATATTTGGATGATGACCTTGTATTTCCATGTCTTGAAGGCCATGAGGATTCACCATTTCATGAGAAAGCCTTGTACCATGCTATATCACATGAAAATGAAAATTTTATTTTGAGTTCACTGCCTTATGGAAATTATAGGCTTGTGCTTTATCAATGAAGAAATCAGTCTTTGATGTTTCACTCTACTATCAATGAAGTAGCAGATGGTCATGATAATGTTGTTATCACCAAGCTATTTTGAGTAATTGGGCTCTTTATTTTTGGCTGACTTTTAGAAAGTTAAGGGAATGGTTGAATTGCTTAATAAATAAATATAGGGCACCATCTATCAATGATTAAGAGTGGGTCAAGGGATGGGCTAGGAAATAAGCCAAGGGAGATTGATAGAAACAGCATGTGCTTGCAAAACACACAATTAGAGAGGGTGGAAACTTTCTCAATCCCCGACGGAAGCTTAAGGAAATCATAGGCCATGCAACCCTCTAGTTTTGGAATATCCAACCATTATATATGCTTGACTATCTTGTTCTCTCGCCTTGTTAATACCATCATGAAAGACTTTTGAAATAGAGAAGAGATTCTTCAGTATACATTGTGTGGAGAGATTAAGTTTTTTATTTAAAATTTTTGAGAGGATGGTTTCATTTTGATGTGGTGGAATATGTTATACCTTATGCCTTAATCTAAAAGCTATTGATATGTGGTTGATGTATGAGGGAGATTAGGAGTTTTTATATTTTATATTTGTTTTGAGGTTGAGGCTCTTAAAGGGAGGCATTATGCTTAGCCTTGTTATAGAAATAGTAAAGCAATGTTCAAACTCTTAGAACATTTGCTACTTAGAAGAGAATAGACACTAGTTATTGTCTAGGTTCATAACTTGGACAATCAATTCCTCCCCAAAATGATCAAAATGATGTTTAAAAATAATGCTATTCTACCTCATTGAGGGAAACTCATAAGTTCTCATAGATGAAGAACTTTTTGCTCCCAACAATTCAAAATAACTAATGGGGAGGATATTAGGGCAAGTCAAAAAGAACCATTCGCACTACAAGATATAGGCCTTATACCGACGTTTAAAGCGACGAAAATGCAAACAACAAAATTTTCCCCTGTCATCGCAAAAAGCGTCATTATTGGCGACGCCATAGAACAGTCGGTATTGGCTTCGCTATCAGCGTCGCTATTAGCATCGTTATGCACACCACAAACCGTCACTATAAGCGTCAGTATTGGCATCGCAACGCTGATAGCGACGCCAATACCGATTCTTATAGCGACGATTTGCGACATGCATAACGACGCTATTAGTGACGCGAGCAATAAAATTTGCGACGCTAATAGCGATGGTAACAGGGAAAAAAATTTGTGGTAGGGCAGCAAGCTACATTGCCACATATAGCATTGTGTGCTTTATGAGAGCCATACAAAATAGTTTCTGCACTACTGTGTACAATGCCCTTGCAAACAAAAACAATGTATACTGAAATCATAAAATTGATACATGAAATAAATACATGATCGCATAAAAAGCGACTAGTACAATCATGACAGGATATCACTAATACATAGAAAATGTCTACATAGATCAGGCGACTCAAAAATAAAGGTGTGTGAGCTCCAGGGATCCAAGGGCGAGCTACATATCCTCGTCCCCCGAAAGCTCGTCCCGCTGTAAAGGAGCATCGAACGGACTCTGTAGAAAAAGAAATAACACATCAGTCCACCATACAATAATGCATTCAAATATCTCATGGTAACTACGGACAAGAAAGATGAGTGACTTACAAGGCCACTTTGTCTATACAATCGGTTGATCAATGCAGTGAGACAGTGCCTCTCTGCATATCAAGTCTCAAGGCCAGTCGAATCACGATTTGTAATGGAGTGCTGCAAAGAAAACAAAATGCTAACTGTTAGAAACATGATTTTCAGTACAAAGAATATTTCAAAAAAATAAACAAGCAAAACAAAAGAAAAACTTACAAAGTCCTCCAAATATGTCCTGTGGTTACCACTCCCAAGATGATGGACCACTCCGGCCTCAAGTTGTGCCCTCGTCACCTTGCGTTGCTGACTCCAATGTCCTGGAGAATCTGTAGCCTCCTCCCTCAGTCAACGCCAGTCATCTACATCTAACCACTCGGGCTTTGCAGCCCCACTCTTGATTGCCTTGCGTTTGTCGGATCGTCTATGTGACATGTATGCACGCATGCAATCCATCATTCAGCCCGTTGTCGTATTGCTGCGCATTCGAGGTGTGAAAACCACCCAAAAATTGTGTGTGTGATTTGATACTTTGTATATACTCAGTTGTTGTGTTTACATTTATTTTCTGCGCATGAGTGAACATGATGAGATGCTTTCAGCCTATGTTGATACATGTTGCTGCAAAAAGGTTTGGAATCATTGCTTGCCAAAATCCATCAGCACTATTGCTCGTAGACTCAGCAAAAAGAGGAGCCATTGACTGTTGGACGGATTCACGGTTTAAGCTTAATGACTGAGGCTGCTTCATCATGTGGTTTTGGGTTTTCTACAGAGCGAAAGAGGATGGCCCTGTCCTTCTGGGTTTGTGGCATCCATGGGAGCACGGTGGCCATGGCCATGAGCACACACAGGTGCATGCATATGTGACTACACACGCATCGGAGGAGAAGGAAGAAGCTAAGGCTTATCATTGAATTTGAAGAACAGATGAGATGCGGACCATTGAAGGTGAAGAACTGATGAGTTGTGGTTTAATGCTGATCCTTGAATGTGAAAAATAGGTGATTTTCAAACTACAATTGTTGGAGAAATGCAGTATAGTCAAGAGCTTTTGTATAAGCTAAAACTTCTACAAGCTCTAGAATAGATAGTTTGAATTTGAACCAAAAATAATGATATGTGAGCTACGAAGGCTAAAGAGGGGATTTTGAAAGGTTAAAGAAGGAGGGAAAAGGAGAGCCGTGCTTTGAGGGGAAAAAGGAGAAGCTTTTGGGGCTATTTTGGAGAAGGAGGTATTTTGGGGGGAAGGGAGGCTCTTCAATCGAATCAGGGCGGATGTTGCTGTGATTGAGATGGAGAAGAAGAAGACGCAGATAAAATGCAGGAATGATGATGATGAAGAAGAGGCAACAACTGAGGCTTCGTCTTCTTCAGCACACATGAAGTGGAGGGTGGAAGCATGCAACGATCGCCAAAGAATGATGAAGCTGACAACATCAACAAATCAAAGAGTTCGTGAGCTCCGAAAGGCCATGCTGGTCTAAGCTTGTACATTGCGGAAGGAGAACACCGTGTTGTTGAGAAGAATACAAAGGTGGCAGAAGAAGAACACGTCGACGACGAATCAACCGGATGTGGCTGCGACGGATGATGAAGGCGAAGTTGTAGCTGAGGTGGAGGAGGTGACAGACGGACCTGAAGCTATCTTCCAATGCTGCGATGGTGCATGCTTTTGTATCCTTCCACGCCATCAAATGCTGCAATGCACACTGGCGTAACTCCTCTTTAAACCTCATTGCTATGCGGGAAAGTAGAAGCTACTACTCATGCTGTGAATCTAAGAAGCACCTTGTTCAGGTACCTGTTGCTCCATGGCTTACGAGATCTCGTGTACTCGCCCTTCTTGCAAGGGTCTCTCTCTGCAGCTTGGCTTCGAAGCTCAAAGGCAACTGAACTTGTACTGGCCAACGGTCGCCCCTCCCAAGTTATGGAAAAATCGAATCGTCTACCGTTAATGGTGCTCAAACTCCTGAAGGAACAACGGGAGAGGCGAAGAAAGCTCCAAATCAAGCAGAAAAAGCAGACAACACGAGGTCTTGTTGATGATTGGAATTTTGAGGATTGGCACGATCCATTCTCGTTGTCATCAACAAAGGATGTGAATAGGAGTAGCAAGAGCAATATCATTGAAAGCTTATATCATCTTTCCTTTATACACACACGTAGAGTGGATCTCCTTCATCAGTATTTTTTATATTTGCTTTGCTATCGAAGTCTGAGAAGCAACTACCTGAGGAATTGATAAAGAATATGACTTTTTATTACCTTATGGATGTCATCACTACTTCGGCCCCATCTTGTTCCTTTGAGTGAGCTTCTTTTACCCCAATGTGCTCTCCCTCAATCCACTGACACTGACTTTAGTGCTACACTAAAGACACAAACTAGCTGATCTATCAGTTGAAGAAGAGTCTATTTTGAAGATATTCTCTTGACGACTGGATGACATATCTGATGCTCTTGTATTCTGATTTATAACATAAAGTGGTTTTCTTGCAAGATTTTTGGTTGATCCGTCTTGTTACTTGTACTTGAACCAAAAATTGTAATACACTTAAACCCTGGCATCATATTCGTCTTGATTATTTGTTTCACTTGATCTTTTATCTTGGAATTTCTCAAGAACCTCTGTGGTTGTGACTTTGCTTTCGAAAACTCTTCGACACCGTAGAGAATCTATCTACTGCGGCTGGCACCGAAAACTCCTCGTGCAAGGATGCTACTATGTAGTCCTTGCTCCCCTTCGGTATGTTCTTCTAATGATCCAAGACGTTGTGCCGAAAAACTTGTTGGCACAACTCTCTCATGCGAGCCATCACCCTTCTCCCCTCATCATTTATGATGATGGCTCCTGACCTACTATCGACTAGATATCCATAACCCCTAGGAGTCTGCCTAAGATTGGTCCTCTCCCATCTGCGTCCACGCTCCTGGGCATATCCAGGAGACACCTCTGCATCCGATGCACCGACGGGAGTAATCTCTCTCGAAGTGGCACCCACAGGGGTGCCACCTGCTACTGACGGCTACGCAAAAGTCAGAGTAACTGGAGTAGACGTCCCCACAGGTGTGACAAATCCTAGAGGTGACGTAGCTCTAGCTGAATGACTAGATGAAGACACCACGTCCGTGTCTCCACAGCATCCACCTGAGCCACAAGAGCGAGGAGTCGCACCTGTATCACGTGTCGACCGCAGGCTCACTCCCTCCCTCTGGCCCAAGTCGCAAGCATCGAGATCATCTACTCGAAGCCGAAGTGTCCGATCGCATTGAAGCATATCTAATAGAGCCCCTTGACAATGATCGAGACAGCTCCTGGTCTGCCATCTCTCTGAATCTGGCGATCTGATCTGAAGACATGCGTGTGAAGATGTCCTGTAACTCCTCATCGCTCATCCCTCGACTCATCCTGAAAATGTCACCTGCACAGACAAAAAATGATGTTAGAATAATCAATTTAAATTATACAAAGCACAGTAATATAAATCATTTAAAAAAAATCTCACTTAAAATGCATATCTTATGTATCCTTATAAGTGATTGGTCAACGAATTAAGTAAGTGGATTCTCCAAGTATGAAGTATCCTATGGTCCCATGTTAATCTCCTGACACAACTCCGCATACACTCGAAGGTCGATAGACATGTCACCACAAAAGAATGAGTCGACCTCATTCTCAAAGAATTCTTGGACTCTTGTATTTCCATCATTGTTAGCCGATGCTGGCTCCAAGCTTTTGACGGCCTCCATCCCTTGCAATATCGACCCCTCTATTTGCATATTATCTTCATCTATGCTCGGAACATCGCTTTGATCATATACTCTCGCACTTCGGGGAGTTGAAGGTATAACATACCACCATCGAGGTTGTCGAGGGTTTGGATAGAAGATTACATGTTCACAAATACGTACAAGAGAGTTCAAACCATTGTGACATAAACCATGTCGTAATATAATTAGCAAGCAAATGAGTCCATGCACCTGTTCACAATGGGCCGGCAACACAAAGGTGTCGCACAAATCCAACCATTTTTTTCAGAATCTATTTTGAGAAATCCAGATGGACCTCGTCGAACTATTGCTCCAACTCCTCCAAGTACCACTTTGAACCACTGCACATCGAATAGTATCATGTAGAAGCTATGGTAATCCACCATAACAATACTTTGCAAGTTCCCAAAATACTCCATCTCATCCACAACCATGTTTGGATCCATTGCTCGTCGCCGGCTCTCTTGCTCAAACCTTGCAATGACACCATAGTCCATTGTGGAGCGCATTTTGTCAATACGCTCCACACGAAAATGTCGTCCGCGCGACCACGCTATACACTATATATTTTGTATTGTACATTGAAACACTCAAATTAAATGTCTTATATAAAATTTAGATACGACACATTCTAAACCCCTCATCACCTTTGGACTACATCCCCTCCAGAATTCCCACTCCTCCATTGAGACCTCTGTCCCTTCGTCAGACGCTACGGTCAATACTCTATGCAACCATCACGTTGACCATTTTCATTTGGATGTGATTCCACGTGGTCCATTTTCAGCTCATACCAGCTTGCAGTGTCCAAAGATGTCGAAGGGTTTTTGAAAGCAAAGTCACGACCATAGAGGACCTTGACTAATTTCAGGAAGTTCAATCAAGCGAGATCACGATTCAATTTGAAAGAAGGTCACCTCAATTTCGGATAATGGCATCATCAGCTTCAGCTTCATACTCATTGACAAAGTGAAATCATGGTCTCAAAGAGAATCAAGCAAGTTCAAACTGCATTGTGGCTATTACTGAACTCAAAAATCTCTACAAAGACATCTGGCTGTACACTCCTGAGCAAGACAGCTCTGTATGCTTACTGTGATAAATAGAATTTGCAGAATCAAGCACCTGAGTTTGCTGTTCCAAGTAGAAAGAGCATACAAAGCCTAAGTGTTGGAAGTCCTTGTATAAAGAAAACCTCTTGCGATAGGTGCAGTTGAGACTAAATTCAAGGGAACGGTTAAAAACTCATTGTTGAATTGGCTTGATCTAGCATTGCAGGTGGTCCATTTACAGGCACTAGTTCAGGAGTAGATTTTGGATGATAAGCTGTGTCATTACATCCATTGTATGAGATATTGGTAGATCCTTGAATATGATTTGTGTTGTGAGAAGGTGCAGAGTGTCCTTCCACTGTATGCTCCCCTTCCACAGTAACCCCCCAAAACATCAGCTTCATTTTCCTTTTGTTTATCCTATATGGACTACAAGCTGAGCTTTACTCTCTTCATCGTGTCTCCACAAACACAGTCATAGTGCATAATTTATTTTATCTTCTCAACGTTGTCCCGGGATTGTGAAGGAAAGGAAACAAATAGCCACTTGTCGAATGAATTTCCTACTACCTCGGGTCACGCAGGCCTTCCTACAATAGGTTGATGTCTTCAATATCTGCAGAAGATGTTGATTATTCCTTATTTTACGTTCCTTTCGTGTTCTTCAATGTTCGTTCCTCTAATCTGTTGCAGATCAGAGGCGACCTTATGCGAGTCCCAACCACAAGAGGGGCTCCTCCCTGATGCTTTCTTTCCCAAAATCAGTGTGCCTTCTCTGATTCACATTCCGAATCAGCCACCTTGTTTGCTATCACGAATCGATGATTTGATAGGTCTTAAAGAGAACGTCCACCCTGGGATGAATTAGCTTTCCTCCAAAGGCAACAACCAGTTTGTTTACTTGCCACTATCCATGGCAGCTCGTCCAGACCCAAATTGATAGGCAAAGGTGATGGCCATTGATAATAATCCGCTTCATCGCTCCTTTCCACCATAATCCCCACCCGTTCGGTCGAACCCCCAAAAGCTCTTCTTTCCCGAATCCTTCGTTTTTTTTTTTCCCCCAAAAGCAGCCACTCTCACTCCCTTTTTTTCTTGCTTTCTCCTCAGGCTTGATATATTCCTCTCAGAAAAAGCAAGCCTCGATAGAAGACTCCTGAGTTACACCCACAATAGCTTCTTTTTTTTTTTTTTCATAATGTGACAATAGCTTTAAGTCACATTCAGTTAATCTTCCTTTCTCTGAACAATTTGGCAGCAAATCAGTATTGTGAGTATGAACAGGAGGGAACACAAAGCCAACAATATTCAAACCATCCGTGTGGAACTGAAGTATCTTGCAAGTTTTGTCAGCATTCTCCCTGTAGGCTAAAGTCATACAAACAGAGAATCTGGAGGAGTTTGAAAGCAAACATCAAATTGCCTCCCTTGCTGAAACAGTATAACTGAACTGCTTGCAACTTGATTAAAAAAATAGTGCCAGAGAAAGAAAGCCTTTTCCATTCAGATTACCACTTCACTCCATTACCCAGCTATGATTCCACCAAGAATATCATTTTGTCCATGCAAGTAGATTGTATACACAATTCTGATAGCATCCTCAAGACTTCCCACTTGCTTCCTGCAGTAGCCATTGATGTCACGTGCAATCCTTCCCTCCACTTTTTGATGATCCACTTGAAAGGGAATGAATCCCTCACTTTGTAAGACTGTTGAGTAAATGATATTCATTTTGTCATGACAACAAAGGCATTTCCATTGTCAGCACTAGGCATTGCTGTGATGTAGTATTTCTGTTCCCAATTATCCATGATCCACTCCTTGTGGAAAAACAAATGTGAAAGTTCATATATTTATCCTGAAATGAGTGCAGCCCATGAGACTGCATCTCGAGTTACCAATCTATCAAAAACTCCCTGTTCTTCTACAAGCATGCCACATTTAGCGTACATGTCAATCAGAGCATTACGGATAAGTTTCTCTTGCACCAAACCCCTCTCCACTATATTACCTACGCAGAACAAAAGTGCAAACATAACGACTAAGTATGTACAAAGTAACAAATCCCACACACACAACTTTTTGGTGGATTCCACACCTCGAATGCGCAGCAATACGACATCCACCCCCTCTGATCCTGCGCATCCTCCGGATGGGCCAACTACCCATGGTCATTATCGTCAAGATCCACAAATAGATCAATCTCTTCATTGACTATTTCTGGTATTTCAGCAAGATTATCTGTCATATCATCTGTCTCTTCTACTGGAGTTTCTTCTCGTTGCTCTTCTCTTGCAAGTTCTTCCAATACATAATCCTCATCATCTCTTTTCTTGAATATCTTTATTCTTTTCCCTGCAATAGGCACTCTAAGCACTGTCCCATCCAATTCTGTCAGCTCATATGTTGCATTGTCAAAGACATGTCTGACTATGTATGGCCCAAACCATCTTTTCACCATCTTTTGAAGTGCAGTATGCTGATTTTCAAGGCTACTATCAAAGACTAATACCCAGTCTCCCTCTTCTATTGCTCTAGGCCACAAGCGATGCCTGTTGTCAAACCTGTCCTTATTTCTAAGTCTAGCAACCTTCAACATGTCAATAGCTAGCTGAATATCCTCTGGTCTTCTCTCCAACTGCCGAATCTGAAGAGCTAAGAGCTCCTCCCTCGTCAAATCCTCTTGCCAAGGTAAATTTGGCCAAGTCAAAGCACAAGTCTCAGTCGGCATAACCGGTTTCTGACCATGCATCAACTCTGTAGGCATATATCCTGTGATAACACTGTGAGTCATACGATCAGCCCACAAAGCAAATGGTAGAAGTCTCGGCCATTCTCCAATCCGTCCTCTGCATGCTTTGGCTAACGCTTTCACTATCGGCGGATGCCCTCTTTCACTCTTCCCATTTCCCTCTGGATTGTATGTTGTGGTTAGAGCCAACTTGATTCCTAGTTGAGAGAAAAACTCCCTAGCTTCAGCTGCATCCAGTTCACCGTGATCTACAATGATCTTACCCACACAGCCATACCTACAGAAAATTTCTTCCAATAAGAACTTACACACTGCACTAGTGGTCTTCGTTCTCAAAGGTCTGCCCTCAACATGATTGGTAAGATCCTCTCTAGCCAAAACATTATATCTCATATGCCATAGACCCATAGGCATAGTAATCAAGTCAACTACCCACTTATAATGAATGCATAGCGGATAGGTCAGATGAAGCTCATCTCGATGACACACTACAGAATACATCTAGCAGTCTCTACAAAGTGGGAAACATCTCTATACATGCCTTTCCACCAATATTTTTCCTTGATTTTCTCATAAGTAGCCCATACTCCTCTATGACAAACCCAAGGACTCTCATGAAACTCCCTCATCACCTGTAACTGGGTTTCTTTATCGCACACAACCCGCAAGGGTAATCCACCTCTTTTCTTCGGGTGCTTCCAAAGAAATCCATCCTTGAGAAAATAACCAAAGGATTTTCTTCTGATCTTCTTGAACTCTTCATCTGTCCATTCATCTCTTTTGCTTAATGTACTAAGGTACTTGCCAATGACCAATCTCCAACATAGAGTTCTTCTATGAAAGCCACAATATCATAGACATGGCAAACATGATCAACCATAGCGGTTGAAATTTCTACATCGTCCTCTTTTGCAAGTAGTGTCTCCTCATCATCATATCTGGCTCTAGACAGCATATCCGCCACTGGATTATCCTTCCCTACTATGTGTTTAAATTCTGTATTTAATGACTTGATGTATGCAATCCATCTCAGCATAGCTATATCCGAAGTAGAACAACTCGTAATCATACCTATTAATGGCAAGTAATCTGTCTCTACCACAACTGAGGCTCCAATAAAGTACTCCTTGTCACATTTGAGAGCCGTAACAATCCCCAGTAACTCCCTCTTGATTTGAGGATACCTCCTCTGTCTCTCCTTTAGGACTTTCGCCCCAAACCGAATAGCATACCTGTTTCCATCTGCATCATCTTGACCCACAGCCCAACCTATGCCAATTGGACTAGTGTCAACTATCAATACAATAGGCCTTCCGCAATTATAATCCACTTTCTTGAGAGTAGGAGCAATCTGCAATAACTTGTTCAATTTTCACATGGCTCTAGTGTGGCTCTCATCCCAATCAAATTTCTGCCCCTTTCGAAGCAGCTGATATAAACAATCTGCTATGTGTGCAAAATGGGGTATCCAAATCATATAAAACACACATACTCCAATGAATCTCCGTACCTCTGAAGTGGTAGAGCAATATTCCGTAATCTTGCCTATAGCATCCACCTTCTTATCCATAGTCTTGTATTTCGTGTAAACCCTAGCTTCATTATGATCCTCTACATTCCTCAAATCTTGCTATAAATCAGCAATTGTGCACTCTGGTGTGGCTGAATATCCTCAGCCCTCTACTTTATGGACTGCATAGGAACAACCCTAAACTCTAGATACTGAAATATTTCAGCAGTAAACTCTGTTGGCTAAAAGTTTTCAGCCCTCTATGTCTTTGTAAGCTGATCATAATCAGCCGAAAACTGTGTTTGTTGAATTTCTTCAGCACTCAACACTTTGTGCTGAGTCACCTCAACCTCTGACTCTATCTGTGACACAAAATCTACAATTTCATGAAACATGTCCAGGGATTGCACTAATACATTATTGTGACAACTCTGCATATAACACCATATTGGGGAATATGGGAATTTTCCATAATTTTGGGACACGTGGTCAAATCTTTGGATTTGACATAACTTGAACACTATAACTCCAAATCGAGTGCTCTATAGCTCAATAGATTCCATTTTTCAAGCGCTTTCCAATGATAGGTCACATCATATGATTTTGAGAAACTTATGGGCATATTATCCGAGTGCCACCTTTTTAGTATTCAAAAATGAGAATTAGGAGCTCCAAACTTACTAATATTGTGTTATATCAAGTTTCAGCATATTTTCCATCTATGTCATCGTATCTGCACAAACCATACTATCATACATCCCATCTATATGCTCATCATCCTCTAAAATACTTGCATTTTTCAAAATTTTCTCCTTTCTGCATATGTACTGCCTAGCAGCTCTAGGCAACTTAGAAGTCTTCTGATAACTCATCGAACTGTTTGCTGAAATTCCAACAAAACTGGAGGAGAAAACACAGCTGCTGCCAGGAGGCGAGAACTCCAATCTCCTCTGCTCTATACCACCGTCGTCTCGCAAAACAGCGGTACCTAATGAAAACCCGAATCCCTCATAGTGGGCAAAGGTGCATCTCTAAAAGTATCCTTGTTTCTAACATGGTTCATACACACAGTCATAAACTAAACTGCTCTCATGCCATCTTTACTGCAAATTCATGCATAAACAGATCCATCATCCATTACTTTTGTTTCCATGCGCATCTCTGTAATGAATGGCTGTCCAAGAATTATGGGATAAGAGCATCAATCCTGCACAAAGAAATGGAAATCATCCTTCACATCTCCAATAGAAACCCTGACACTAGGACATGAAGCATACAAATCACCTGCAGTGTTGTTGGCGGCTCTCATACGCCACCCATGCTCTACATCCATAGGCCATCTATTACTTTCATAAACTCCACGAACTATGAGATTAATCTCTGAACCATGATCCACCAAAGCAACATAAGGCATCTATTTCTCTCCAATTTTTACCATTGTTTCTGTAGTTGCCCTAGCCCAATGACTCCGCGAAAAGTTACTACGCGGTATCAAGACAGGCTCATCAGTTTCAACATAATGCATAGGCTGAACCCTCTTCTCTATCTGTGGAAAAACAGAAGCATTCTCAATCATAACCTCATCCTCATCCTCATCCAACTCCCCAATCAAAACTCCCTGTGTACCAGTAGTAGGCAATGCATGTCTTTTCCTCTTCAGGATTTTTTGGAACTAATCTTGAAACTCTCTTTTCGAGATGCCCAAAACCTCAGAAATAGTAAAAGTCACCTCACTACCAAGTATCTTGTCATTAAAGATTTTCTTCATATCCGTAGATGTCTCAATATCAGACATCAATCTAAACCCTAGATGCTTTCTCTCTCTATGCCTCTTTTCTTTCTTTTGAGCATCTTCCATCTGTCGTTCTGGCCCTGGCCTCAAAGACAGTCCTGCAGTAGGTGGAGTAACAAACTCACCCCCTCTAGTCTTTTTAGCTGCATTTGGATTTTCTTCATCCCTCTTATGCTTCTCCTCAACAAGTACATCTGCTCCTTGAGACTTAGCCAAGTAGGCATAAATATTGAACCTGTCAACAGGCGAATCCCAACTTGTCTCAGATCTGATGCTAGAACCTGCACTAGTCAAAACAATCTGCTGAATTTTTCCCTTGTTTGCCATCTCCATAGCATAAGTCCATAATGCTGACTGATTCTCTGATCCTTTCTCAATCTGGACTCCATATGCAGAAGCATCTCCTCTAGTTGCGACATAAGAAGTACGCGCAGCCATGTCATCCACTAATTTCTTCATTCCGCCTTTCCCAAAATTGGTAGCAAGCGGAGCTCGTGTTTCAGTCAACCAGATCTTACGATCTTGTCCCCAAAATACCAAATTCTTCCTCCTTGCATCCTGAAAAGATTCACAATCCTTGCAATGCTGATGGTCCATACAATCACACCAAATACATATTCGATCTCTCCTAGGTGCAGTAGGAGCACTCCTAGGTGCAGTAGGAGCACTAGAAGAAATAGTAGGCGCAGTCGAAGCAAACTACTCTTTCAATTTTTCCACCAATTCTGCTTTAACTGACTCCATTGTCAAATCCGTTATGCCTTTGATTATATCATCAAGAGAGAAAGGCACCGATGGAGTGGATGGTTTTGGAGTAAAAGGAGCCGGCATCGGTCTTGGAACAAGAGAAACGGGAGGAGTAGAAACAGTAGGCACTGGCATAGGCCAAGAAACTGGCTGAGAAAGAGAAGAAATAATAGGGATAGAAGCAGGCATAGGAGCAAAAGATGGCGTCGGTGTCATAGATCCATTCTGTAGGCGGGTCTTCCATATCCTCCTCTTGGTTAAAGTCGAGACTACATCCTGGGCATCTTTCCAATCTGTTTTAAGACCCACAGGCTTTGTGCGATCCTCAAGAAGCTCTCCTAATTCTTCCTGAAGAGCAGGATCTGCAGCTTGCAAGAAAAGCTCAACTTTCTCAACATCCAATGCTCTTTGTTCAATGGCATCAAGCTGACTATACCTCTCTTCAAATTCTCATATCAACTCTGAAGTAGCTAGACCTTTGTTTGGCATGTAGACCCACTCTCGGAATGACCACCGTGTAGCCATCCCTAAGTCCTCAAGGAAATACTCTTCTTTCAGTGCCTTCTTAAAATCTTGCCAATGCGAATTTTGAAGAAAAAGATCAGTCACTTTTGCCCTCAAGGCGGGTGTGACAAGACGAACGAAATACTTACTCATAAGTCCTGCTGGTACTCCAAAAAATCCCATCTTGATCTCATACGTCTTCAAATAAGCCGAAACATTACAGCCATCAAATAGCTTCTTCTCATTCTCAACTGCTTCAATCGCCTTAGTCGCGTTGATTGCATTCTCTTGCTCCGAATATAGTTGCCTTTGCTAAGACAACTATTGGTGATGCAACTGCTACTACTATTGCATATACAATTGCGTCTGTTGATTTTGAAGTTGCATATACATAGACATATTCTGCAAGATCTGCTTTAAATCATCTGTTGAAGTACTTGAAGAAGCAGTCAATGATGGAGCTAAAGTAGAGGACAAGGCAGGAATCGTAGAAGAGGCTAAAATGAATGCTGAAGTATCTCCCATCCTGAAATTTATGCGACGCTTTCACGTCAGGTTCACCAAAGATGTCGAAGGGTTTTTGAAAGCAAAGTCACGACCACAGAGGACCTTGACTAATTTCAAGATAGAAGTTCAATCAAGCAAGATCACAATTCAATTTGAAAGAAGGTCACCTCAATTTCGGATAATGGCATCATCAGCTTCAGCTTCATACTCATTGACAAAGTGAAATCATGGTCTCAAAGAGAATCAAGCAAGTTCAAACTACATTGTGGCTATACTGAACTCAAAAATCTCTGCAAAGACATCTGGCTGTACACTCCTGAGCAAGACAACTCTGTATGCTTACTGTGATAAATAGAATTTGCAAAATCAAGCACCTGAGATTGCTGCCTCCAAGTAGAAAGAGCATACAAAGCCTAAGTGTTGGAAGTCCTTGTATGAAGAAAACCTCCTGCGATAGGTGCAGTTGAGATTGAATTCAAGGGAACGGTTGAAAACTCACTGGTTGAATTGGCTTGATCTAGCATTGCAGGTGGTCCATTTACATGCACTAGTTCAGGAGTAGATTTTGGACGATAAGCTGTGTCATTACTTCCATTGTATGAGATATTGGTGGATCCTTGAATATGATTTGTGTTGTGAGAAGGTGCAGAGTGTCTTTCCACTGTATGCTCCCCTTCCACAGTAATCCCCCAAAACATCAGCTTCAGTTTCCTTTTGTTTATCCTATACGGACTACAAGCTAAGCTTTACTCTCTTCACCGTGTCTCCACGAGCATAGTCATAGTGCATAATTTGTTTTATCTTCTCGACGTTGTCCCAGGATTGTGAAGGAAAGGAGACAAATAGCCACTCGTCGAATGAATTTCCTGCTACCTCGGGTCACGCAGGCCTTCTTACGATAGGTTGATGTCTTCAATATCTGCAAAAGATGTTGATCATTCCTTATTTTACGTTCCTTTCCTGCTCTTCAATGTTCATTCCTCCTGCAGATCAGAGGTGACCTTATGCGAGTCCCAACCACAAGAGGGGCTCCACCCTGATGCTTTCTTTCCCAAAATCAGCGCGCCTTCTCTGATTCACATTCCGAATCAGCCGCCTTGTTTGCTATCACGAATCGATGACTTGATAGGTCTCAAAGAGAACGTCCACCCTGGGATGAATTAGCTTTCCTCCAAAGGCAACAACCAGTTTGTTTACTTGTCACTATTCATGGCAACTAGTCCAGACCTAAATTCATAGGCAAAGGTGATGGCCATTGATAATAATCCCCTTCGTCGCTCCTTTCCACCATAATCCCCACCCGTTCTCTCGAACCCCCAGAAGCTCTTTTTTCCCCAATCCTTCATTTTTCTTTTTCCCCCAAAAGCAGCCACTCTCTCCCTTTTTTCCTTGCTTTCTCCTCAGGCTTGATATATTCCTCTCAGAAAAAGCAAGCCTCGAAAAAAGACTCCTGAGTTACACCCACAATAGCTTTTTCTTTTTTTTTCATAATGTGACAATAGCTTTAAGTCACATTCAGTTAATTTTCCTTTCTCTGAACAATTTGGCAACGAATCAGTATTGTGAGTATGAACAGGAGGGAACACAAAGCCAACAATATTCAAACCATCCGTGTGGAACTGAAATATCTTGCAAGTTTTGTCAGCATTCTCCCTTTAGCCTGAATTCATACAAACAGAGAATCCAAAGGAGTTTGAAAGCAAACATCAAATTACCTCCCTTGCTGAAACAGTATAACTGAACTGCTTGCAACTTGATAAATAAAACAGTGCCAGAGAAAGAAAGCCTTTTTGTTACCTACGTCGCTACCCACTGTTTCTATAGGCTTAAATTCTTGTAGTGTTGAGTTGGCAAGATAGGTGTTAGAGAAGTAGTAGCATATCTTCTTGACAAAGGGGTTCTACAAAGTTTCCATTAACAACTTTGGTGAAGGTGTCTCACCATGTGCATGTGAATGAGCTACCATGACAAGGGTAAAAATTGTACTCCTAAGGCAAAGATAGCATTATACTAGGGATTTGTAGATCACAACTATGATGCAAGTGACCATGGCACATTAGAATGTGTCTTTTGTGTATTAGATTGGTATACTTGACATTAGAGTGTTTAACCTAGACATAGATGCATGCAACATTCTAGTGAGGAAGAATTGAAGTTTGGAGAAACAATGGGCTTGGGTTTACTTTAATCTTTACACCATCAAGATGCTAGAAATTATCCTAATATATCATGGCTCTGTTAGATATGATCGATGCCCCACCCTCATTAGGTGCTACCAATGATCCATGGTGCTCAAAGTTGTAAGGCCCCCATTATGAGGAGAAGCCAAATGTGAGCCCGGACATTGGTTGAGTCCTGACTTGTATATCAGATGAGGTCTATGTGGCTGGATGGCAAAAAGGTGACCATTGTGGGTCTAATCTTTGGGTTAGACGGAGTGGTTAAGCTGGTAGCAACTCGAGGTGCATTGCATCGAGTTGTGGGGTAAGGGGTTTAAAAGGGGCCCCTATTGTGGGGTTCGGGGGCCGCGGAAGCGGCCCCTGACTGGGGGGTCCCAGGGGGGCCAGCGGCCCCCCTGACGGGGGCTCGGGGGCACTGCCCCCGGCCCGATGGTAAAGGGAATATTCCTTGGCCGACTAGTGGAGGCTTATATGGTAGGTCGGTCAGGCCAACCTCATGGCCTTTGCAGGCTATAAAAGCTAAACCCCTTCACAGCCATCGATCACTCATCTTTCACCCAGTTAGAGTTGTTCTTCCAGCTAGCCTTAAGCTCTTCACCTATCTTCTGTCTAGATCGCCATCTAAGCTTCACACTGTGGAAGCGCACGGGTGGATAGATGTTGGGGGTAAAGGCGCCTCCACCATGCTGCCCCGTGTATTACTACATTGACAGTACCCACCACTGTACACTGCAGGTGGTGGGCGCCCGTCACATCACTTTATTCTTTATTGTTTTAGTGACAGTTTGAATAAAGGAAGGCCCGGTCACACATTGTGACTGTTGGAGTTCCCATTTCTTGTCTCTCTCTTTCTTGCTCTTGCTCTCCCGCCATAGCTCGTGTGCAAGCTTTGATCCTTCTCACCTTTCAACTCATATTAGAGCTTGGCATTCTCTTGCTCGAGCTCGACTCGGTGCTTCCCGACCTTCGCATCGACTCGCTTTACGCATTGGGTCTCCATCCCAGCAGCCATAGCCGACCTCTCGAGCTCCTGACTCTCCGCGGCTTCCCGAGCTCCATCCCGACCTTCTTGAGCTTCATCAGGGCCTTGCCCTTGAGGTATTGCTTCAGCATTTGCAGGAATTTGAGTGTATTCTCAGTTTGAAACATGGCAAGAACAAAGGGCAGCCACTCTTCTTGAGCTCCATAGCTCATATCTTCCCTCCCCTTTGCATTGGGCCTTCATGGCTTGGTATGTGCCTACCTTGGGCCATCATTGAGCCCCCCCACACTCAACATTCAGCCACGTGATTGGTAGCAGCCCTCTAGGCCTCAACACGCTGAATATGGCGATCATTTTCAGACTTTGACCTCCACGTTTTACAACTGAATGCTTTGTTGCTCATGGAGCACTCATCACTGGCCTATTTGGAGGGCATTTGAGCCATTTTTGGATGTCATTTTGATGCTTTGGCTTGACATTGAAGTTGGGAGCTGATCATTCTCAGTTTTGAAACTATCATTTACTGCATAACAGTGCTGGAAATAGGGTAGCACCCCTGACACTCGCATTTTTTGCGTATGCCGGATTCCATTGGAGCTATTTGATGCCCGTATGCGGTCTACTTCCTACCGGGATGTATTGGGGACGACTTGGAGAGATTTTGGCTTGAATACGGGGCTGAAATCTATTGTTTAGAATAGTAAATACATGCTGGAATAACAGTGGGCTGAAGGTACTTTACATGCTTTGGCACTTACCTACCGATACCTGATGTATGCCTTGAGCTTTGGCATGATGTCTCTGACATTTAGGGACGACTTGGAGCATATGTATGAAATTATGGGATGCTTTTGAGCTTTGCATTAGCTCCATCTTCACTGAAATTTGGACCGACTTGGCATGCTCATGGACCGCCTATGCCTCATGTCTCTGCTTGACAGTTAGGCTTTTGCATTACATGCTTTGGTTCGTGCCATATGCTATTTTGGTTCGTGTATGCCATACCGACATTTGGAGCTTGGATTTGGATGTATTTGAGCATTCCCGGCTTACTTGATCACTGATCTTGGTTGCTATTTGGATGTCATTGAGTTGACCGAGAGCTTATTTGGGCTTATGTATTGCTTCATGGTTAATACGACCGGTGCTTCATGTATGTCATGCTCTCTTGGATGCGCTTGATGCATTGATAGGGTCACTTATCACTGGTGCTTTCTCTTGGGTTGTTTGAGCTTCTGAGCTCGCTTTGTACGCCTTTTGTGCCAGTGGGAGCATTTTACATGCTTGCTTGACCTTTGACAGTTGCATGCTATTGGAGCACTTACATGTATTTGGAGCAGTTTATATCTTGAGCAGCTATATACGCATTGAGAATTTGGGATCATACTCCAATCTTTATGGATATGCATTGATGTACTCTTGGTTCATAGGATGCTTATGAGCTGAGTCTCATATTTGGATCTTTCTCTTTGAGCAGACACCTATTTGTGTCAGGTTTTGGCAGTTACAGGAACACTTTGCCTAGAGTGTCTGGGGGTGTGCCTTTCACTAGCAGATGTTATTTTGACATGCTTCGGTGTTGAGCTCATGTTCTTTTCACTGTCATTGGCCTTGCTTATGTCCATTTCATGCCGGCTTTGGACCTAGCATTGTTTGCTTGACATTGGATCCTATTTTGGGACAGTTTGCTCTCTAGACTGCATACCTGCAATTTATTACAGCAAGCAATTATTGGTGGACTGAGGTGTACTTTTCATGGTGAAATATCCTGATTTGGTGTACCGCACCTAGTACTAAGTGGGCAGCAACTTTTGGCACACTTTGCTTGCCCTTTGGACCCCGTTTTGGTCATTTTTGGGAAGTTTCTACAGTAAAACAGCAAGCAGTTTTTGGACTGTTTGGGCATTTCCAGCCTGCATAATGGCGTCATCTTCGCATGATAGTGCCATCTTTAACATTATGGATGGTACCAACTACTCTTATTGGAAGAGTCAAATTTGGTAGGTCTTGGTGCAGAAATCTCAGATTAAGCCACTTCGGTTGAGTGGAAAGCAGCCTGAAACTATGGACAATGACGACTGGCTTGAACTTGATGAGCTATGCAAGTCCACGATTGTATTGTCTCTCACTGAACACGTACATTATAATGTATTTGAGGAAGCACAGAGTGCATGGAATCTATGGAATAAGATCAAGAATCTTTATGATAAGAAAAGTCTGGCGAGTCAGATGTACTGATTGAAGCAGCTTATGGATCTGCGCATGAAGGATAATGCGACTATGTCTGCTCACTTGAGCCAGTTCCATGCTATACTGAAGAACTTGACTTCACAGGATATCACTTTTGGAGAGAAAGTAACTCCTCTTTTCTTGCTTGGGACTCTGAATGAGTCATGGGATGTATTCCGTACTGCTCTTTGTGCCTCTAGTGCTACTCTAAAATTGGCAGATGTTGAGAGTGCTCTTCTTCAGGAAGAGGTGAATCGCAAAAACTTGGATGCCTCTCGTGGTAGTCATGCTTTGACAGTTAGAGGTAGGAATGACAGGAATGATCGTGGTAATAACCGTGGCCGTGACTTGCAGAAGGGTCGGTCTAAATCTCGTGGCAAGTCGCGTAGTAAGTCGCGTGGGTGCAATGCAAATGTCACTTGTCATCATTGTGGGAAAAAGGGCCATATTAGACCACAGTGTCATGAGTTGCGCAATGAGAAGCGCAAGGATAAGGGGAAAGATAAAGTGCAGGACGTCCTCTGATCGCAGCATAGTACCTGCGAAGTCCAGCGTCAAGATTGAGGAAATTAATGTCACGCAGACTGAGGAATCCGATGGTGGTGATGAGTTTATACTTGCAGCTAGTTCTTCTGATGCTTCACACTTGACTGAGACATCTAGTATGTATACACAGTGCTGGTTATTGGATTCAAGAGCATCCTTCCATGTGATACCTTACGTGAGTGGTTCCACTCTTACCGCACTATATCTGGTTCAGTCAGACTTGGAGACGATAGGTCTCTTGACATTGTGGGCATGGGTGATATTTAGTTGCAGTTTTCCACTAGCAGTTCATTTTTGCTTAGGGATGTACGTCATGTACCTGCGCTTACACGTAGTCTTATGTCTGCAGGACAGCTGGATGATGCAGGATTTCATGTATGTTTTGGGGATTCTGCTTGGAAGATTACTCGTGTGGCAGACTTGTGCTTTCTAGAGGCGCCAAGGCTAGCAGCCTCTATCCTCTTGTTGTATCTGGGTTCTCAGTTGACCATGTTTTGGCAGTGGGTTCTATCCCACATGTATCACTTTGGCATGCTCGTTTAGGGCACATGTCTTTGAAGGAAATGAAAATGTTATTTGGTTTGCGGTATCTTCCGCCTTTGGATTATGCATGTTTTGACTCGTGTGATCATTGTCCTTATGGTAAGCAGAATAGGTCTACGCATAAGAAATCGGGTAGGCCACGCATGAGTGAGCCCTTGGCGTTGGTGCATTCTGATGTTTGTGGGCCTATGCCTTGCATGTCTATGGGTGGCGCGAAGTACTTTGTTACCTTCATTGATGATTTTTCTAGGAAAGTGTGGGCTTATCCCATAAAGCAAAAGTCTGATGTCTTGGAAGTCTTTCAGTGTTGGCTTGCTCTTGTTGAGAACCAGACTAGGTATAGGCTGAAATGCCTTAGGACTGACAATGGGGGAGAATATGTCTCACATGCCTTTGAGCAGTTTTGTGATGACAAGGGTATTAAGCGCCAGTTGACCGCCCCTTACACCCCACCCCAGAATGGTTTGGCTGAGCGCATGAACAGGACTATTCAGGAGCGTGTGTGCTCTATGCTTAGCCATGCAGGCCTACCCCAGAGTTTTTGGGCTGAGGCAGTTAGTACGTCAGTGCATGTCATAAACCGATTGCCTTCTAGTGGATTGGATTTCCAGGTTGCAGAGGAAGTTTAGGCTGGTAAGCCACCCTCTTATGCGCATCTCCGTGTCTTTGGATGTGAGGCATTCTGCCATGTGCCCAAGGACAAGAGGAGTAAATTGGATCCAAAGAGCATTAAATGCATATTCCTTGGCTATGGTGAGTCAGGAGAGATGGGCTATCGCCTATGGGATCCGCAGGCGCGAAAAATAGTACGCAGCCATGATGTCGTCTTCCATGAAGACAAGATGCACAGGCAGCCTGAGAAGGTGGTTGAGATCCGCAAAGTGATCTTTCAGGAGGAGCCTAGAGCTCCAGCACAGCCAGTAGTACAGCCTGCAGCAGTTCCTCCACTGGTCCAGGGTGTTGGACAGGCAGTTAGACAGGCAACAGAGCCTGTGGTGAGACGGTCTGCTAGAGACAGACGTCCACCTGATAGATTTCAGCCCTCTATGCATTATGTTTTGGTTACAGATGCAGGAGAGCCTTTCACTTATGATGAGGCTATGCGCAGGGGTGACAGTCACTCTTGGGAGAGGGCTATGCAGTCTAAGATAGACTCCCTGCATAAGAATGAGACTTGGGATTTGGTTGCCTTGCCTAAGGGCAAGAAGGCTTTGCCATGCAAGTGGGTGTACAAGCTGAAAAGTACCCCTGGACACCCCAAGCCGGCATACAAGGCTAGATTGGTAGCAAAGGGTTTTAAGTAAGAACATGGTGTGTGGCACGCTATATAGCTACACCTGGCAGCAGACATTGGGATGCCGTGAAGGGTATCATGAGGTACCTGAAGGGCACAGCAGATATGTGTATTTGCTATGGCAGCCAGGATACAGGGGTTGTGGGGTACACTAACTCCGATTATGCAGGACATGCAGATAGTAGGAAGTCCACTTCTGGCTATGTATTCACCTATGCTGGAGGGGCTGTCTCTTGGATGTCCAGGGTTCAGAAGTGTACAGCTTTGTCTACCACTGAGGCCGAGTATATTGCAGCCACTAAGGCTTGCAAGGAGGCCATATGGCTAGGCCGTCTAGTTGCTGACCTTGGGATTGATGCTATACCTACACTGCATTCGGATTCTATGAGTGCCATTCAATTGGCTAAGCATCCGGTCTTCCATGCGAAGACAAAACACATTGAGGTGAGGTATCACTTCATACGTGGTGTTGTGCAGGACAAGTCTGTTGACCTTGTCAAGATCTCCACTGACGAGAATCCTGCAGATCTGCTCATGAAAAGCCTCACTACTGAGCGCTTTGCCTTCCTCAAGAGATTGATGGGCATTGGATGAGATGTTTCCTTTCCTCATCCCTTGTACCTAGGTACATTTGTAGTGTCTTTTCTTTTTTCTTTTCTCTCTCACTAGGGCAGATTCGACTTTAAGTGGGAGGTTGCTGGGGGTAAAGGCGCCTCCGCCGTGCTGCCCCGTGTATTACTACACTGACAGTACCTGCCACTGCACACTGCAGGTGGCGGGCGCCCATCACGTCACTTTATTCTTTATTCTTTTAGTGACAGTTTGAATAAAGGAAGGCCCGGTGTTGAGTGTTGAAATGACTTGTTTTTTGGCTGATTTTTGTTGTTTTTGAGAGCTGAATGGTTGATTTTATGAGATGATTGATTGGTTTGGAAGTGGTTTGAGAGTGTTTTGGATTATATTGATTGGGTTTTGGAAATTCATGATGTTTGTTGGTGGTTCTGTGATGTTCTGATAGGTTTTGATTGGTTCTGTATACCTTCTGTTTTGGTCTGTTTTGTTATGATGTCTTCTGTAAGGGGGGATGGAGTATTGATTCATGAAGATTGAGATCTTGTGAAACCTTATTGAATGGTTTGTGAGAGTTTGGAATGGTTTGAAAGTGAGTTATGTGGTTTTGATGGTCTTCTGTAACCTTCTCTAGAGCTTCTGTTCTGTTTTGTTCTGTACTGTAGCTGTTCTAGTACTGTTCTGCGACTGTTCTGTATGCTTCTGTATGTGTTCTGATGGATGAGAGTGTAGCTTGGGAAAGTTTTCTAGCCTTGGAAAGAGGTGAATACAAGTGCAAAAGAGTTGAAAGAAGTGGAAGAAGTAGCTGCTGAAGACTCAAGTGAAGACTAGAGTGAAGTGATAGTAGTGAGCTATGAAAGGACACTATAGTGGCTCTGGTGACTCTTCATATCAGACATACCTCTTGGGAGGGGTATCCACGACCTAAGAGGGATTATTGAGAGTGATTTTTGAGAGATTGTAGAGAGGAGATGATGTATTATTGATGGAGAGAGAGAGAGAGAGTCAAAGATAGCCAATTCTACTCAAACAAAGTGATTGTATATGAGAGATTGAGAGAGAAGACTATGAATATATTGAAGATGAATACTATGTGATGTATTTCCATTCAAAGATGGTGTATTCCTTTGCTTTCTTGGTTCTATTGATGGATTTTGTGAAGATGTTGAAGAATATGGTTGATTCTATCAAATCCGTGGGAAATCTACATAATGCTGCATGAAGATTTGTTGTGCCTGGTGTTCTTTTCTTCATTGTGATCATATGAAACATAATAAAAAAGCTTGTTGATGTTACAATATAGATTTTCTTGCAAGAGAATTCCCTTTTCCTTGGTGTTCCTCTCGGGGCTCCATGTTTTTGGTGCGCAGCCGGGGAAACTTGCCATCAACAAGCACCAGAAGAGGTTGAAAATGAAGGAAATGGCATTGCCAAGAATAGAAGAATTCAATGGATGTTTGTAAAGTTCCTTCTTCCACTGAAGAGTTGGAATTTCTCATAATCAAAGCCACTTTCCACAAGAAGTTCATCCCACAATGGCGGAAACACATCACCATCATGATGCATGCTTTATGTGGTGGATAGTTTCCTCTTCCTATTGAAGCAGCAGAAACTTGCATCTTGGTGGCAAACTGTTTGGGAATAAACTGAAGAGCAGAAACAGAGACAATGACCATCCATGGAAAATTTGGCATTCATTGAGAAGTTTCCAGACAACATCAAGTGGGAGATTGTGAAGAAGCTTCAGGAGTCTTGGTCTGTAGAGGTTCACAAAGACAAGAAGGAAAAGAGTTGGAATTTGTTCATGGATGCTCAACAGCAAGATACATGGGATGCTTGGTGTACTGATAATCTTCTGTTTGTTCAATTAGCAACCCACTGGAAGTTGGTAGACAGAGTGTTTTTCACAAGCTACACTATTGAAACCATCAGAAGTTGGCATTACTATGATGATGGCACCACCACAATGCTCAGACGTATGCATTTTGACACCTTCAGAACCGAATACCTTCCTCTTTGCAGTGGAATGAAAGCAGAATTCAGGGACGTTGAAAAGAAAGAAGTAGAAGAAATGTTGGCAAGAGAGTCCTCCAGAGACTAAAGCCTTCTGTTAACCCTCTGTGGAGCACTAACAACCTAGTGGAGCCAACCCCCTGATGAATGACGCAATAAAGAGGCAAGCATTAGAACGAGTCCAGAGGTACGTGAGAAGAGAGAAAGAAAAAATCAAGGCTGAGAGCGAGCTCGCAGCAGAAGCCGCCTTTGACGCCCTTGCGGAACTCTTTACAGAAGTCCCAATGGCACATCAAGCCCTTCCTCCTCCTGCTGGAGGTCCACTTCCAAGCCAGATCCGTCCTGGAAATATTGATGACAGGCCAGCGAATGTAGTCCCATTGCCAGTTTTTAAGGGAGAGTACAATGAAGACCCCGATCTTCATGTAGCAGAATTTATGGTAGCATGTGTGGCTAACAATGCTAGAACCCCTAAGCATTGGTTGGCAATATTCCCCGCCACTTTCAAGGGCACGGCGTTTCAGTGGTATGAGAGACAAGCAGCAGGAACTTTTGGCACATGGGACGACCTGAAGTTGGCCTTCCTCACTAAATTCAGGCGTGAAGGTTTTGAAGAGCGGATGAGAGAGGAATTTATGAACCTAAGTAAGTCTTTTGGAGAAAGAGTAGAAGCCTATGTCTCACGAATGGAATCCATCCTGAAGAGATGGACTAACCATAATCTAGATGATGGCATTCAGAAGGGGGTGTTTCTCAGAGGATTACAACCAGAAGTCCGTAAGTTTGTGGAGCTGCAAAGACCAGCCACACTACAAGCTGCAACAGAAGGTGCAAGACTGTACGATGAAGTGGAAGCTAGATTGGCGATGAATTCAGGAAGAGAAGTCCTACCTCCTCTGATGCCAGGAATGATGTATCCACCAAATGCAGTTCCAAGGACTGTTCCCTATCCCTACCAACAAATGCCCCCGGTATCACAGTACAGTGCACCAAATCCACAGTGGCCACAATCCATGCCTCAAATGGTGGTTCAACCTCAACAACAATGGTCCCAACCAGTTTCCTCAATGCCAAATCAGCAGCAACAGTGGAACCCTACCAACTCGAGCCAACAACCAACAGTTCAAACAAGAGCTCTGAATCAGAACCAGAACAGAGACCCCTCTGTACCAGCCTTGCCCATTTATGCAGTGATTACAGAGACTCCTCAAAACCCTCCACAACTACAGATGTTGAAAGTGAATACCGCTAGCCTATCCAATGTTGCAGGAGCAGGAAGAGATGTGATGCGGTCAAATACTTGGTGTGGTAAGTGTCATCAAGCAAGCCATTTAGCCACTGAATGTACATGAAAACCAACCATCCCTGGGGCCTTCTGTTCCTACTGTTTGCGGAAGAACCATACATAGGACATTTGCTCTTTGAAAGAGATGCATGATAGGAGAAGGAAGGAAGAAGACGCAAGATTTAACTTGCTGGAATCCAAAATGACAACACAAGATATTGGACCCAAGCCTAGAGAGTTTGGTCCTAATTTTGGACCCAGAAGATTTCCCTCCCAAAGTTACAGAGGAAGACAGTCTGGCGGTGGTCAGAGATCAGAAGTGGAGTGTTACAGATGCGGAGAAAAGGGACATATCTCACCAAATTGTCCAAATCCTCGAAGGTCAGTGGATTACAAGCCCTTATGTAGTCGATGCAAAGGAGAAGGCCACACTGCAAAAGACTGTCCAAGCCCAGCCCCAATGAAAAACAGTGCTACTGATAGTTCGGCCAAGGCTCAAGAGCCTACCTCCAATTTGGTGGAATTGGAAGTTGCTGCCATCACGCGTGCAAAGCAGAAGAAACCACCTATCCAGAAAGAAAATAACCCTCCTGCCAGAACAATGAAGTTCAATCTTCCACCAGAAGAACAGAGCCTAACAGTGCCGTACAGAGCCCTACAGTGCCACAGAGAGTTACAGAGACAATTATAGAGACAGGACCAGAGGTCCAGGAGATAGAAGAGGAGGAAGTGCCACAAGTGGCAGAAGAAGTTCTTGTAATTCCTCTGTTGGAAGAAAGAGGGAAAATGAAAATGGGTGTTGCCCCATTCCCTAACCGGTTAGAGAAGCCAGTGGATCCTATTAAGGAATACGATCTGGTCAGAGATCTAGATACCTTTAAACCAAACCTTACATTTCGACAATTATTGATGTTTTCTTCCAGTTGCCGGAAAAGGTTCAAAAGTATACTGACAAGAAGATGTGGTTTAAGGATTGCTCCCTCAACAACAACAAAGTCCAACAAAGCTCTATAGCCTGTCAAAGAAGTGGATGTAGCTAACGCTTTCCTAGATCCGGGTACTCCAGAGATTGGTGTGTGGATAGAAGGCTGCTTCATTTCAAATGCACTGATTGATGGTGGTTCATCAGTAAACATTATGACAGATGTGACAATGAAGGATCTAGGCCTACAAGGTGTGCAACCAACCCAATGGCTCATCAGACTGGCGGATCAGAGTAGAATCAAGCCTTTGGGCATTCTTCCATATGTGAAGACTACAGTGGCTGGAAAAGATTATTGGCTGACCTATCTGGTGGTGAAGCCAAACTCTTATGGTACATCCTACCCTGTGTTACTGGGTAGACCATGGCTTTTTGAAGCTCGAGCAAGGACGGATTGGTTCAAAGGAACCTTGACCTTGGGTAGAGGACCCAAAAAAGTGGTGTTGAAACTGTATGGTTCTCAAAAAGGACATGGATCCACCTCCTTGGAATTATCTTCTGACTCCCCTAATGAGGCTACAGATGGAACATCAGCAGACGAAGATGCTATCAAACAGATCCTTCCCAAGAAAACAGTGGCACATTCCTTAACAGTGGATACTGTAAGCCGACTTCCAAAAGATGCAAAGCCATTATCAATGGGTGAATACTTCCTACCTGAACCAGGAATGACTTCTGAAATCACTTCTGACAGTGAGATAGAAGCATGGATGTACTGCTCTCCCTGTTACATGGCCACAGCAGAGACAGAGGCAAGAGAGGAAACAGAGAATCTGTTCTTCTGTTACAGAGTGCCTACAGAGACAGAAGCAGAAGCAGAAGCAGAGACAGAAGCAGAAGCAGAGACAGAGACAGAGACAGAAGAGGATGAATATGATATGGACGAAGAAGGTGATGAAAGTGAGCCAGAAGAATCTATCCCACGTGAAGAGGATACATTTGAGGAAGAAGTTCTAGAAGCTTTAGAAGCAGACGAGCTCATGCTATGGGACAGAATGGTGATGGTACCATTTGGTCTGGTAAATGGATCTTCTCATATGCAAAACCTTTATAAGGAATGGATTAAGAAGAACACGCCATCTTTTAGCAGTGGCTCATGCCATCCTAACCCATCCTTGCCGAAGAAAGATGATGATGATGCACCGTGCCAACAAGCACCAATCCCACCAACCCAACAGGCGTCAGAGGGTCCCTGTTATGTGACATTCCTGGATGTGTCATCTTCAGAAGAGGAGTCTTCAAGCCAAGAGGTAATTAATTTTGAAACCAAACCCGAAACGGCTCTAATCCCATTTCAACATCTCAAGGAGCAAATTAAGTCTCCACCAAAAGAAGAAATTGGTTCTAGTAGGACATCAGAAGAGGACACCACTCCCTTGAAGGAGTCGGATCTGTATCCAGAAGCAATCCGTGGGACCTTCATCCGTGAAGTAGAAGGTGAAAGGCAGTTAACTTTTGTGGATGCAGAAGGCACTGAACGCCACTTGAAGGTGGGTAGCAGTCTCCCAGAAGAGGAGTTGTCAACCTTGTACAACTTGTTGAAAGAGAATTTGGACGTGTTTGCATGGTCCTACAAAGACCTAAAGGGGATTGATCCCACAATATGTCAACATCATATTGACTTGGAGCCTGATGCCAAGCCAGTACGGCAACGACAGAGGCGAATGAACCCGAATTATTCCACATTGGTGAAAGCGGAGCTGCTGAAGCTTCTGGAAGCCGAGTTCATCTATCCAGTGGCAAATAGTGAATGGGTTTGACCCATCGTGGTTGTACCCAAGAAGAATGGCAAATTGCGAATATGTGTGGATTTCCGAAAGCTTAATTCCAAGACAAAGAAGGATCACTTTCCTATCCCTTTCACAGACCAACTGTTGGACACAGTGGCAGGACATGAACTTTATTCCCTTTTGGATGGATTCTGTGGATACAACCAAATCCAAATCGCAGAGGAAGACCAATCCAAAACAACCTTCACCACAGAATGGGGGACCTACGCTTACTGAGTGATGCCATTTGGACTCTGCAATGCCCCTGCTACTTTCCAGCGAGTCATGATGTCCGCATTTCAAAATCATATGCACGATTTCATTGAAGTATATTTGGATGACTTCTGTGTCTATAGTTTGATCCGTGAACACTGGGAACACCTGGAACAATGCTTTGATGCCGGGAGCATGGGATTTCCCTTAACCCCGACAAATGCATCTTTGGAGTCTCTTCTAGAGTCCTATTGGGCCACATTGTCTTTGCACAAGGGATATCAACAGACCCTGCAAAGATTGAAAAGATCGCAGCTCTGACAGCACCCACCAACCTCAAACAGTTGAGGGGATTCTTAGGCCATGTGGGTTACTACAGAAGGTTCATAGCCCATTTTGCAACAAAGGCAACCTCCTTGCACAAGCTTCTGAGGAAAGATGCAGAGTTTACTTGGACGGAAGAATGTGACAAAGCTTTCTACACTCTGAAGCAGTGTCTGATTGAGGCACCCATTCTGCTACCTCCTGATTGGACGAAAGAGTTCCACGTACACACTGATGCATCAATTGAAGGTTTAGGTGCTGCCCTCTGCCAGAAGGGCTCCTCGAAGTTGGATCAACCGATCTATTACGCAAGCCGAAAAGTCACTGATAGGGAACGGAACTATAAAGTGACAGAGCTGGAGTGCTTGGCAATGGTGTTTGCCCTAGAGAAGTTCCGCCATTACCTCCTATCTACCCACTTTAAATTTTATGTGGATCATGAGGCCCTGTCCTTCTTGATGAACAAAGCAGATGTGAAAGGACGAATGATGAGATGGCTCCTTTTATTCCAGGAGTTCGACTTTGAGGTGATTACTAAGCCCGGTCGTTCCCATGTTCTGGCTTATCATCTGTCGCGTATCCCACAAATTGCAGACGAGGAGCAGGATGACCCAGACCTCCCTGATGCTTCCCTATTCTTGGTAGAAACTGTAACTCCCTGGTATGCAGACATTGCCAATCTGCTGGCAACCCAACAGTATCCTCCTGGTATTTCTAGTCAGGAAAGGAAGAAGCTCATGTTAGAATCAGCCCCCTACACCCTGCTAGGTGGTGCACTGTACAAGAAAGGCAAAGATGAAATGCTCAGAAGATGTGTTGCAAGAAATGAGATTGGGATTTTTCTAAAGGCTTGCCATGACGAGCCATGTGGAGGTCACTTTGCAGGAGAAGCTACAGCCAGGAAGGCTCTACTAGCAGGATATTGGTGGCCTACAATTCACAAAGATGCCTATGATTATTGTAAAAGATGTGATGCTTGTCAAAGAATGGGGAAACCCACGAAGACAAGTGCCATGCCACTGCAACCTATCCTTCCTTTAAAGCCATTTGAGAAGTGGGGCATCGACTTCGTAGGTCCGATCGATCCTCCTACCAGAAGGAAATAGAACCGATACATCCTCGTATGTACGGATTATGCTACAAAGTGGTGTGAAGCTAAAGCCCTAAAGCAGGACGATGGTAACAGCGTGGCCCTGTTCATGTATGAGAATATCATCACCCGTTTTGGCAGTCCCTTAGAGCTGGTAAGTGATAGAGGCACTCATTTCCTTAATAAAGTCATGGAAGAGTTGACAAAGTTGTATAAGATCCGCCATCGCAAGTCCACTCCTTATTACCCCAGAGCCAACGGCCAAGTCGAAGTCACCAATCGCATCCTCTGTTTGATTCTGACAAGAACGATTGCTGCACATCGTCGTGATTGGGATGATCGACTTACAGAGGCCCTCTGGGCGTACAGAACCTCCCATAAAGCAGCAACAGGACAGACACCCTTTCAGCTGGTATATGGTACAGAAGCTGTTTTTCCTGTTGAACTGGAATTATCCTCTTTGAGAGTGGCGATCAAAGAGCGTTTGGGGGACAATGATTCACTACAATGCCGTCTCCTGCACTTGGAATGTTTGGACGAAATTCGTAGGATGGCTCTCCAGTGCATGGAAGCCACGCAAGCTCGACGTAAGGCTTACCATGACAGCTTCATCAAGCACAAGGAGTTCAAAGAAGGTGATTTGGTCCTAGCCTATGATTCACGATTTGGCAAGTTTCCTGGCAAGCTCCAATAGCGGTGGATGGGCCCCTATAAGGTACTTGCCGTCAACCCTAATGGCTCTGTCCAAGTGCAGACCATTGATGCCTCTGATGATCCCTTTCTGATTAATGGATATCGCTTGAAGAAGTACTTCCCTCCTTGGGGATCTTGACAATTACGGACACTTGATCCTTTCCCTCGTTGGCACAGCACTGTACTTCTTATGATGCTACTTCTGATAGCCGTTCTTCAGTCACTCCTGATGAACTGGACGCAACCCTCTATCCCCTCAACTCCATCTTCCAGCCTTAATCTCTTATCCTCTATTTTCCACCAGCGACAGTGGCGAGGTTGGTCTTGACAAATGGTCTTTCTACTATTCCCTTGCTCAATTCGAAAAAAAGAAGAAGAAAAATATGCATATCGGTCATGGGAGAAAAGGACTTAGGTCCCTGTCATGCCGACCTATTCTTCGAGAAAAGGTGGAAACACCCTCGGGAATAGGGGAAAACAAGAAAAAGAAAAAAAAAACAAATCTGTTATGAGAGAAAAGGAAGCAATTCCTTGTCATAGCAGGCCTCGTTCCAAGAAAAGGTGGTCAACACCCTTGGGCGGGCAGCTGGCTGTGGAAAAGGTGGTAACACCCAGCAGTCCAGAAAGTGGATTCATTAATTGATATTTCCAGGATCCACTTCCGAAGCTGCCTCCCTTGGTACGCTATGTCCTGGGTCTTTCTGCAGAGCGTCTAACTGTCCTCTAGCAGATGACATGTCCTATTCAACACAACATTCGATTGGATGGCTACCTCCCTGGGTACGCCTCTTCAACAACTAATGACGCGATCTTCATTGACAAACAATCAAGTGACGTGAGCTTTCATCCTAACTGGATGGGGAAGTGAGTATGGGTTGCCCTCTGTAACTATCAACAACGAGTGAGACAGAGGGTGGGTCGAGAGACCAGTCTTTTCCCTTCAAATCAAGTGAGAGGTGAGTAGTGTGAATGAAGTGTTGCACCCACGGGATGGGCCTCTCAATGCACAAAGCACAATTTGTTTCTGTGCACTGTACCATAAGGCTCCCTGGCCTTCCTTCTCGCACCGTATGCTGGCACAGGGCAGGATGCACTGTTGCACCATCAAATGCGCACAAGGCATACAACCTTTGCACAAGTGACCATGAGGATTACATCAAGGGTTTTAGGAAAATGATGCCCTCTTGTATCTCTCAACAGAGCGTGAGACATAGGGGGTGGACTGAGTGTGACTGGAGTTTCTTCAATCAATTACCGAGAGGTGAGATTGAGGGACGTTAGGACACTTGGAGTCAGGTATGTTCCTGTTTCCCTATGCACCCACGGGATGGGTCTTTGCCGTCATCACAAGACACATCACCCTGTTCTGTACACTGCATTGTAAGGCTCCCTTGCCTTCCTTCTTGCACCTATGCCAGACAGGTTGGACGCACTAATGCACCATCAACTGTGCACCCTGGTATACTCCTTCTGCACCATTCCCCATTTTCGATCCCTCAACCGGGTATGTAATATGGGTTTCAATCATTATTCCTCGAGTGATATTAGTCATGGGGCGAGTGATTGTTCTTTCATTCCATTTGAGTGACTGTGAGTGGAGTGTCGTATTCCTTATCATCAACAAAATTCCTGCGGTTCCTTCCATCAGCTACCTCCCTGGGTGCTGCCGCGTGGTCCCTTCCATGATGGACGTGTACCGAGAAGATGCCTTGGTACTTCCAGCAGCCGACAACAACACAGGATGTGCCATCGACACTCAACCTTGATTCTTGACAAAATGGGCCAAGTTTTTCTAACCCTCCCACTTTGGTTTCTTCATGACGGTCATGTTTTAAGTGTGGGGAAGTTAGTGGATGGTCTGTGGCGTGGTCCTAGGTCCCTGTTGCTCGATTAATCCTATCCATTAACGTCTTAAGTGTGGGGACGCATCCCTACGCGTCTACATTGCCTACCCTTCTGCATATGCCTTAACCTACTCATGCATGTATGCCATGCCTTGCTGTTACCCTGATGGGGTCCCTTCCCACCCACCCGTTCATTTTCCACCCACCCTTGGGGCTGTTCCCTTGCAGTTTTCCTTCATTCCCTGCTTTTACGGTCTTGTCATGTGAATGCACCCTACATTCATCGAAGTCCAAATCCAACCTTATAGCCCTGTTCCTCTCTTTGCAATGACCATTTTTCCTTTTTACCTACCCTTGTTCCGGTGTACGGTTTTCGAGTTATTAATTTTTGAAGTATTATGTGCAAATTAGCTGGTTTTCCATGTGAACGCGCTTTACTTGCTTCGGAACCGTGATCTGACATCATAGCCCTGACAACCACTTTTCCCCTGACATTTTCCCTTTTTATGCTGTGCCATTCTGATACACGGTTTGTCCAATATTAATTTTCTGAGTTTTTACGACTTTTTCGTGCGTCTTTTTGATATTTTTCCATGTGAACCTGCCCTGTTTGCATCGGAATTTCAATTTGATTTGACAGTCGTGTCCCTTGTGTCTTTCCCCACCTTTTTTCTTTTTCCTTCCCCCTCTTTTGACTTCTGGATTTTTACTTATTAATTTTTAAATGATCTTTTGGGCGTATTTTTGGTGTTTTTCGCATGTAAACCCCTCCTATTTCCACCGGAACTACGGTTTAACATGACAACCCTGTGAAACCCCTTCCTACAGACATTTTTCCTTTTTACTGCATGTCATTCCGGTGAGCGGTTTGTCCAATATTAATTTTCGATCCCATTTTTGGGCTTTTTTTTGGGTTTTTCCCACGTGAACGCGTCTTATCTCCGTCGAAACTATGTTTGGATGTGATAGGATTGTCGGCCACATCCTTCTACACAGTTTTCCTTTTTCTTGCACCTCGTTCCGATGCACGGATCTCCTGATATTAATTTATAATTGCGTTTTTGGTTCGTTTTTGTGATTTTTGCACGTGACCGCCCTGTCTTCCCCCCGGAACTTCCGTTGCACATTTTCCCGGTCTTCCCCCTATCGTCCCGCCCACTTTTTATTTTTACAATATTTCATTTTGACGTCCGGATTGGAAGATATGAAATTTTCTTTATTTTTACGTGTTTTCACGCGCCTCGTCCCGCACGTGAACGCGCCCGTTTTCAATTTCATGCGTCTTAACACGCCCCGGTCGTGTCTGCGTGCCTTGTCCCATCATCCATGCGCTCTTTCAATCCCGTCACGGCAAATTTTTTTTACCTCGCTCCGTGCACGGGCGCGGAACGGGGTATGTCTCCTTCTTGGGCCCCTACCCCGCCCATTCCCATTAACCCTACCCCTACCCTTCCCCGGGCACCCCCAACCCCTACCCCTCACCCTAACCCCTACCCCGCCCATGCCCATTACCCCTTTCCCATACCCTTTCCCCCGGGCACCCTCCCATGGGCATACCCCGTCCTTTTCCACCCCCCTCCCATGGGCCCCTGCCCATTCCCCTATGACCACCCCTCCTCCCATGGCCCTCCCACCCTTTCCCTCTCCCTTCCCTCTGCATTCTTCTCCCTTTCCTCCATCTTCTTCTCCCTCCTCCCCTCCTTCTTCCTCTCATCCTCCTCTCCTCTCCTTTCCCTCCTCCCATCCTTCCTCCTCCCCGCCGCCATTGTGGCCTCCTCCCTGCCGCTGACTGCCCGCCGTGAAGGCCCTGTGCGTGAAGCCCCTGCCTGCCCGCCCGACATCGTGTGTGGCCGCCGCCGTGGTCGCCTGGCGCTGCCACCGTGAAGCCCCACGCCTACCCATCGTCGACCTCCCTACTGACGACGCCGTCACTGTCGCCCATGGCGTCGTCAGCAACCCGCCCCGCCGCCGTCGCAGCGCCGCCCGCGCTCCGGCAGAGCCCGCCCACGTCGCCCCTCGCCCGCGCCTCCTCCCGCCACGACTGCTCCAGCCTGTCGCGGCCACGTCAGCCGCCTCCCCCCTTCCCATCCACTAACCCACTTACCCCCCCACCTAAATCCCCCTTCCCACCATTACACATTCCCCCCACTGTCACACAAACCCACTATCCCCTACCTCCTCACTAGCCCCCATTCCCCCCCAGAACACCCACTAGCCCCCATCCCCAACCTAGCCCCCTGATCACACCCCCCACCCTTACTACCCCTCATTCCTCCCATAACCATCCCTCAACCCCTATTCGCACCCCACCCCCCTTAACCAGATTTTCCCCCAATCCCCGTTGGCTTTCCCTCACCCTCCCCCGACAGTCGTTCGTGTGCGCGGTGGTGTATGTGTGTTGTTCGCGCGGGCGTATCTTTTAGCCGTTGTACACGCGCGGGACGCGCGTTTGAATTTGACGATTGCGGTGGTGCGTGCTGGTTCGTGCACGCGTAGCGGTCACGTGTGTCCAGGTATTCCTTTTTGACATCCCGAATATCATTTTTTTAAAAATCCACACCTTCATTAAACACACTTAAAATTAAATAATAATAATAATAAACAAATTTGACAAACATTTTGAACTTTTATTCAAAATTACTGCCACCTTTTTCCACCATTCATTTTATATATATATATTATATATATATATATAGCTTGACATTTCCTATTACACAATTTCACAAAATTCCATATTTTCCACATTTATTCAAAATTACCTGACACAAAAGGAAAAAACAAAACAACAAACAAAAACTCATTTTAAATTAGTCAAAAATACCCCAAACAATTCTACAAATTCTACAAAATTCCTCTCACCCCCCCTTGACCTTTTTCCATTCCTTTTTCACTTTACAATATTTTTACACATGGAACCCATATTTACAAATAATTAATTAATTTACAAAAATACACACAAAACAAAAACCACAAAAACATTGACCAATACAAAACAAATCATTACAAACCACTTTAAATTCTTACAAAATTACCGAAAAATCTATAAAACTTTCCTTTTATTTTTGCAACCCATGGCCATATTTTTCTCACCCTGTAAATTTCATAAAAATATTTTAGCTCATTCTAAACTTCCAAAATCTTTCCAAATACCCAAAACTATGATAAAAATTCATTAAAAATGCTAAAAATTTCCAAATTAATTTATGAAAAATTCCTAACACTTCCCTTAACATTTTTATTTATTTTTGGCATATTTTTGTCAGCTGTCACAATATTTCATTTCACACCTAAATTCCTTTGAAATAAAAAACAAATCCATCACATAACAAAAAAGAAAAAAAAAAATTTCATCCAACACCCCAACTAACTGTCTCAAAAAAAAAAATCCAAATTTTTTTGGATTGAGGAGAGCGCATTCTTTGCATTTTCATACACCCACTACCAGGTATTTCCCTTTTATTCGTTTTTTTTTAATTAAAAAAAATACACAAGCTACCCCAAAACCCACGATTAATATAAAACTAAAAAAAAAAACAACCACGGAAAACAACAAAAAACACACAAACAAACAAACCAATATTTAACATAAATCAAACCTAACTATCACCATGGCACGCGCATTCGCGCTAAATACACACATACTTTTTAATTAAAATAAACTTGCCGTTCACTTAGCACGCGCTACGTGCGCTCCAGAGGCACTTTAATTTTTAATTAAAATGAACCAGCCGTCACAAGAGCACGCGCTGGCCAAAAAGCGCTCCACATCACCTTAATTTGTAATCAATGAACTTGCATTTAGAGACCCAGTCTAGGTATCGAAGTCCGGGATTCGAATTAATGCCCCGTTTTCACCTAATATTTGGTAATTTAATTTATAAGAAGGAACCACCGTTTTCTTGCTAAGGTTTATCACCTAATAAAAATTCACCCATTCTTAATAATTTATTAAAATCAACCTTTCATTAAATTAATTCCCCCTCACTACACTTAATTCCCCTTTTTAATGAACCGTTTCGTGGGATGGGTATGCGCAGTCCTTAGAGTTCTATCATCGATGTAGTCTTGATATGTGTCGGATATGGTATTGTTTTGGTTTACTGTCTTTGTTACGGTTAAGGGTACGGTATGCAGTTTTTTCTTTTCTTGCCTGATACGGGGTTCAGGGTGTTTGTCTGATGCATCGCATGAAGCTTTCGGTCGCATATGTCTTAAGGTCATGTCGAATTTTTTCTAGGTTGTGGTTTGCTTGGGGTTAGTTGGTCGAGTCACGTTTTATTGTTTGGTTGTTCTCTTATCCTTCGATTTTTGTCTGTTGCTTTGCAGGCATTCTCCTTGATTGTCTGTGTTTGTGGTGTGTGTGTAACCATCTGAATGGCGCCTTCTCATGCTCCTCCCCCTATCCAGTACGTCCCATTAGTTAGTAGGGATTACTCTTCCCTACTTACTTTTGAGCCTCTCACGAAGGCGGGACTTGCTGCTTTTGTGGCTACTTCTTTTCCATTGCTTCCAGCGGATCCATCATTATGTGATGAGTTTCTGGCCTCTTACAGCAAGAAGACAGGACTCGTCCAGGGCATTTCTATGACTTTGACACCGCGAGGCTTAGGGAAGGCTCTGTCTCTTCCCTCCAAAGGTGAACCTTTTGTTACCACTCATCAGCTTTTCTCTAATGAAGAGATTCTGAAGCTGTTGCAAAAGCAGACAAGGGAAATGTTGGATGTTAAGAAGGTGATCAACTCTTCAGGAGTTTCCTTTTCTATGATCACTGATCCTGTATGGAAGACGATCTATCAGTTTCTCCAAGACAGGTTTATGCCTGCCAAAACGCCATCCCAGTACTTGTCCAAAGAGCTTTTCACAGCTTCCAGGATGGTGTTGAAAGGAGTTGCTATTGATTGGAGCACTTACCTCCTCACTAAAATGGATCAGCATTTCGTTAAAGTCACCAGGGGTAATGTTACCAATGTCACATATGGATCATATTTATCTGCCTTCTTGACCTATTCAGGTTTACAGAAGATTGTGGCTCCACCTCCTCCATCAGATCCAGTACCTCCTCCTCCACCTTCAGATGAGTCCGAACCCATTGACATAGAGGATGATGATTCTCCGCCTCCCCTGGTCATCCAGCGCAAACGCTTGAAGTGGGTAGCGGATAAAGCTCCTTCAGTACTTCCTTCAGTGCCCATTTCTGCTACCTCTGGCAGTGACCTCCGTGGGTATCTCACTTGTAATAACCTGTTCAGAGCACATCGCGAAGGATCCTTGGACATCTCAGTTCCCTCCCTGAACAGTCTCGTCTCAGGAGATGCAATTCCTTTTCTTTGTAAAGATATTCAGAGCTCCATTGAGTTGTCAGTGACAGCCTGTGTTCAACAGCTGTATGCGTCTTTTTATGAAGAGCTCATGCAGTCTAAGGACCAGTTGCATAAGGCAACATCTGAGTTAGCTTCTGCTAAGGATACCCTAGCAGATTTATTTAAGCAAATGGAACAACAAACCCAACTGGTTGCCACGCAAAGCGATGAGATTTTTTCTTTGAAGATCCAGTTACTAGAGGCTCAATCACAGGTTACTAGCCTTTCAGAGGAGAAGGAGAGGATGTCTAGAGAAGCGCAGGAGTTCCAAGCTATCTTAGATGACAAACTTTTAGCTTTACAGATGGCTAATTACACAGTGGCAAACCAAGCCTCCCAAATCAAGCAGTTGCAAGATCAACTTGCAAAGTCCCGCTCTGTTCCTCCAAGCCCTAATGTTCCATTGATTCCTTCTCTTTCACAGCAGGACTTGGCTGCTCTTCAGAGACAGGCTACTTTGTGCCCTCTATTCCAAGATAAAGTGGAACGATTGCAGTCCAGAATGGACTTGTTATGATCTACATTTGAGCAGTTTCAGGAATATGTCTCCCCAGACCATTTTTTCTTTGTCCACTACCACTTACAGAAGTTGGTCTTCTACATGAAGCTTTCCACGATGGATTTACCTCTTCCAGAGGATGGATGGAGTGGGGCTTGGTCTGCTGAGTTGTTGGTAGAGGTAGTCAGGATGGTCTTTGAAGATTCTATCACGCCAGATACCATGTTGATGTCATACATGTATCTACGAGGAGACTTGTTAATTCTAGATGAGGTGGATATGGCATGGTATGTGGGGGATGTGGTCTTACAAGCTGTTTTGTATGTCAACCATTTGGAGTTGCGCATAGCTGACATGTTCTAGAGTTATTCCTCCAAAGTGGCTGATTGTCATGATAATTCGTGGCATCCCATGATTGATTCTGTGGTCCTAAATCAAAGACAAAACACAGCTCCTACCTTTTCCCAGAGTACTAATCAACTGAGGCTGGATCTCTTAGCCTATATTTCAAAACATAATCCATTTGATGCTATCTTCTTTGATGCCTATCATAGACGATCTCTCTTAGGACCTTTTGTTCCTACCCTTCTCTATTACCAACAAATGGCTCACCGCTATGCTATATATCTTTCCCTTTGTCAATCTAATTCCACAACTATTTTACCCCTTCTTTTCCAACCTTCATCTTTCCCTCAAATTCCCATTTTTACATACTGTTCCTTTATTGAGGATAGGGTATTTTCCCCTTCTCCGCCCTGTCCTTCTCCCTCCATTAATGTACCCTCCACATTTCCTATTTATCAGTTAACAACCTTCCTTAGTGATTCCCTCCAAATTTCTATGACTCCTTCTTTAACCTTTTCTTCCTTTTATGATTTTTCCTATCCCTCACTTCATCCACTCTTCCTTATTCCACTACCCTCTCCTAACACTTCTATATCTCAACCACCTCAGTTGGTTAGTGACTGTGACGGGTTTGATAATCAGATTTCTAGAAGAAGGGGATGGAGTTCAGATGATTGCCTTACAAGACCTCAGATCAATTGGCCAGTAATTCCAGGAGAATGGACAGCTTCCAGTCAAGCTTATTAGAACTATGCTCATTTTGCTCAGTAGTATTCACAGTCTGCAGATCCCTCAGTGAGATTAACTGCTCACTTTGCTTGGTACCTGGCGTATATGCATAGGCACTCTCATAATGATTCCAAGCCTATTCCAAAGTTGTGCATGAATGTCAATGTGAGCATTGATTCCCAACAGCTGGATATATTGTATTTTCATGCCCTTTGTTTGCCTAGCATATACTTGGTCTGTTGGAAAGGATGTGCTGTCTCCAGTTTTTTCAAAATCCTCCCAAAAACTTTGTAGATGAATCCTTGTCTATGGATTGTTTCCGACAACATCAATCTTTCAAGAGGGATCATCTTCATTAATACATTTCCAATGTATGGTGGATGCTTTTTAATGAAAATCTCTCTTTTTGGAGGAGTCATTCTGATGGTTGTGTTGTGTATTAGTGTTTGTGTTGTGAGTTCATTTATGTAAAACGAACGTGGTGGTTTCCTATTGGATTGGGTTTCGTGTACGAGCTACATTTTGGAGATTTGTGGTGATGGGGTCGTGGATACAGAATTGAAGTTGATGCTGATGAAGAAGAAGCAAACTCTTATATCCTTTACAAATTTGTTGTGATTTTTAGTTTGATAAGAGGTGTTAATGTATAAAGGGTTTTCCTTTCTTTGTATTTTTATATCAAAAACAGGTTATAAGTTGGGGTCGTGGTGGATGGATTCTTTTTGAGAAGATATTGAAGATCAAAATTGAGCTTTTCCCTCAACTTGTATTCCCTTTTTCCTGGGTCGCGAGGACGCTTCCTTATTAAGTGTGGGGATATGTTGAGTGTTGAAATGACTTGTTTTTTGGCTGATTTTTGTTGTTTTTGAGAGCTGAATGGTTGATTTTATGAGATGATTGATTGGTTTGGAAGTGGTTTGAGAGTATTTTGGATGATATTGATTGGGTTTTGGAAATTCATGATGTTTGTTGGTGGTTCTATGATGTTCTGATAGGTTCTGATTGGTTATGTATACCTTCTGTTTTGCTCTGTTTTGGTCTGTTTTGTTCTGATTGTCTTCTGTAAGGGGGGATGGAGTATTGATTCATGAAGATTGAGATCTTGTGAAAGCTTATTGAATGGTTTGTGAGAGTTTGGAATGGTTTGAAAGTGAGTTATGTGGTTTTGATGGTCTTCTGTAACCTTCTCTAGAGCTTCTGTTCTGTTTTGTTCTGTACTGTAGCTGTTCTGGTACTGTTCAGCGACTATTCTGTATGCTTCTGTATGTGTTCTGATGGATGAGAGTGTAGCTTGGGAAAGTTTTCTAGCCTTGGAAAGAGGTGAATACAAGTGCAAAAGAGCTGAAAGAAGTGGAAGAAGTAGCTGCTGAAGACTCAAGTGAAGACTAGAGTGAAGTGATAGTAGTGAGCTATGAAAGGACACTATAGTGGCTCTGGTGACTCTTCATATCAGACATACCTCTTGGGAGGGGTATCCACGACCTAAGAGGGATTATTGAGAGTGATTTTTGAGAGATTGTAGAGAGGAGATGATGTATTATTGATGGAGAGAGAGAGAGAGAGTCAGAGATAGCCAATTCTACTCAAACAAAGTGATTATATATGAGAGATTGAGAGAGAAGACTATGAATATATTGAAGATGAATACTATGTGATGTATTTCCATTCAAAGATGGTGTATTCCTTTGCTTTCTTGGTTCTATTGATGGATTTTGTGAAGATGTTGAAGAATATGGTTGATTCTATCAAATCCGTGGGAGATCTACATAATGCTACATGAAGATTTGTTGTGTCTGGTGTTCTTTTCTTCATTGTGATCATATGAAACATAATAAACAAGCTTGTTGATGTTACAAGATAGATTTTCTTGCAAGAGAATTCCCTTTTCCTTGGTGTTCCTCTTGGGGCTCCACCCGGTCACACATTGTGACTGTTGGAGTTCCCATTTATTGTCTCTCTCTTTCTTGCTCTTGCTCTCCCGCCATAGCTCGCGTGCAAGCTTTGATCCTTATCACATTTCAATAGAGCCATCTTTGTATCAGTTGTTTGAAGCTAAAGAATTTACTGATTCTCCTCTTTTCTGTTGTGTACTCTCTATCTCTATCTCAGATTCTATTCGCTGCGCCGTGTAATATTTTACATGGTATCAGAGCCTAGGGGGCTCTAGAGATCGGAGAGTGTGCAAGAGGAAAAGGCTTCAACAGCAAAGAGAAACTATGTCAACTTCCAGAAGTGGTTCTGGTGCATCAGGAAGCGGTGCAGGAGGTGGTGTTGCTGTATCGGCTATTCAAACACTGAGGATTCGTCCACCAACCTTCAGCAAAGGCAAGTTAGATGGTACAAACTACACCTTGTGGAAGTTCAAAATTACAACTATCCTTGATTCTTATGAGCTTCTGGATACTGTGCTAGGGACTGACGCAGAACCATAGCCTACCCCCAACCCATCAAATCCTAATATGATGATTCCTCCAAATGCAGATCTTCTACGAGCTTGGAAACGAAGGAATGCAGATGCATTGTGTGCCTTAGTTACAAGCTATTCTGACACTGTTCTGACTTTGATTCAGCATACAACCAAAGTGTCAGAGGCTTGGAATGTACTCAGGAGTCAGTATGAAACATGAAACCAAACAAGGATTCAAAACTTGGAGAATCAACTAGTAGCGGAGAATTTTGCTAAAGGAGAGATGGTTGAAGCATTCATCACTCGGATTAAGAATCAGTGCGACCAGATGGCTAGCGCTGGGATACAAAAGACTAGCGAAGAGCTAGCTCGGAGGTGTCTTCGGATTTGTCCACAAAAGTTTGATGGACTAGTAACTGCCCTTAATACTCAGGTTAGACCTCAAGCTTTGACTTTTGAGGAGTTTTGTGCATTATTAATGGAGGAGGAGTTGAGGCTGAAAGCCCGAGAAGGAAGCAACAATGGAGATGTTGCATTCTCTGCCAATGCAAAAGGCAAAGGTGTTTCCTCCACCAAAAATGATGGTGACAAAAAGAAGAAGGGCGGCAAGAAGAAGTTTCAAGGAGAGTGCTTCTACTGCAAGAAGAAAGGACATGCAATTGCAGATTGTCGTGTCAAGAAGGCAGATGAAAAGAATGGTACTCTTAAAAGTAAAGGGAAAGAAACAGCCAATACGACTGAAGCAGAGTTGAAATTATTCATGGCGACCATTGATGAAGTGTGCTCCTCGGCGCAAGAAGAATCTACCACTGACTCATGGGTGTTGGATAGTGGGGCCTCCCATCACATGACCAACAAGAAAGGTCTATACAGTTCTATGCAGCCTTTACAAGAATCTATCAATGTGACGGTTGGAAATGATGCTAAATACCCTGCTGCGGGCACAGGTACTATTTCTTTTGTTGCTGCAAATGGTGAAGTCAAAAAGCTTTCAAATGTGTTGTATGTTCCCGAAATCACGAGAAATCTCTTATCAGTTGTTGCTGCCATAACTAACCTTGGTCATGAAGTAAGGTTCAAGAAGACAGGTGTAGAAATTCTTGATAGTGCTGGCACAATTGTTGGCAAAGGAGAAAGAAGGAACAACCTGTATGAGCTAAGTGCTCTTATAGCCACACCGCTGGAGTGGGCACAAGTAAGATTTGGCATGAAAGGTTTGGACACATCGGATTTGCAGTATTGAAGGAGATGCAAAAGCAAGGTATGGTTGCTCACCTACCTACAATAACTGAATTGAAGGAACCATGTGAAGCTTGTATGATGGGCAAGCAACAGAGAAAAGCATTTCCACAAGAAAGCAAGAATAGAGCACATGCTCCTCTAGAGTTGGTGCATGTTGACTTGTGTGGTAAGATGCCTACACAGACCTTTGGGGGATCTTCTTATTTTATGTTGATTTTCGACGACTATAGTAGGAAGATGTGGGTGTACTTCCTTCGTGATAAGGCTCAAGCTTTTGGTAAGTTTAAAGAATGGCTAAAACTTGTTGAGAATGAAACAGGGAAAAGTGTGAATAAATTTAGAACAGATGGTGGTGGTGAGTTCAACTCAAAGGAGTTTGAAGGCTTTTGCAAGAGCAAAGGGATCAAGCATCAATTGACGACGCCTCACACACCTCAGCAGAACGGTGTTGTGGAACGCATGAATCACACCATTGTGGAGATGGCAAGATGCATGCTAAAGGGCAAGGGATTGCCTAACCATTTTTGGGCTGAAGCTGTTAATACTGCAGTCTACATTCTAAATTAGAGCTACACAAAGGCTCTCAAGGGAAAAACACCCCATGAGGCTTACACTGGTAAGAAACCATCTGTCTCACATTTCAGAATTTTTGGATGTGAATGTTATGCACATGTTCCAGATGAGAAGAGAAACAAGTTACAACCAAAAAGCAGAAAATGTATATTCTTGGGTTATAGTGATGAGCAGAAGGCTTACAAAGCATATGACCAAGAGACAAAGAAGATCATCGTGAGCCGTGATGTGGTTTTCAAGGAGGAGCCACATACAGTGGAGGAGGAGAAGGAAAGTTCTTCCACTTTATCATCAAGCAAAGAAGTAGTCCACTATGAACCTATCCCGAGAGCTATCCCTATCCTTAAGGAGGAGGAAGCATCATCTTCAGATGATGAGGAAAAAGTTCACCAACCTGACATCACCCCACTGGAAAAGCCATTGCCGCGCTGGGTAAAGTAGCTCTATGACTACAATAATCCTATGCCTGCATCTATTGAGGAGAAGGTAGACGGACCAAGGAGGTCTCAGAGAATAGAGGAGCAAAGAAGGGCTTCTGCTCACATAATCAATATGGCCTTGATGGTTGAGATTATAAGAGAAGTAAAGGAGCCAACTGACTTAGAAGAAGCACTTCCAGATCCATCATGGAAAGCTACTATGCAAGCGGAGTATGACATCATAATGAAGAATGACACTTGGGAGCTAGTGAATCGACCAGCAAAACCAAGTGGATCTGGAAGGTAAAGTACAAGGCTGATGGTACCTTAGAAAAGTACAAAGCTAGACTGGTTGCCCGAGGATTTTCACAAGTTGAAGGGTTTGATTTTCAAGAGTCATTTGCCCCAACTGCCAGAATGACCACTATTCGCACGGTACTTGCAGTGGCTGCCCACAAGAAGTGGCCAGTGTACCAAATGGATGTTAAGTCAACATTCTTAAATGGTGACCTCAAGGAGGAGGTGTACTGGCTCAGCCACCAGGGTTTGAGGCCCCCCATTCTAAGAACAAAGTGTGTAAGCTAAAGAAGGCATTATATGGGCTGAAACAAGCCCCCATAGCATGGTACCAGCAGATAGATAAGTTCTTTTTAAACCTAAACTTCAAAATATGTGCCTCAGATGCTATCTTGTATGTTTACAGGGATGGTAAAAAGTCTGTAGTGATTGTCCTATATGTGGATGACCTTCTTATTATAGGTGACTATGAAGATATGATCAACCAAACTTGAAAGGCTTTGAGTTCTGAGTTTGAAATGACAGACTTGGGCTTGTTGCACTATTGTTTGGGGATTGAAGTCTGGCAAGAGCCAGGAAAGATCTTCATCTCTCAGAAGAAGTATGCATGGGAGATCTTGAAGGCATTTGGCATGATCGAGTGTAAGGAGATAGCTACACCTATGGAGGTGAATGCAAAGTTATCTGTCGAGGATACATCAACACTAGCAGACATTGGGAGTTATAGGAGGTTGGTCGGCAGTCTGATCTACTTGTGTAACACCAGACCAGATATCAGTTTTGATGTTGGTGTTTTGAGCAAGTTCTCAAACAAACCTCGTGAGAGTCATTGGAAGGCTGGGATGCGGATACTCAGATACTTGAAGAAAACTCTTGGCTATGGTATCACATACAATTTCGGAACTTCTCTTGTGGGGAACTGTGACTTAGATTGGGCAGGAGACAGTGATTCTAGGAAGTCAATTTCTGGTTATTGTTTCTCTTTGGGTTCAGGAATTTTCTCTTGGATTAGTAAGAAGCAGCCAATAGTGGCATTGTCCTCTACCGAAGTAGAGTACAAGGCAGCTTGTTTTGCTGCATGTGAAGCAGTATGGTTGAGAAGGATTCTATGGCATATGAGAGTGCAGGATGAAGAACCAACTGTGCTGAGATGTGACAATCAAAAATGCATCGCCATTGCCAAAAATCTAGTGTTTCATGCACGCACCAAACATATAGAGATCCAGTATCACTATGTGTGTGATTTGATGGAGGATGGGATAGTGGAACTAGTCTACTGTCCAACAGAGGAGAATGGAGCAGATATCTTCACCAAAGCACTTACGAAGGATCTGCTTCAAGTTCATCTTCAGAGACTCGGCATTGGGCCGAGGAGATAGTTCACCTATGGGTTGACATTGAGGGGGGGTGTTAGATATGATCAATGCCCCACCCTCATTAGGTGCTACCAATGATCCATGGTGCTCAAAGTTGTAAGGCCCCCATTATGAGGAGAAGCCAAATGTGAGCCCGGACATTGGTTGAGTCCTGACTTGTATATCAGATGAGGTCTATGTGACCGGATGGCAAAAAGGTGACCGTTGTGGGTCTAATCTTTGGGTTAGATGGAGTGGTTAAGCTGGTAGCAACTCGAGGTGCATTGCATCGAGTTGCGGGGTAAGGGAGTTAAAAGGGGCCCCTATTGTGGGGTCTGGGGGCAGCGCCCCCGGCCCGATAGTGAATGGAATATTCCCTGGCTGACTAGTGGAGGCTTATATAGTAGGTCAGTCAGGCTAACCTCATGGCCTTTGCAGGCTATAAAAGCTAAACCCCTTCACAGCCATCGATCACTCATCTTTCACCCAGTTAGAGTTGTTGTTCCAGCTAGCCTTAAGCTCTTCACCTATCTTCTGTCTAGATCACCATCTAAGCTTCACACAGTGGAAGCGCACGGGTGGACAGAGCCATCTTTGTATCAGTTGTTTGAAGCTAAAGAATTTACTGATTCTCCTCTTTTATGTTGTGTACTCTCTATCTCTATCACAAATTCTGTTCACTGCACCGTGTAATATTTTACAGGCTCCTGTCTTCCAAAAGCCTTTGAGAATCTGTATTTTGAGTGGCTTCACTAGGCTCAAGTGTCCCTATCATTTTTTGGGTAGGTGCTAGCTTATGTAGATCACTTGGATGTTGTTAAGGATGTTAAAGAGGGATTGCCCATGTTGCAAGAAGCTTATTCGAGGATGCTAACTTTGTTTACCATTTCTTTGAAACAAGAAACCATTGCAAGTTTTTGCATCACAGAGATGGGAGAGCTGATAAGCATGAAGTTCTAACAATGCAGTGAGCTTAAGCAAAGTTGTTTGCAAGCCAAACAATAGGCATCATCAATCTACCTTTGATAACCATATTCAGAGCTATGGCACAAATAATTTGGTGGAGATTTGTGATGAAGGACATAGCTTGCCAAGTAAATTTGAGTTTGAATGGATGATGTGGGCTATAGTTGTATTGATCATCTAGAAGTCCTTTTTTGAGGGTCTCTTTGGCCCCAACATCAAATCTACTGTCTAAAATAAAATTCTCATATGTTATCTTGAGCAACAAGCTTTCCAAATTTGTCACTTTTGACAAGTTGCAAAAGTTTTAATTGCAACGAACACAAGTTGTTACTAGGATTTCTAATTAATAATGTCAAACATAGAGAATCACATAAGTCCCCCCATGTAGCTAATGGTCCGATCAGACTTGAGAAACAACATGAATAGCCTAAGTGAATTTGACTACATTGCTTGCCAAGTTGGTTATGGACTTGAAGCATGAGACACCAAAGAGTTGAAGAACCAAAGGATGATGATGGCCTTGTTGTAGATTAGTGAAAACATGGTGGAAAGTCAACATAAATAGTGTTGAAGTGATACCATGAATCCTTCTTCAAACACTATAAGAAGTTTTATAACCTTGGATTAAATCAAGCAAAGAATTCTTGGCACGAGGTCATGACAATAGATGATGTCTTAGTGAAGCCATATGTGCCAAATGTGGTGGATTAGATGTTTGAGGGGTACATGGCTTTGTGGTTTCTTGTTTGAACTTAATTCTTAGCATTTTGGATTGCTTGAAGTGTCTCAAGGGGACAAAGAGCAAGGATCAATGCAAACTCTTACAAAACTAGATGGTTTTCACACTATGCATGCTCAAGTCATGATTGTTCATCACTTTGAAAGAAGCTTCACATTCTTGTAGGAGTCAAAACTCAAGTTTTAGATTTTTTCTACCTTATGGTAGCTTGATTTAAAACCTTTCTACAAGTGCTGGTTTTAAGAGTAACAAACATGCTTGACATGCTTAATTTGGTCCTTTGAAAAGGTTGCTTTGATAAGGTGGCTAGTATTGGTCTTCCTACTAAAGAAGAGAGGATTTTGATATTAAGGGTATGTTAATCATTCTTCTCATTTTCTTAGGGAGATGGATATGAAAAAAATGAAGGATTTATGAGAAATAGATGAAGGAAAGAGCCTCAAAGAGAGGCCATTAATAGCAGCGAAAGGGGGATGATTGACTGCTCGAAAAGGGTGTCTGGGAGAAAAAAAATGATTGCTAGACTAATTCATAGGGTAGTATTTTCTAATCAAAGGCCAAAGAAAATAAGAGAGATGGAAAAGGATTGAGGAAGGTTGTATTAGTATGGATGGGAAAGGAGGTAGAGGCAGCTCAAGCTTTGAGAGAGGAGGACCCTACTACTTGAAGACAAGAAGATCATGAGGAGAAACAAGAAGAAGAAAAGTAAGAAATAGGAAGAGCATGTCTACAAAGAGATAGCTAAATAGGGCCATCATGAGAAGAGTTTAATATTTTGAAAGAATAACATGGAGATATGGGGTAGGCGGTGCTTTAGGAGCATTGAGTATTGGGTCCATAAAGAAAATGTTATGCACTATCTGTTGCCATGATCCAGCCCTTCTCATTAACACATTTTACCATGTGATGCTACGATGTTTTCTCATTGATGCAGATTATTAGCCCTCCTCAATATTGGGAACAAAAACTAAAACTATTATGTTCATAAGTTTGAGAAATGCAAGATAAAAATTTGATCCACTCCTAGGCCAAATATTTATTTCTTACTTTTTGCATTGTTCCAATATTGGTGAGTTGTATAACCTATGGCAACCATTTTACAAGCTTGTCATTCTTGCCAATTTGCGAGGAGTCATTATCAAAAACAAATGCAAACCTTAGCCTTCACCCATCTATCTTGTGTGATATGACAATGTGCAAGAAGTATTTGGATACCAAGCTAATTGGGAGAGAAGCATAGATCTTCCAAGATAGACCCTTATGATAGCTTATAGGATGTATCATTTGCAAATAAAGAGGAAGCAAAAGAAAAGAAATATATCTAATGGAAGAAGAAATTGGGGGTTCTCAAAAGTCTTATTGTCTTAGAATTTCTCACAAACAACATGTTTAAAATTTGAATTGACAGTAGCTGAGACCATGTCTACAGTAGTCAAGCTATGTACCACAATAGGTGTGTGAGCATTTATATTAGCGGTGTGACTTGAAAACTAGTTGCATATTCCCATAGTCTTTCTAGTTTGAGAAGGTGCAAATGGAGGATGAGCAGTAGCTTATAGGTGTATATAAAATAGAGCCTAGCATACTACAATCCAACTGAGATCAAGATTTGGGTTCACACATCAAGGTGTAGGAGAGCACAATCAAGTGCAAGGCTTGTCAAAATTTAATATTGCCACATAGCATACCTCATAATCGAGAATGGTGCTGAGTGAAAATAGTTGCAAGGCATCACAAACTTGTGAGTAGATTGACCAAGGGTAGATGGGGAATCAGAACAAACAATGGCTAATGCTTGATCAATAATCTAGAACAATGTGAATGATTGAGGGAGTAGGAAAGCAGCTTGCTAAGGCAAAAACCTTTATGTAGATAGTGGATGTAGGTTGGCAGGAAGCAAATGCAGATGCTATGATGATGGTGACAGCTCTTTGATGTCAACTAGATATTAGGCAACCTATGTAGATAACAAACTTTGGGGGAGATCTATTGTAAGTGAATGTAACTAGTTGGGCATCCCGAGATTCTTGATGAAACATAGCTAGAAAGGGTGCAAAAACATGTCATCAAGGTGGATAGGATCCGTGGGTATCTAGTTGAAGTGCAGAAGTTGATGAGGATGCTTTAGAAGTGATTCAAATTAGGTCACTTGCGCTGGTAGACTAAGTTGAAAGTAGGGTAGCTCTTTGATGAACCTCCATATAGGCTTGCAATGTCCTCAAGAGAAGGGTGTGGATGGAAAATGAGGAAGTGGATTGATGGTTGGTTGGTGCAATGAGTTATAAATATACACTAAACAAAAGACTCATATTTATAGAGAATTAGGGGTGCATTTTCTCATTACTCAAAAAGTCCTACCCCAAAGTGGATACGACATCAGTAAATAGATGCATGTCCGTTTTCTAAGAATCTACTAAGACCATAGATGTGGTGCATATATTCTTTCAAATAGTGATGTTTCAAGGGACTTGCATTTTTTTAAAAATAATGGTTTGTTAATTATATTGAGATAAGAGAAAAGATTTAGCATTCTGTAGAGTCCATAAACAAAATCTATGCACACAAGGCAAGGTAGGATGGATAGATATAGAAGAGGGAATGAAGTATATGTCTTACTTAATGACATTTTAAAATGTGGTTTATACAGTGTTAATTCTAAATAGGAAGCAAAGCATCACCCTTTAATTGACACTTCGGGAACATCTTGTGATTTGGAGTTACAACAGGTTGGTATATCTAGATTTGAGCCATTATGTGAGTTAGAACAACTATAATTTCATGCAAAAAAATCTTATAGGTTCTTCAATCAAAATCTTTGGTAAAAGTCTTTCTTTCAAGAAGGTATGTAATTTTGAGGAAAGCACATCAAGCCTTTTGTCACACCATCATATGAGGATAGCTCATCGTGTGTCTCTGAGAGGAAAGAGACAAATTCCATACAAAAAAGTCTCAGAAGCTTGAAGTATGCAAGCTATTTTTCAAAATTTGCACAATACAATGAGTTCCTTCTCAACATTGTTTTTGCTACATCGAATGTCATGAACCCTCCCTAAAAGATGGGCTAGTAAAAGAAATGTATTGGATGGTTTACTTGTCAATGCTGATGTTGCAACTAGAGTTATGGGGAACCGAGATGAACCAAATAGAAAAATCTGGGATAGTTTTGCCACACTCCAAAGAGTGCTTTTGGTTTCCATAACAACAACTGCAACTATATCTACTAGAGAACCAAATTCCATGGAATTGAAGCACTTGCAAGGCTTTCCATTGATAGACATGTAAGTCATTTTCTTTCTCTGATTTCCCTCAATCCATCATTCAGTTGCATTTTACTCATTCATTCGGTGTCCTTTCATATAATTCTTTATAATTGTGATTCTATAGGACAAAGAAAGTGCAAACTTACATGATAAAAATAAAGTGCTTATACAGGCACTTATCTTTTTGGAAGGAACATGTGTAGTCCATCTACATTGTCATAGATCATTATGAAGTAATGGATGGGCTTGAATTAATGAATAAGGCACTAGCACATCTGAAATTGGACATGATAGCACTTTGAGGTGTGCATCTCAGCTAGTCATGAATATTGTGCTACTCAGCTAGTTGAAGGGTTGAAGAATAGGGAAAAATGGCAAGCTTATTGCAAAGACCAAGAGCCATGCTCAATCAATGCCACAATGGGCATACATTTGAGGTGCCAAATTTTGTAGAGTGTCAACCAAAGGGTACTTTGCGTGTAGAAGGTACTCCAAACTAGCTAATTTCAAAGTTGTCTCATGGATTACTACATTGTCACTACACCCCTCCAAAGGACTTTTAGAAAACAAGCATATTCTTAACCTCTTATTCACTTATGTGCATGAAGAAGTTGCTTTACAAAACACCCACACACAATGTTTATGTCAAATGAAGCTTTGCTTTGGATTTAGATGGCCAATTCTTCTTATGTAGAATACTAAGCATGTTCCAAATAAAAAAGAGTGTTGAATGAAAAATCCTAATCAACAAAATATTGCATGCTACAATTTATCATCAATAGAAATATTTAAAATCAAGGTTGGAAGTGAGATTTATTGCATCAATTTCAAATACATTCCTTAAAACATGTGAATTGTTTGTAAAGGCAGTTATTTATTCAAATTGAAAGTTTCCAATTTACCTTTAAATGAAAGGGCTAAGTTTTGGCCATTACACTTAATCATGTGATGGAGTATTGAATTTCATTCTATGCAGGCTATTCCTAGCCATCACCATCAGCCAAGTGACCATCAATTGGTTGTGTTTTACTGATGTAGGTCACTTACAGTCTACACTTACTAATCAGCTACTATTGCTAGCATGCCATGTTATCAATTGCAGTTGCATTTTCAATTTTAACAACTGTCCATCTCATCCAGAATGTATTCAATCTACTACCTACTCTACTATTCTGCTCTTGAGATGTTCAGCTTGATCTAGACTATTATATGAGTCTTCTATAGTTCCATCACTGCACCCACTTCTGACATGGTATCAAACGTCTATGTTAGGTTCTAGAGTACTGTCTTTTGGTGTTGAAAGTCTACCAACTATTGATTTTGCTATTCCTTGACTAGCGCTACCCAATCAACCTAATTTGGGTGCAAATTGGTATGTTTTCCAACCTTTGTTGCCTTCATTTTGACATCTATTGTTTGCATTTTTTTGTATTATTTTATTATTCTATAGTGTGTGCTTAGTGCTTCTATTGATTGCACTTTGATGTCTAGTATCTATGTGATGTCTAGTATCTATGTTTTTATTTCCATTCATCCCAAGAAGATTAATTTTCCTAGCTCTATTGGTTGCATTTAATCATATTTTCCTACTTCAATAGTTTTGTTTTTGTGATATGTTGTGCTTACACTATGTGTGAACTCTTGACAATGCAATGTCTATTGTCTTTTGTAAGTACTCTCACTCCCTCTCTTTTCTTTTCTTTATCTTTCCTATCCTCTTCAAAATTGAACCTCCCTGTTGCTCCATTGATGATAAACTTCATGGCACCTCCTTGTAGGATGGCCTTGAAGAGACCCTTAAAGTGAGAAAAGATTGTATCTAAGAAAGCAACACTAGTTGCTTTGATATGCATGATGTCCTTGTTGACGAAATTAATGGAGATTATGGTTTTTTGGATGTAGTAGAGCATGATAACTTCAATCTATTAGAGTTGTTTGGAGAGTTTGATAGCAATGATACTTATGTGATTGAGACTAGTTGGATTGGTGTTAAAAATTAGACAGCCCATAGAATATATTATTTGGATGTTGATTGATGCAAAATCAATCCTAATCTTTCTAATGCATTTGAAAAGCACAAATAATGTATGATCGATGAATTTGATAAAGACAACATTGAGAGTTGGAATGCCCTGACAAATGAGGATTTACAAATGGATGCATTCTATACTTTCCTCAATGGGCTACCAACTAACCGATGATGCAGTTGCTTAAGATGTTGGACAAAGCCACTCAGAGTTGTTTTCTAATTTTGAGTTGCAAACTGACAACATGTGCTATACAATAACAAAGAGCATGCCCAATTTTGTCTTCAACTCTTGGGTATGGGAGATAAATAGAGATGCTTGTATTATAGAGGATATGCCATTTTGTCAACAAATGTTATGTGTCCATTATGCTACTTGGGAGCCACTTCCTATGCCATTTAACCCAAGGGTTTGCTATGGTAAAGTGCTATAAGTAATGTACATACAAGTTGTAAAGTAGGTTGTTGTAAGTTGTAGTTTTTGGACAATTTTAATATTTTGAAATTTGGTGTTGATTAGAGATTCTTTGATGATATGCAACACATGTAGGATGTATTTGACAAGTTGAAGAATAGTACTACCAAGTTCACTATTGCTAGATCACTTGAGACATCATCAAACACATACAAATTATTATTGTTGTGAAGTGTATTTTGACACCCATGCGTATAGCCACCTTTATCCCAATCTTGGAGAGTGGAGGTTCGAGGCTCTTTCATTGTATCTATCATCACTAAAACTACTAAAACTCTTTTATGAGACCTTAAGAGGTAGTTTGAGACTAATTGTATGATGAGATTAGTATTTTGTATCTATTAAATAATAATCTATTCAATTCTTGTATGAAAAAAGTAAAAGGGATTTATAAATTATGGTATAAATTCATAGTAACATTAAGAAAATGTCACAAAATAGGTTACATAGGGATATATAAAACATTCCATGAAGGCTAGTTATATATAGGGTTTATAGATAGTGAACCCCTCAAGATTTTGGCTTATACATATGATTGAGCTAATAGGATTTGTGGCTGAAAAATCTCTATGGTACATCTCATAATCTCCTTTTATGTATGATTTATGTAGAGTTGTTCATGAGGATAACATGCCTTTGATGATTTTACATTAGTACCTTGATACTTTGTACTCTAGAAACTAGTTGATATATGAAATTCATTTTGATGGGCACATTGTACTCTCTATCAACACAAAATTATGATTGTGATTGATAAGGGATTTTTTTGCACATGGAGTCTTGGATCTTATATAAGGCTAGTGATAAGCTTGTTTTATTAGAATCAAAGTGCATTAGGATCTCAAGGCTTCAGCAAGTTGAGACCTAAAACAAACTTATTGTGTGCTTCTTTTCTTGACATAGATTGAATATAATTGATGCCTCTAGGTGATAAGGGTCTAAAAAGGCTCATTTTACTCTTCTCTTGACACAGTGAGGCATGTGTTGGAAAGAGAAGAGGGGTACTTTTGGAATTCTTCCACTAGGTTGCAAGACATAGAAGCTATATGTGAGCTTGTTGGAGAACCATGGTATTGGTGTTAGAATTATTGTTTCCCTTGGGTCTTTAGAAGTTATAGAAAAATATCTTCAAGACTGTTGTATCTAAGCTAAAGTTGATAGAGCCTAGTAATAAAGTTTCTAAACCCCACCCATACTCCTTAGTATCTCAACCATGCATGTTAGTGAAGTTCTCTCCGAGCAACCGAGCATGTGTCAACATCATCAAACATCCATTTAGCAATTGCATTTGTAGTTTATCTATTATTCACACTATTTGTACATCACTTAGACATCATTAGACACATCCCGATTATTATTGTTGGATTTTGGGACCTATTGGAGTAAAACACACTTTGACCTTAGGGGGATCAATCATGAATACATGTGTGTATCACGTGAGAGAAAAATAACATATTTTTAAAATATCATTTTTTATACATTTTCGACATATAGAAGGATGTCAGATACAAGGGTTATTTACATATTGAATAATGTTTTATTTAAGAAAAAATCGCATACAAGGGTATTTATAAATAGGCCTTGAACGCACTTGATATAGAGGATATGCATATAGTGAAACCCCCGAGACTTTAACACCCATAGGTTTTGCCACCTTTACCTTAATCTTGGAGACACAGACATTTGAGGCCCTTTGATTGTATTTATCATCTCACTAAAAGCACTAAACCTCTTTTATGAAGCTTTAAGAGATAGCTTGTGATTAATTCCATGATGAAACTAGTATTTTCCACCTATTATATAAGGACATGATAAATATGTCTATGAAAATAATAAACTTTTAGTAAGATATTTATAAATTATGGTATAAAGTCATAGAAGGTGTAATGAAAGAGACCTAGGAGAGAGTAGGAGAGAAGGAAGAGACTGCAAAGAGAAGAGAGAAAGGGGAAGATGAGAGAAGAAGAGAGAGAAAGACTAGAAAAAGAGAGAGAAAGATAGGAAAAGAGAGATAAAGAGAAGGGAAGCCATGAAAGTTGAAAGGAAGGGCAAAAGAGAGAATTTTGATTATTGATAACTCATCCCTAATTCAGTCTCTCAACACCTTACATATCCCATCAGTATAACTGTGTATTCCCATGCTAACATGTGTGCTACCCGTCTATCCCCACTCTTTTACATTCCATCCCGACCCCGAAGGTTTTTACCCTCAAAAACCAAAAAGAGGACTTATTGATGTGGCTCACAAGGGAAGGGGAGTCAGACACTACTACTTTGTTCATCATTACAAAGGAGATTATCGGTTACAAGAAAGTACAACCTCATGTGGAATTCGAGCATACAAATGTGTATGATGCATACAACATGTAAGCTGATAGCGTATGAGTTTGGCCACCAATTCTTGACAATTAGGGATTGGCAAACAATGGACAACATGCTATTCAAAACAAGCCAACTGGAGAAACCCAGTCATAACTTCCTATGGGCAACTCCGATTGAGGTGTGAGACATGTCAAAACGAAGCTCATGAAGTGTACTTTCAGCCCATAGAGGTGACACTTGATTTCCATTAATATGGGGTAAAAGCTATTCTAAAATAGTGTGCTATCTACAAGTTGTTTGTAGTGTAGACTAGGGCAAAGTTAGCTAATCCTTAGCCAAAATTGCACCCTTAAAGTAGGGGGAGGGTTGCATTGGTGAAACGTTGATCAAGGTAGGGCTTTTCCAAAACCATTCCTTTCCCCAAGATCAAATGGTTAACCTACATGATAAGCATCAAGAGCATAAGGGTCATCCATACAAGCATGGGTCTCCATACTACCACCAGGGTTAAAAGGATAATTGTGATCCAATGCATCTCTTGGATCATAGAAGTGATTCATGGTGTCATCTTCAAGAACTGATGGTGGCACAATATCCTCACTGACCCATATGGTAGCATGCATTGACTTGTCCATAAACTCATTGGGAACCCTGTGCCATGTAGAACTAGAGCAGATGGGGTGGCAATCACTACTGCATTCACTACATCAACCCTAGGCATTGCATGTTCATGAGCCCCACATTCATGGCTACTAATGGGCATTCAAAGTTAAGGGCCTTGGGCTGATGGGGAACCTGCTCACGAAGTTGCAATAGTGAGATACTCTCATCATGGCATCGTTCGTGAGAAGCATCATGTTGCTCATAAGGGTGCGCATGCTGCTCATAGTAATGACCGAATGGTTGATGATATCGAGCACTTTGTTGTTGCTAATAATGAGGTTTCTCCCCATGTACATAATCGTATACATTTGCATGATGTTGCCCATATATATAAGGCTGTCTAGATGGTTGTCCATGTATATGACTAGAATGTAGCTCATAAGAATATACATGGTCATCAAATGCATGCTGCTGCTCAAAATATGCACAATCATCATATACATGTTCACCATAAGTAGGCATATGATGCTGCCTTTGCACATCATCCAAACCATGCCTTTGGTCAGGGTACTCATAATTTCCATGAGAATGCCCGTGCTGCCTGCTCATAATCATGTTGATCCATCCTTTTAATTGTAGCCATTTGAGCAACTTGAGTTGTAAGGGTTGCAATTTTGTCATTGATTACCTTGGCTTACATGTTGGTGACAGAGAGGATTGAGACCACTCGGTCCATCTTAGACATGAACCAATTGTGTTACTCAATTAGTTGATTGTGGCTCATAGCTCGAAGAGCTTCTTGTCACCATAGAGTAGCATCCAATGCATTTATTCAGGGATGCCTAGAGTGAGAAAAGGAATCGGAACTAGGAGCCACAATTGATTTGTTTTGGCAGATACTATTGTCTCTTTATTGGTGCATTTTATCATCAATTCCTTATGACTTTTTGCATCCCTTGCATTAAGCCACCATGAAGTGTGGAGCAAAGCTCTATATTATTGGTCACTAATCTTTATTTTATCATTGTCCCACCTGTTCCTCCTCTATGTCTGAGCAAAGCCAGCCTCAAGCATAGTAGCATTCGCAAACTTGGATGGCTCCACCTTATAAAGAGTTACACTAAACTTAGTGCACGTCCCTTGGCCTTTTACTTTTCCACCAGAAGTGTCTTTCTCAACTCCAACAGCCATGAAACTCTTATGTCCAGTAGTTGAACCGAGATATTCAGATGCCTCTTATCCATGGTCTTCTTCTAGCTCAAGTTCTTTGATATAAGCAAGGCTACACAGTAAAGCAAGCCCCGAGGTGCTAGAGATAGATGGATCGAAAGGCCTTAATTTGGAAAATGAAACCAGTTTCTAGTTCCCATAATCTATGTAAAATACTTCATAGTCCTTTCCTGACTATTGAGGAAAGTTTACAACCATCGCCCAATTCAAGGAACCAACATCACCCTATTTCGGTTGGAAATTCACCAGTGTAGGTGAGTTTTCATTCACTCTTAATTTTCAGCTACATTTGGATACTTGAGACACATGCATCGCTTGCTAACTGAGCATAAAACTTACCACCTCCAAGTACTTCTGTCACACATACCTTGAGAACTTCTTGCTTAGATTTGTTAGCATCAGACAAACTAGCAGTATTGGCTTCTTATTGTCCTTCAACATTGTTTCCCCATATCTTTCTTAGTCGATTTTTAGCACTTTTCTCAGCCTAAAAGATTAAATGACCTTCTGTAGTACTATCAGTTGAAAACAAAGGATGAAGCTTTGCTAGCCCTGCCTCTAGAAGAGAGATATCCACATTTGTTTTGGACTCCCATAAGGTGTCCACAAATGTACCCGTTCTGTCAATTGTCTCTACCTGAATCTCTACATCCCTCTGTAATATTTTTTGCCTCATAAAAGGTATCGCATCATTTGCATATGGTTCCCCATGGCCAGCCTGGCATCTTACCCCCCAGACAAAGAGAATGCAATGGCACAAGTTTCTTTTGGTACAAACAGTTTGTAGCGGTGCCCACTAAGACATACTCCATTACAGCAAAAAGCCTCTTTGCTCTCTGAAGGAAGGGTAAAAGCTGCTTGGCTTTTTGTATCACAACCTGAGCTTTCTGGTTTGCATTATGATCCCCTAGCCCACAAGTTGGCAAAGTTAAATCATTCATGTACATTAATGGAGGATCTCTAGCTGAGTGTACTCCTTTCTTTCCCTTCATAGCTCTTGATTCAATTGCAAGTAAGGCATCATAGTAATTAGACCAGTCTTGAAAATCACTATGTGTGATAGCCATGGCAAGTCCTCTTGCTACCACCATTTTTGCAACATTGATGTCATGTCCAGGCATCCACCGACCAAAATTGTTTCCATTTTACCTTTGCATACAAGGCCCTTCCATCCACCTAATATCATTGCCATGATCTGCATTGAAACTGGGGCCTTGTACTCTTCTAAATACATCATTAAGTTTAGGACTAGTAATACGATGTCCCGTTGATTCTCCTCAAAGTATCATCTGCGGGCTGTGGCATACCAGGTCTGTTCATTCTCCTAAGAATACCATCACCTTCAGGATGGAGCATACCAGCACCTTCCATCCTCCTTGCTACAATATCATTTTCAACATGCAGCATTCTACCAGCACCTTCGATTCTTCTCAGCATACTATCACCTTGAGATGGTAATATTCCATGTCCTTCCACTCTCCTAAGAGTCTTGTCACTAGTATGTCATAGTATTCCATGGCCATCTATCCTCCTAACTACATTGCCATTTCCAGGGTGAAGCACATCAGGGCCTTCTATTCTCTGTGAAGCATGATTGCCCTGCGGGCGTGGCAAAACAAGGCCATCCATCCTCTGGGGCTCATCCAAATGCAACATATACATAGCACTCCACCTTAAATGTCAACATGAGTGTCAAGTAGCAAGACCTTACCATCATCAATCCACCCTTGAGTAGCAAAACTGCAGGATCAGATAACAAGCATCATGCCCCTCAAAACTTAGTCATAGGCATTTGCTAGAGCCTACATGATAGGATGAAGCTCAAATTGTAGGACATTCTGAGCAAACATGCTAAAAATGTCTTGCTGAAAGTGTAAGAGGTAGATCTCATCCTAGAGTTCGCGATTGAATGAAGCTTGAATCCTACCATGGCTCAACCATCACAGGCATAAGAGAATAGCAAAGGCAAGCCATGAATGATCTTCATTTCTCTCAATCTCTCCAAGTTTCTGCTCTCTCACCTCCCTGCTCATCTGGCTCAAGGGAGGAGCCAATGTTGGATATGGTCATTTTGCATTCTTGCATTGCATCAGCTCACAACCATGTCACACACCTCCCTAAACCACCCTATTGTGGCTTGCTCAGGTAGCCCGTTCAGCTTCGCATTGACTTTCCTCTCTCGTGTTTCAAGATCTTATGAATGGTTGGAACTGCCTCGGCTGATGTTTGTAGAATGAACGTTAACGACTTTATTGTTGTGAAGGATATCAATGGGGCAAGGAGAAGGCCAAGAAGAAGAAGGCTGACAGTGATAGCAGAGAGGACTACAGTGATGAAGAGGCCCCACTTGTAAAGACCTTCAGGAATGTTCCTACCATGGCCACTCCCTTTGACAACCAGGATGGCTAGGGAAGCTCTAGCAACATCAAGCTTCATTCCAAGATGCTGAACCCCATGGACACCACGCAATAAACCAGATGTAGAGAGGGGAAGCAATGACACTCACATGTGCTCTTTACAGCTTCATTCCAAGCAAAAGGGTGGAGAGAAATCTGAAAATACAAAGTCTGTGACCTTCTCTTATGATACTACAAGCAGTTGAACATGATTTTCTAGTGGGGAATCGAGCTAGCTCTTTACACCTCCCCATGGCTTTGATGCCATGGGCACCATGGTTTTCTTCCCTTCTCTGCACTCCTAGGGTCACTAGGTTTGAGCTTTGGGCACGTTCTCGATGAAGGAACATTTGCCACAGTCAAGTTTGCAAGGAACATTGAAACTAGACAAAGTGTGGCAATCAAAATCCTAAGAAGCCCCCGCTCTACTAGAACGTGCAAGCAAAAGGCATTGAAGGCCACCAAGCCTACCATCCCACTGAGAAGAAGCTTGTGGCATCGAGGAAGCCCAAGGCTGAGACTTTTTCCCACTTCCCTTTTAATTTTTGGCAGACTGACAGTGGCCTACAGGGTCTAGTATTGTAGCCATCTCCACAACATTATCATGCTCCCACACCTGCCCCCCTTTTTCACCATGGGAGTCTCACACAATAGCCATTATATCTGCTTAGAGCTAGCACGAATCTCCCTGAAGATGTCTCCGACATGGTTGAACTGATCCACCTCAAGAGGGTGCTTGAATGATAGGGCAAAGCACAAGGAAGCTTTCCCTCAAGATGTTGCAGATGGTTTGGAGCAAGGAATGGGAGATATAATCAAAAGAGAGAGCATGGTAGCCTGAAGCAAGCTTGAGGGAAGAAGGGGAAGAAGGTCAAGTTTCTTGAAAAGTAACGGTAGTTTTACTCTTCTCTAATCATTGATTTAACAATTTTTTTGAATATGAAATATGATCATGATTAGAAACATGTGATTTCCATAAGACAATGTCATGCATGAAATGCACTATGGAATCTCATATGCTATTCTAGCTTGAGTTTAAATATATCATGATTTCTTTGGTTGCGCATTGAAATATCCCACATAAGAGGTTTGGCTCAAATGACAACATCTTCTAGTGTATCATTACCTCAGGACATGTATTAAGAGGAGAAATTATAAGCTCTTGGAATGACCTTGGAATTTGTAATGATGGTGTGTATAGAACTTTTTCATCCTAATAGACTCAAATAATGAAGGGAATAGCATCCCTTTGTTTCTTCTTTAACCTATTCCCAAGTTTCACAACCTTGCATTTATGTGTTATCCTTGCACCATTTCTTCCACTACAATTTGGTTCAATTATGTGAAGGTGAGTCATCATGAATTGGTTTGTTGTAGTTATACCTTCAACAATGAAGTGATCATTTATGGCATCAATCCGAGTTGTAGCATCTTGCTCTGCCTTAGTCCTTGGTTTTATTAGGGGGGGAAAAAGAGAAATATGAAGATATTTGCAAAACAAAATTAAATATCAAAGATTACAATCAATGTTATGTATGTAGCTGATGAAAGACTATGCATTTCTATTGCCACTAATTTAAAAAATAAAGTTCGATTTTAGAATTCTATACTCAAAGGAGTTCCTCCCAGTACACTAGATAATTCCACTAAATAGAATCAAAACAAATTGGATTGAACTTCAAGATCTTTATCGAATTCTTTTGAGTTAATAATGATCGGATAGTCACGAAGTTAATAGTCCTTAGCTCTCCCTTTTTGTCTCAAGCTGCTATTCTACGACAAAATAATTGTCTTAACAGCTATAATACTTTTGTGCATTCCAAGGCCGGAGAAGATCCAAACGTGGCAGCTAAGACGGATCGAGCGAGCGACAAGAAAGATGGTTACGAGAGGGATGAATACTAATTAGGGAGCCATATCCATAATATGACGTAAGTATCCGTATCGTATGCAGCAAAATAGAGTTTGTCCTGCTGGTCACTGACGATAACGACGATAACGACGCACTCTCTGGAGCGTTTTTCGATGTTCTCGTTGTTCCCCCGCCCGCCCGCCCACCAAAAAAAAAAAAAAAAAAGGTCTCATAAAACGCGCCCTTTGATCATGGCAACCCACAAGGGCTATTAGATAAACACCCAAAAGAGCAGACTAGTTAAGCTCGCCTGCTCGCTCCATCAGCTATCTGTAGAGAGAGAGAGAGAGAGAGATCAGACGACCGCCATGCAGACCCAATATCGTCAATATAAGCGGCGCTCGACGACGTTTGATCGGATGGTGCAGTTGATGGTCTGGCTGCTGTTGATGAGCGGATATTGCTTTATAATTGATGATAAGGGTAGCAATACTTGGATAATTGAGGTGGCGGAGGCGCAGAGTTCTAATTATTACATCAATATCGATGCGACGAGCCCTGAGGAAGAGATGGGGCTGGAGGACGGCTTCACTGCCATGTCGACGATCGAGGCGTCGGCGCTGCTGGGCTCCTCCACGCCGGCCATCGTCTGGGGCTTCATCCCGGCCACCAGCGTCGTCGCCCTCTGCAACCAGCTCGTCAATACTGGCCTCGACAGCTTCTCCGCCAGCGTTTCCTACAAGGGCAGCACCTTCCCTCGCAACATGCAGGTATATAAAAAGATATCATAAACCTTTTACGATGCACACAAAGAAGTTTTAGACGAATTCCCACTATAATTCTCCGATTGAGAATTACAACATCATAAGCTTCTATTAGGTGGAGTTGGGGGCAGAGCCCCCTTTTAATATCCAAAAAGGTCATAAACGTCTTGTGATACTCGGTCGTCGAGTGCTTAAAAGAAACTTTTTTTTTCAACTAGTAAAAGTAAAGAAAGATCTTAAAAAGATGGATTTTGAGGTTTAGAGAATCTATATGAAATGCTAGTTTTATAGCTAAAACACTTAAAAATTTGTAGTACTCTTAAGGTTATAACAAAAATCCAATCCGTATTTTAGAATTCCAATTGGTACATACTAAAATGTGCTTTTTTGTTAGGAGTGGTCCCAACTCTTTTAACACGCTCAAAGAGAGAGAGAGAGAGAGAGAGAGAGAGAGAGAGAGAGAGAGAACATTATCTAGGGCACACAGTCCTATTATGGTATGTAAACTAAGGATACCGACCCTAATCTTTTAATGTGCGAAACCTCAATTGGTACAAATCAAAACCTACAAAATGTGTGGCTCCACCTATACCTAGCCCTTGTAGGTGAAGAGATTGAGATGATGCCTATTAAGAAAAGTACACCATTCGCATTCACAAATACAGTCTACCAATTGAATAGCTTGTAATGGACTAGGAAGTAGCACTCAATGTTTTTTAAACATTTAAAAATGTGTTTATGAATTACATGTGCACACACACACACACAGAGTTTTGCAAATACTAAGGGCTCAAGATAGTATTAGCACTAGCTACATAACTTTCTACATACACATTGCAATCTTCTAGGCTACTATAGATTTTTTGAGCAAGGAATAAGAAATTACATGGATGAAATCTAAAGTTCATTTTCTCATTGTTCCACCATATCAAGGCTGGCACCCAAAGAGAAATGACACTTTCAACATAGCAAATTAGGCACATGTAACTCATTTGCATCAAGAAATAGTTGCTCCCATTATCTTATAACGAGACACCCCTAGAAATGTGTTTAGAAAGGTATGTATTCATTCCCATTAGAAGGGATAGTTACAAAGCTCAACATATTGCAATAAGCCTCAATAATTCATGCAACGAAGAAAAAATCATTAGGTATTCAAATTGCTAAAGATTGTTGCTTAAAATTCATTCTATTGTCTATATTTTGGGAATCCCATTGGAAGGTGACAGCAACAGGAGGTTGTGGTTCAATGGGACCAGATTCTGCTAATGGAGTTGAGGCCGTTTTAGTTGATGATGATGGGCGCAATAGTGCAGTAAGCCACTACTCCTACCTTAAAATATCTATCTAGAACTATATTTGTGTTGTTTTCATTATTTTATGTTTATCAACTACCACAATATACGTAGTATGGCGAATCTTTCTGTTACTAACAAATACTCTCCATTGGCAGCTTATATGTCCGGCTAGCTATTCAGACTATTATGGTTGTACATTGTACGACACAGGTGATGATGTTGCCACACTATGGGAAGATATGGCGAGTAGTGCTGGTGATTTTACCCAAGTCAAACTTCCTAATTCAGGTCCCAACAAAAGGAAGCTATTGGATGATTGCGTTGGTAGGGGAATTAGTAAAGGTAGGACTTTACATAATTAATAAATTTGCACTACTATGATCAAACAAGTTGTGCATGTGTGCATGTGCATGTGTGTTTGTGTGTTTGTGTGTTCTGTGCATATCCAAAATGTAGCGTTTGTTGTTCTCTTAAACCAAACAGTGTTCAAAAAATAGAATAACCATGAAAACTTGTGTATATTTATTCCTAACAAGATTTCCTCTTTGGCCTCAAAGGGTTCACATTTGGAACTTTAGCCGGCATCATCTATGGAGGTTTAATTTGTTTACCATCAGTGGAGGTACCAGTAGCATATGCTGCATGTATTGCTGTCCAAGCTGGTCCAATAGCTGCACGTGGAACTGTTATCGGAATTGTAGTTGCTTGCACTAATGACGCCACTGGTTGCTTTCCTGGTAATAATTTTCTAGTACTTATAATATTGCATTATTTGTTGAGAACTCTTTTAGATGAAAGGACACTATGTTTGATGTAAACATATCAAATTTTCTTCAATCCTTCATTGATGCATAGATCTTATAGTAAATTGGCCATATATTCTAATTAGAGGTTAACTAAAAACCACCAAACACATTCATTCATATTTTTTGGCAATCTAAACAACTAGGTATTGACTATAATGTACAAAAAATTAGATTAGTGGAGTCATTATTCCTATAAAATTAGTCTTTCATTCAAAAATAATTAGTATTCCTCACTTGTTTATTTTGAGTATAAAGTTCACCCAAGTTAATAATGTTTGTGATCTTTATAAACTTATTAAGAAACATAATAACATGACTAATTTGAAAATTTATGCCTACATTAGAATATCTCATTTATACTATGTTTTAGACTATAAAGCCAACCAATATAGCACACAATAGCATACACACATATCTTTTTACCATATATTCTAGAGTATAAGACTAATTAAGATAGCACACATCAGTGTGCATAATCTAAAGCACAAGAAGTTGTGTTCTTAGTCAATTTTAGGGAGTACTCAAGGCACTCCACCACAAACAATAGTGGTATTCATAGGATTCTTTCACTAAGTCTTGTTTGAGACAATTTGGATTGTACTATTAGTACTCTTGAAACCCATAAGCCCAGATCATGTAGTGTATTCATCCACATGATGTATAAAATGTTTCACGCAAATATGTACATGTTTACCAAATTTAATGGTTGTAAATAGTAATGAGTATATATAATCCAGGTGATGCACTAGTTACAACTTCGTTAGGTATCTCAAAGCCAATGCAAACACTTACTATTGGTGAACAGGTAAGAGACTTGTGATGGTTGTGTTTGAACTATCAAATATTTACTCTAATAACCTCATATTTCAACAATATCTTCCTTGTTAATGCACTCTTTTAGGTTGCTGTTAGGACTAAAAGTGGAGAAGTAACCTATAGCGACTTGTATGCCTTTGGCCATGAAGATCCAAATACAATATCTCCTTTTGTTCAAATCACATTGGCACCTGAAGATACATTAGTACAAAACCGAACATATAGACCACAAAAAGTATTGAAGCTTAGCCCTGGACATTTTTCTCCTATTCTAAACCAAGGCAAGTGTAAAATGTTTCAAATAATTACAATGCCTAGAAAAGTGAGCCTATATATCTAAACAACTCAAATAATATAAGTATAAAAAAGTTACATAAAAATCATGAAATTGCTAGTACTTGAAGTTTTCTTGCTTTGTTGGGAAAAAGATTACTAAAACACTTATGAAAAACTAGTAAGGAACAACCTATAAGTGAGGCTAATCTCATGTAGATGGCATTTATCTTGAAACATCCCTAATGTCAACTTGAGTTGACATAGGATATATTCAACTTCCCAACTAATTTTGCCAATTTAATGCTCTTAACTAGTTTCTTTTTTTCTATAGATGTGTCCCAAAACAACATCTATTACAAAAGAGCATTGGACATCAATGTGGGTGATTTTATGTTTGGCATACTTGAGGATGCATATGAAATAAAAAGCACAAGTGTGTATGTTGTTGAAGGTGATGAATCTTGACTCAAACTATAAAGATTTAGATTTTGGTTTAAGCAAAATCAGTTCATCATTCCTTTTTTCCCATAAAGGTGTATTTTTCATGTCATTAATTTTTCTTATATTGGTAAATTAATAATATATTGGTTTCTTCAACACATAGATGTGTCAATTACCATGGAGAGGGGTAAATACAACCCTTTTACCCTCACAGGAGACATTATTGTGGATGGCATTGTTTCCTCATGTCATAGTGAATGGTTTCTCGATGAGTTGTTTGATGCTATAGGATTTTCCCAATGGCTTCCTACTACTTATCAGGTGCAAATATATAAAACATTAAATCTATAAAAATTAGATTACACACATTAATCCAAGTATGTCTAAATTTGTATTCTCTTTTGTTTTTCTAGATCTTGCTTTCTCCAATAAGAATCTTTTATGGAATTGCTGGTAAAAATACCTACAAGATGGTGTACAACACAGTGGATGATAGCATTGGCATTTTGACAGCGGGAAAACTTTATGTGGGAGGAATCAAAGTAATCACATTTGTTGTGGGCATGTTCTTTGCTATTTTGTTAGTGCCATGGAAATATGGCTTTATTGTAGGAATGAAGGCAAAGAGAGGCACTTAACTTGTTTATCACACACATTAGGGACACATAACTCTGAAAAAGACTAATTTATATTATTTAAATTTTCAATTTACTTCATTATGAAATATATTATGTGTATCTAGTGATCTATGCCAAAATACTTGGCTAGAAATATAGCTACCTTCAAACATTTCCATTTTTTAGGAAAAAGTGAAATGAGTCTTAAAAATGATCCCATATATAATCTATGGGGTTTTGGCCCTGTAAAGACATCTATAATTTAAGGAGATCATCTATTCTAGACATGAGAAATTGCATTTCATATTTTTTCTTGGCTTGAATTTCAAGCCCATTCTTTCTATAGTTTTCATTTGTTTGATTTTAGTGTAAAGGAGACAATATGAGCTATTGGTGAGGACTACTAATTGCTCACTAATTGTAAGAGGCTAAATATATATGTTTGATTATACCCTAGCTTACGGTTATATGTAATGCAATGTGCTAAGGATGGAGGTGCTTCCCTAATGAGCCTAAGCACTAAAACCCCATCTAGCTAAGGCTAGCCAAACTCACAAAAAGATATTAAAGGTGTAGTGTGTATAAAAACTCAATATAACCTAGCTAAGGAGCTATGAATCCCCTAAGATAGTAGTTTAACCATATAATAGACCTAGTTCTAGGTCCATACTCTCCTAGGTAATCCTCAACATCAACCAACTAGCTTCTTACAACCATCCATACCTTAAACATTTCAACCTTGAGATGTGCCAGATTTTAAAGTAGCATCCTTAAGATCCTTAGAATAAAATTTTAAAGATGTGCCTAATTTTAAAGTGGCATCCTTAGGACAAAATCTCAAGGGATAAATGTAAAAATGCATCATACTAAATTAGATATGCACCAATTTAGAAAAAAGAGGGGTGAGTGGGGCCCATGCACGTGTTGTTTAGGTCCCAAGAAAACCAGAAGGTACATCTTTGTAAGGTAGGCCATGCCCTCATGATCAATCAATAATGTCCTGGATGCAGCATACTCTAATAAGTTCTCCTATCACCTAGGTCCCATGAAATTTGCCATGGCACTACTTCATATGTATAGCCCTGCTTTCCAAATCAAACATTTTGGATCCTTATAGTACATGAAAAGTGAAAAGCTCCCATCTCCAAGATCCTATGTAATAAAATTATTGAGTCCTACATCAGAAGTCCCATTGATTTCTATCTCAATAAGGATCAACAAACTCTTCATTACCAATAAAGTTTGTGGAATCCCCATGATAATCCATGTTTGGCTAAACATCAATATCATCACAATCATCCACTGTATTAGTGGAATGTTCAAGGTCCTCTATGTCATGCTTATGAATATATTGCAAAAGAAATAAGTGTACCATTTATGTTTCAAAGTTCCTCTAGCACTCCTCAAATTCAAATGTGGGAGTATCATTAATAACATGAACTACCATCTAAACCAATGAAGCCCCATTGTCTTACCCATCTAGCAATGGCATGATCTCTACATAAAAGTCAATATAGTACTCAAAGTATGTGGGATAATCCCCAAAAGACACTCCCTAGGACCTGTGGTTTCCCATGGAGCCCATATTTAACTGTGTATTGTCCAAATTTGAATGTTTCCACACATCAATCTCAGCATGACAACTAGACTCCTTTACATCATAATTCTCATGAGCTTGAGCATTAGTATCATCTATTATAGAAGCATGTTCCTCATAAAAAGTGGGTCCTTAAGATATATGATCCTTGGTTCTCCAAACAATGCTAGTCATATTCCATGCAAAATCCAAGACATCCTCATCAACATCTATGTAGTGACTCCAGTCATCCTATTCCTTGTAATCATACTTGTGGACTAGATATCCTTTTCATGGAACTATCATACATATATGCATAATCAAATTGTCTATACCTCTCATAATCATCATGTATACACTAAGAATTGGTCTTTGTATATATGTGTTCTGTTTTTTCCCATAGGCATAGTCACAATCATCATAATATGAATCTACCTCTATCCATGTATTCTTCCCCATACATATCATATTTCATCATGTACTAGTGCAAGAAAACACTCCAACTAGAAGCATAGCCTATCATGAATCGTGTGGTGAGGGGTCTTTCTCAAACTAGTACACCAAACATGCAATACATGTAAGGAGAAGTTCATTCATAACAATAGAGATGGAGGCCAAAATTTTATTTCTTCTTATTCTTCTACACACTATACAGTGTCCTGAATGTATAGGTAAGATTCAACATCAAGAAAAGGAGCCTACTAAGTCAAACATTGCAAAACTAACTAATCCCCACTAATGTTATAACTATGCCAACTATAGGTAGATGTAACTAACCAAATATAATATAAGTTATGAGTCACTCATTGGCCATGGGAGAGTCATAATGCCCACCCACATGCTAATTCTATGCATGCATACCCATCCAACTAGGTAGTCCATAATCAATGTCTGCACATGTTGAGCTTGCCATCTCAAAACTCTCCCTTAAGAGCTCAAATGCATCTCCCTCAAGCTCAACACTCTCTCTCAACTACATCTTTAAAATTCTAAGTAAGCTTTAAAATCTTCAATGCTTCTTTATACCCAATGCCTTTGTGAAAATGCCAGTTAACTGGCCTTTCTTTTCACTATTCCAAGTAAATACTACACTACCAACCAAGTTAAAATATGTATCCCCTAGTAGATCTTCTATCCAACATGATAATAGCCCAATCTATATTTATGTATCCAAAATTTTTCACACCCTTATCTACTAATAAAGAAATCGATTATATAAGGTACATATCACATACCTTAATGTACATCTGATTGCAATGAGATGAGGCTTCCTAGGTACCTACATAAACTAACTCACAAGCCCAACATACTTCCTCTTGCAAAACACTATCCATCCACACATATGCAAGAAGGCATTCTTCACATCCAACTACAACAAAGTTCAACTTTTAGTTACTCTCAAAGCAATCACACATTTCCATTCTATCAAATTGGACTACATGTCTCTTCATAGTCTATTCCATATGTCTAAGCATAGCCTTTTACAACCAAACTAGCCTTATCCATGCTAACCAAACCATTTTCATTATGTTGTCAGAGTGTGTAGGGCAGAAGGTCTACTGCAAGGTTAAGAGACAAAAGGGTGTAGGGAGATTCAAATATGGAAGAAGATAAAAGAAAGATAATTTAGAATTTCGAAGATTTAATGGGGATAGATAAAGATGAAACTGAGTGACTTCATTTCATACAACTCAGTAGAGCAATCAATTTGCAATACATCTGATAAATCTTATAGATATGCACAAGAAAAAGGCACATGCACACACTTGGGATGGCATCCCAACACAAACTGAGATGATGACTCAGTATACACACTAATACATGAATAATCCCTACCAAACATAACCCAAAAGCTCTAGGTAACACTCAAAATCTCATGCATACATCAATCTATTCATGGAACTTGATAGGTGGCACCACCATAGACAAGACACATGAGTCAAAATGCATAAATCCTTGTAAATACCCTCTACATGCCTTCAAAAGAACTTAAACTTTGTAATTACAATTTTATTATAGCAATAAAACATGGTATAGATTCCACCCCAAATCCAACAGAGACTCTATCTTTGTTGTTTACATTATGTCTACCAAAGGTAGTGATCGAAAATCAAGCATCATAACTCAAGAGAAGCCCTATTTGAGCATCAAATCTTCATTTTCAACTTGTTACCCTATTCTTAATTGCTATTCATATCCCAAAGCAATCCACATGAAGAGCATAAACCCAATAAAACTCCTCTTTGATGATTAAGTAAGGCTTCCGTGATACTTGGGACTAAGAATCCAGTGAGAGATCACCTCAAAGACCTTGTGAGATATGAAGATCTTCAAGGTTAGCTTGCAGGATGTAGGAGGTATGCTCCAATGTATCTGAAGTTAGGAGGTATTCTTTATCAACTTCTTTAGCTTTTGAATAGTCCAATGCAAACTAAGACTATGGCTCAGTATACACACTAATACATGAGTAATATCTACTAAACATAATCCAAAAGTTATGGGTAACACCTCAAAATCTCATGCATATATCAATCTGTTGATGGGAAGATGATATGTGGGACCACTATAGACAAGACATATGAATAGAAACGCATAAATTTCTATAAGTAAACTCTACAAGCCTTCAAAAGCACTTTAGCTACGCAATTACAATTTTATTGCAATAGTAAAACATGGTATAGATGCTACCCCAAATCCAAGAGAAACTCTATCTTTGTCGTCTATACTATGTCTATCAAAGGTAGAGATCAAGAATCAAGTGGTATAACTCAAGAGAAGACTTGTTTCAGCATCAAATTTCATTTTCAACTTGTTTCCCTATTCATGACTATTATTCACAGCCCAAAACAATCCACATAAAGAGCATAAACCCATCAAAACTCCTCTTTGATGATTAAGAAAGACTCCCCCAATGTGTGAGATTGAGAATCAAGTGAGAGATCACCTCCAAGGCCTTGTACTTGTAGGGTAGCTTGCCACCCTCTCCTCCCCTCTTTTTCCCTATTCGAAATAGTTCCAATACTCTTCTTCCTCCTCTTCAATGCATGAGCCTCTAGCTCACTTACTTTCTTTGGCTCTTTCTCCTACCTTTCCCTTATGTCCTCTCCTAGTTAGTATGCCATCACTTTTGCCTTTGTGGCCACATTGGACAGTAGCTACGTGATTAGTCCTATTGGTGCCCCTATATATATGCTAAGCCACATGTTCATCAACTCCCAAGACTCCACTTAACTAACTCCTATTATCAGGACAATGAGCAAGTTAGAAAAGCCCGGTGACTAAGAAGTCTATCACTTACCATTCTATAGACAAAGCATGAACTCTCACAAGACAAAGCATATCCCACTTTCACACACTATGTTAAAAATCCAATAACATCCATCCTCTTTAAACCTATATGTCCTTTGGAGGAGGTGCCATATCAAGACAAAAATTGGGCCCAACACTAGCTCTAAGGCTCTAGTCGATGGGCCTCTATGCTGCTCAACCAAAACACCCTAAGGCCTCACGATCGTGAGCATCTAGAGGCTAACCACACTAATTTAACTTAGGCATGCATTTATACCATTTATAGTCAAAATTTCCCAACTCCTCATAGGGAGTACCCAAATGTAATGGTGCCTAGCACCTCATAGCACATACACTGAGAGCACCCCTCGACTGTGTGTCACGGCCCACTATGGCTCTCCTACACCTCAAGTATTGGCCCCAAGATACACTATTCAAACATATAACACATACAACACATAGTCCTCTCTTTATAAAAACAATTCAAAGAGATGAAGTATAATCCTCACTAAATCAATCCCCAAATAAACAAATGTACTAAATGTACAACTTGGGACACTTCTCACGCTCTCAATGTGGGTCAACATTTATGAAACCAAGTCCTATGCAATTTAGGAGCTGATACTCGTTTGATACCATGTATATAGAATGTGATGTAAAGGTGAATGCCCACAAGTGCACAAACAATTTATTTAATCAAATCAACAAGGTGGATATGCACAACCAATTCCTTTCATGATTTTCATACTACTAGCGTATTTATTTTATTGCATAGGGGGGGACAACACCGAGCATACTCGTGCTACTGAACCCCATAACTTTTAAAATAAGTGCATCCTATATATAAAATGCATTATAAAAATTAGTTTTCAACCTATATTCAGCACTCATGACCCTCCCCTCCGTGCCATGATTTAATGTTATGCTTGTGGTGGTAGGTGTAAAGAGTGTTTCCATGTCATTTTCTTGTCTAAAAAGTAATAAATCACACATTATAACATGTAAATGGAGCTAAGTTAAGGCTAAATCTCATGCCTTAGGCCCACCATACATTCAAAAATACATTTGTAAATTTTTGTAATTTTTTTGTATATAAAATCTATTTTTTCTATTTTTCTATATTTTTTCTATTTATTTACTAATCATTACTAATTTTATTTTATAATTCAACCTAATTAAGATTACTAGGATTCACCACTATCTTTCATTTCATCCCATAATAACATGATTTTTCTACCCGAAATAGAAAAAGCCCCTATTTTTCCACTTCAATATCGCATTCATGCTTTAAATAACTATAACAATCACATTTAGCTACAGGTTCTGCATATTATCACTTATAGTCCTCAAAGACATGTCAAACAAGATTCCCATCATATGCACTTCATTTAGACCATAAAAATATAAAAAACAAGCAAATTTTCTTCATAAAATGGATGTACTGCTAAATTGCATGTTTTAGGTAATGAAAATTAAATGTGTGGATAGCCATTGGACCCACCGTATCAATCTCCACACAGCGTAGGACATCACTTCTTAGCGTCCTCTCAACCTTGCATCAATCCAATGCATGTGGGACTAGCATTCTTCATCCCGTTCTTCTCTTTCCATTTCCTACATGAATGGTCTCTTGGAGAAGAGAGATAGAGGAGAGAGAAAGAGAGAATTTGGAACTCCACAACCAAGCAGCCATGCCTTGCGGGAAGACAAGTGAAGGAGAGTGAAAAAATGGAGTAGGCATGTGTGATCAGATCCATGGGTTGTTTTCAGCCCCAACCCCCCTCTTCATCAAATGGTGATGATGTCATGTTTTTTTATCACGTCGTGAAAAAAACCGCCCCCCAAGAATCGTCAATTTTTGGGGCACTAAGTATCCCAAGGGCCATGCCCTTTTAAATGTTGCACTATTTGAACCCCCAAGTGTCTGTGGCCTCTAGTTCCTCCTATGTCCGGTGCCCAATTTAGCTTCAAAAAAATTTTGCATGTCTGTCTTAAAGTTTTGAATTGTTCTATTTCAATTCAGCACCTTAAAATTTTATGAAAATTTTGCAACCACTACAAAGGTTGATCTTTTGAAGCGCTTTGAATTCCCATCTTCCACAACAACTTAAAGTCGTTAGGTTCGCATCTTTTGCTTTTAGTGAGCTTCCATTTTTGCTTTAAAATGACATATTTTGGCACCTCGCTAGCTCTTTTTCCAGCTTAAAATCCCACTCTCATTGGCAATCACGGGATAGAGCCACTCAGTCTATCTATTAACCCCAATGTAAGACAAAAAAAAAGGAAGCAAAAGAAAATTCAAGAGAATTCAAAAATGTGAAAAATGTGGCCTAAGGGAAGGAGTAAGAGAAGAAAACGCCAAAAGCACAAGGGCAACCTTCAAAGTTCAAAGTAAATAAAAAATGAAAAATGCACATTTTAAAATGCAAAAGCACCCCTAATTTTTTGTAAGAGAGCGTCAGGCTCTCTCCTGTGCAATTTGTAATGTGTAGACACGCATAGATGAAGGGACATTGTAAATAGAAGGAAAGAGCAAAAGAGGACCTAGGCAAGATGGCTGGTCATGTAAAAAATGGGATGGGCACCCAAAAGGGATTAGGGCATGTATAAAAGCCAAAAAGTAAATAGATAAGCTCATTCTTAGTGTGTGACAAAAGTGGCTCTCCTCTTCTTCTTGTCTTCTTCTTGTTCTTGCTTATGCTTGAGAGAGTGAGTGAGGGAGTGTGTGAGAGTAAGGGAGTGAGTGTGTGAGGGTGAGAGACTATAGTGGAGAAGCTCTCTATCTTCTCCTCTCTTCTTCTTCCTCCCTTCTCCTCACCTCTTGTCTCGCGTGGCTATGGAGCATGGAGCTTGAAGGTGGAGGACTGAGGTTGCTTGAGATCGAATCTTAGATCATGGAGCTATTGAAAGGTTCAAGACAGAAGGGAACTTGATCAGGCATGGAGGTAAGCTCACTACACTTGTAGGGTAGAGGGTGCACACGACTATGTGAGAGGTATCCATTAGCATTCGACTCAAAAGGCTTGTGTAATAAGTGATCTGTGGGTCTTGGTAGTCGAGCGAAAGCTCCCACATTTTGCTTTCATTGCCACGACCAATGGATTCAAGCCTTGAGTGCTTGCGTGTCTGAATCAAGCATTGGAGTAGGGTTTTCCCCCAACCGGTGCTTGAGGTAGATAGGTAGGAAGAAGGCGCATTTGATCTTTATTGTGCAAGTAAGTGTTTTGGATTCATGAAGTTTAGATAGGTCGACTTAATTAGCATCAGTATTTGCTTGTGATTTGTAGCTCTTTGTAGGAATTTAGGTTAAAAAATAAGGGAAGAAAAAAGAAAAAACACAGTAGGATTTCGTTGTAACAGTAGGCCTAAATCAAAGTGCAAAAGAGGAAAACTAGATTGGAATCCAGGAAGAAAGAGAAAGGGGCATCAAAGGAGTATTGGAAAGGGAGTTTAAGACCCTGAGGAAGGGAGAGAGAGCTCATTTTCACTTGAGGGTTTAAGAGAGAGAGAGAGAGAGAGAGAGAGAGAGAGAGAGAGAGAGAGAGAGAGAGAGAGAGAGAGAGAGAGAGAGAGAGAGAGTTGACAGGTTGCTGCACGAGACCAAGGAAGTAGAGATCGCATTTATTCGCATGATTTCAGTACATATGACACCTATAGGTGAGCTTCCTCTGTTGTTTATATGTTATAGATTGTATCTAGAGTTGGCATGACCCTAGGGTTGCGAATTGAAGCCAAACAAATCGAATTTGTACCATGCACTATGCATTTGTGCAAACGGGATCAAACCGTCCGATTCCCAGAATATCGAATGTTCGATCAGGAACATCTAATTCTCAAAATCGAAATCAAACACCAAAATCAAAATCAAACGCTAGCCACCAAAATAAAAAATTCGGAATCGGACACTTGATTCTGGGAATCAAACAAAAGCTGTCAAAATCTGATAGATGAATAGAACCCAATTTTTGACATGTTGTGACCTGACCAAACCCAGATAGGAGCCAAACCCTAGCTATAGGACACCCCAGTGTGCTCCCAGGCAAGTAGATAGGACAAAGAGCATATTCTCCCAAAGATTTGGCACTTGACAGAGTCCAAGAGTTACTGCAACCACTAACCGTTCCCAATAGAGACCCTGACCAGACCAAGAGAGTGACCACAATCTGTGCCTTAGGGTCGGAGTGGGCCAAAACCAAACGAAGGGGGGAGGCGAGACTTGCATTGAATTGGTTGCATTCGTACATCACATTATTTAATCACTTGAAATGCACATGAAAAGTTGAAAGCTTGATTTCACAGGATGCACAATCAAGAGCGTTACTCACAAGGCAATTACTTTAATTAGATGTCTGTTTGGAATAACAAGGAACTCATACAAGATAACATAAATTGAATGAACCTACGATTTGGACTCGACATTGCCTGACTTAATTAACCTGATCAACACCTTAGTGGCTTAGGAAACAGCCGACATGTCTGGCCTTAGCACCAAATCACAAAAATGATGAGCTTGACGTGGGAGATTTCCCAATCAATATCCAACGAATGATCAATCGATATGACTTGCAAACCAACATGAAGCCTCACGGTAGGCCAGCTAAGAACATCATAGCTGACCTTCAGGAATAGCGAAAATTGGCAAGGAAAGCACTACAAGGCATAAGCGCTTACAATCAGGAACAACGGGTTAAAAGGCTAAGGCAAGAAAATGAAATGTGAGAGGTCCAACGCGTCTTAACACTTGCTAACCGAAATTGGATAGGACCCAATGTAGAGAGGGAGAGAGAACTAGAAGTTGACCTTATGCTGAGTGAGCTTCTTACGAAGTGACTCTTAGATAACACAACTGTGGAACAGAGAGGAGCGGTCCTAGCAACTTCATTCCTAGCAGGGAGAGGCATCACTCTGAATATGAAGAGCCAAATGAAGATACCCATAGTTGCTAAGGAACTCAACAAGTATCAGCCCAATAATGACACTTATAGCTTTGTAGAGCAATTCAAGTAGGTATGCAGCAAGGCAAAGAGCTTGACGGACCCTGCTCAACATGCACAAGATTTTAGTCTCTACCTCAGGGATGAAGGACGAATGTGGTATACTAGTCTAAAAAATGCAGAATGCAATGACTTCAACAACAACTAGGAAAAAAATAAACTCACAAATGGGCCTTTTAGCCCCCCCTCTCTCCTCCTTAAAACAAGGAAAAGAGGAGAGAAGAATACACTACAACAAAAAGGGTTCATAGACGCGCTTATAGACACAATATTTGAATTGTGAAAAAAAATGTTGGGCACGTTTATTAATGCATCTATTTGCGCATCTACAAAATCGCATCTAAAAGCGCGCTTATGATCAGAGTTACACACACACTTAGATACACCTATAGACGCGCGTATAAACGCACTACATAAATATATAATCATATTTATAAAAAAGTGGACATATTCATATTGTGCGTCTATACAAGCATGTATCTACGCGTCTAAAACCGCATTTACTCTGAAAGTTTTTGACGAGAATAGATGCGCATTTATCCAGCAATTTAGACGCGCTGATAGACGCGCAAAACAGAGGTATGAAGAAAAAACCAGAGAGCATGTGGCCACATGCTCTCTGGTTTTTTCCCCCCCATTAAAAACAAATTGTATGCTTAGGGAAAATAGAGAAAGATTATTTCGAAGATTGGATACTGAAAACAAAACAATGTATGTAGCACACGAAATTTCATATATATAGATGAAACATTTTTACATTATGAGTTCTAGTGCTTGTGACATCATGGTCGCAAGCACTAGCTGAAAGTAATACATATCAAAAATGAAACTTACAAGCCAAGGGGAGGCATGCATGCATGGGGCTCCTCTATATCTCCTCAAAAGAGGCATCATCATCGCTACCACCACCGCTGCCTGTGCCACTGCCGTTGCCACCACCACTACTGCTAGTCCCCCCTTCGCTATCCTCAACTGCATCAGGGTTCGCCTACACAAAGGATTAAGGTATATAAATACCATTACAAACAATAAATTAGAGTTATCTATACTTTTCATGTAAAAAATAAAACATACCTTTTCTGGTGGTGGAATCCTCATGGCACGATTATATTTCTCCTCCATGATGAGTCCCTCCTTGTAGAAATGCTGCCAAGTGGACGCTCGGTTATGACCTCGATGGTAGCCTACCTCTCTAGGAGTAGGCATCCTACCAACGATATGATACTACAAAACAATTTGAATATACAACGTATTAAAACACACTACATAATGAAGTGAAATAAATTGCAAAATTTAATTTAAAAAAAGAAATCAAATAATACTTACAAACTCAGCCTCCCATGACTCCCTGCCACCCGATCCATAATGCGACGATCCCATGGTTGCCATCTGGATACGTCGCCCCTCTGCATGCTGGCGACTTGTCATTTTCTCCGTTGCTCTCTTCTTGGCCTCTTTCCACTCCTTGCGATGGCAATTGGGTGGTGGGCCATATTCAGGGCGCCCCTGCTCTTGTCTCCGCAATGACTCCTTGGCGCGCGTCATAAGGTGAGACCTCTTGTTATGAAGCACGTCTCTCACCTTTGACCGTCCCCAATCATCTGAGAATCGTGAATTCTCGGGATTAGGGTACCTTTTATGTATTGCCCGCAGCACCTCTTGCCACAAACCATTTTTTTGGTGCTTGAAGGGAATCATGCAATCTTTGTATGTGGCATGCAGGACACTCCTCAAGTAGGCTATCACTTCCCTCCCCTCAACGTTATGCAAGATACCACCAATATCAGTGATAGAGTAGTACATTTATGGAGGCTCACCTCTCTCATTTTCCGGTGAGGGTGATCGAGAGCCACCACCTAGGCAATCCCCACAAAGCCCTCAACCTCCTCGTCCTCCTGCACCACTCTTCCTCCTCCCTTGACGTGCACTACCCTCTACCTCACTCGATACATGTGCTTCTACAGATGCAAGTGCTTCGGCCGATCCATGTACCTCAGCTGATCCCTGTGAAGGCAAAGATGTGATAGGTGTCCCAGACATCACACTGAAAACCTCATCTGCAGTGGGAGGGCGACCAAGATAATTGGTCATCTCCCCCATGAATTGCTCCTTGTTGAATGGGGTGCTGGAGGATCGAGGATTCCACATCTATACAAGAAAAATCATATTACCCTGTGCAGATAAAACATATTATATACAACGTCTATACCTACGTCTCTGTGCGTGTCTACACCTGCGTCTTTGTGAGCGTCTATCAGCGCGTCTCTGTGGACATCTGTCAGCGCGTCTATTTCTGTGTCTACACTGTCATTTGGATGCGCTCGACAGACGCGCATAGTCGCACCATTTCTTCTCAAACTTGCTTAAAAAACAAAGCTAAAAAACCTCCATAGATGACAAGATCCAGCATGTGAAGAGAGAGAAGAGAGAGACAAACAAACAGAGAAAGCAAACAAGATTGAGAGAGAGAAGAAGAACTCACCTTCTTTGCTTGTTCCAATGGGTGGCGGCGGCGACTAGGTTGCAAGCTCCTTGTCCTCCTTCTCCCTTCCCTTGGTAAGTTGCTTCAATCTTGTTCTCTTCCTTGTTGTTTGGCTCTTGTTCTTAACTCTTTGGCTCTTCTTTCCTCCTGTCCTCTTTTTACTCTTATTTCCTTGCCTCATTGTCTTCATGAAGTGATAGATAGACACGAGTAGTGATGTCAAGCTTGAACTGCAGAAAACGCACAAAAAACGCAGGAAAGCACAGGTTTGAAAAGAAAGCCACAACTTTTTTTAACTTTTTCTATACTTGCATGGCGCGTCTGTCAGTGCGTGTAATGGCGCGTGTATATGCGCAGATAATTCCTGTTACACGCGCTTACAGACGCGCAGGAACAATTTAAGGAATGAATGCATGCATTTAGGGAATCAATTGACCTATGTAGTGACATATATAACAAAGCTTGAGGATAAGAGATAACACATTGGCAAGTCAATTGGCACATATATATGTAGTGACTTACTAGACCATCCCACTTACAATTGCATATTATCCCACTTACGTATCAATAGGTGGATAAAGCATGAATGGTTTTTAGCTAGAGAAAGATAATGCAATGAAGGTGTACACGAAAGAGATAGAGAAAGGCATATTATCCATCAATCAATCAAAGATATGTACATGAAGTGACTTGATATAGTAATTAAAGTATCGTCATTTTTAGGATACTCCATTGACTTCTGCAAGTTTCTATAACCTTGAAGTAGAATATAGCCAACCACACTGTCCATGGAAGGAAAACTTGGCCTCATCAAATTAACCAAGTTAATTTACTTATACATTTCATAGATAAGAGATTTGTAGTTGGCTTGTTGGTATTAGTCACCAACAACAAGTGGACACACTGGCTAAAGATGCTGAAAAGAGGACATGTGCACATTGGTTACATGTGGTCCACCTTATCTAAAATTATATGTGAGCTATAAGTGCACCTTGACATGATTGGAATAGCTTGCATATGCACAAGCCAACTGATTTACATCAATCTACTCATGCTATGAATTGGCATGCATGGCTAGGTTAAGTGCACAACATTAAATGAGACATGTGAGTGTATTGATCAGTTCTCTCTCTCTCTCTCTCTCTCTCTCTCTCTATATATATATATATATATATATATATATATATATATATATATATATATATATATATATATATATATATATATATATATATATATATATATATATTGCAAATGCACAAGTCAACCTTTGATTTATATATACATCCAATCATCATGCCCTATCCAATCACATTTGTATAGGGCATGATTGGATGTATATAGGGCATGAAATCACATATATGTAATTAGCTTTGAATGATTGGATGTATATTTGTAATACTCAGAAAGAAGTAAAGTTGGTAATGTATATCATGTCCTATACATGTATATCATGTCCTAGTGTATGATCCAGGTGTAATTATGTCATATATACATCCAATCATGCCCTATTCAAAAATATACTAGTTGTTAAGAGGTTTGGTCATATTGCGGTAACCTCTTGCTTGCATGATATGTTTTAAACTACTCAGAATCTTGGGAAATTTAAAGAAAAGATAGGATTCTTTGCCACCCAAGCCTACCCTACTTACTCTATTGTTGCCTAAGAGATTGTTGCAAGGGATTCCCCCAATTATGAGGTCAATCTTTCCCACTGCATCCACAATCTCAGCCAACTTATCATCAGTAAGATCTCTAACATCATCCTCCATTTGAAATTGGCCTGTTTGTAAGGTTTTGTTCCACTAGCTGGCTATTATGTTTTTACATTTATCATTGATCTCCACAATAACAATAGCCTTCAAAATTATACCCAATTTGTGCAATGCCACTTCTTTCCCACCAAGGCTCAAGAATAAGGACAGAACTGTTAAACCTTGTGAATATAATTCTTTCACTAGTGAAAGACTGTACACAATAGTATTGACCTGAAATGAGTTGCCCAATGCATCATATCGATCTGAAAGGGTAGAGCAGCCTCAAGTGTGGCCACAATCATATCCAAGCACTAGCTCAATCTCATGGGGTTCAAGTGGGGCAGCTTGGCCTGGGCTGGACCCAAACCAAGTTCCATATTTTGCATGCTAGGACAATCTCATGTTGAATATAAGAAGGTATCTTGCTTTCTTTGTGGGAAGAAAATATTTTTATGATCAATCCACATATAGTGCTAGGGGCACCCCGTGTGTTTATGCAATTCAGCTTCTCTCTCGGATCCCATGGGGGCCAATACTTCTTTGTTTTCGGAAGCACCTCAAAGATTGTCATGGGAGTAGGGGGAAGGATCAACATTCTTCCATCTACTGGAAGGTTATAAACATAACCACCTCAGCCTAAAGCATGCTGAAAAATATCTAGAGTCTGTGAACTCTGGATCTATGCCATTAAAATGTCCTTTAATGATCTCCCACTCTGAATTGGGAACATTCTCAACATTTTCAAAATAGAAAAAGGGAGGGCCTTCCATCAAACTATTCAATGGTTTTGGCTTGCCTTTAAAAAAGCCAGGAATTCCAAAACCCATGCCCTTTTTGAACTTGAAGGGTGGGATAGAACCTAGATGTGGACGTAATGTTTTTCCATTCATAGATTGAGTCTCGAGCCATAAAACACTCGAGTCTTCACTGGCACTTTTATCCAAGTCTAGAGTAGGAGTAATGCTGATCTTTGTTTTAAGGCCCAAATAAGTGTACCATAGCTTAAGGGATCTTTCATCTACCTAGTATATTTTGCTACAGACACCTCGTGAGGGTCCAGCATGTCTAGTTATTTGAACACCTTGTGAGGGTCCAGCATGTCTAGTTTGATCTTTTATCTTTTACGACTAGTGCACATTATTCAATGCACTTTGGTGTGAGGGTAAACATCTTCGAACTCAACGTATAGATGAAAAGAGAAATACCCAAGATTGTGGTGTCCTTGCTCACTTTGAGGATGCCAATGGTACTTCAATAATTATTAACTCTATTTTTTTAATTCAATGATTCAATGTGTATTCTTAATTCTATGGTTTTTATCATGCACACACGTGCATGCTCAAGAATCAATTTCAGGTGGTTAAATAATTATTAACTTTGGTTTTTTAATTATGTGAATTGCAATTTTAGGTGGTTAAATAATTGTGCGTCTACTGGCACGTCTATATTAGCGTCTATTTGGGTGGATATATAGACGCACAATTCGCGTCTATTTACACGCACGTTTACACACACTTATAGACGCTATGATAGACGTGCCCGACTTTGCGCATCTAACATGCGCGTCTATGCCTCGTTTCTGTTGTAGTGATAGTAAAATAATCCTCCTCTCTCTCCACTTTTGCAATCTCGTTTTGTCTTTTTTATATTATCTACAAAGATATACTCAGATTCTTTCTCTCTCGTCATTGAAGAAGTCTTTTTCAACCAAATTTTATATTCAAAAAGGAGTTAGTTATGGGAGTGTGGTGCTTCGTTTTCAATGCAAAATGATTAGTAGATACGAGATAATTGATATTTTAACCGAGAACAAGGAAAATTAAATTTTGAAAGTTCCTTTTAAGATATTTTGGGGATTTTTTATATCCTAGCTTTTGGTAAAAAAAACAAACCAACTAGTTAAATTTTATGTTTTTTGGAGATGTTTTTGGAAGCAAAATAGAAATATCTAAAATACAAAAAGTCTTGGACATCCCTACCCTCTCAGTTATTTCCCCCCATATCTATACTCTCTCATGGCTCTATTGTGACCTCTTCTCTGTGTTTATGCAACCTTCATTAACAGAGTGAATTACTTACACCCTCCTTTCCCTTGGCACCTTTGTGTGCCTCTCTGTGAATCTCCACTCTACCTCTTGTGACAACCAAGTAGGTTCCCCGTTTCTATTAATAGTAAAATGAATACAGGAAAAAAGGACCTACATATTGAGGTAGAGATTGAATATGCCCCATTATTCAAAAGAACCCAACATACTAGTGTCAACCCTCAGGTTTTGCAGAGTTACAGGCAAATAGGATTGAAACATCTGGATTTGTGGGTTGATGGGGGAATCTACCCAATTAACCCCTTAAACAATAGACCTCCAACTTTCTCAAGAATCACAAATTTGCTGAAGTATGTGTGCGTAGGTGAAAATGGGTTACTTGGTTATACTAGGTAGCTCAATGATCAGACGTTCAAAGTATTTACAACTTGCTAGGCAACCATAAAAAATTGCCATGATGTGATTGCTGCACATCAATTTCATATACAACACCTCATAGGACAAGTGGTACAACTGAATGACATTGTAATTCAGCAAAACAATCAAATTATTTCAATGCAGGACAATATCCATGACATTGGTATCTCATATGAGGAGGCAAAGGCACAATTAAAAGACTTGAGAAAGATCAACAACAAGCTAACACAAGAGCGCAAACGAAAGAAGAAGCCAATCAATGAGTTAATTGTGAATAGTGGCTAGTGGAAGTGATGTATCAAAGCATGTAAGGTAGCTTAGAAAGAGAACCTAGGTGAGGGTGAGGTTGGATCATGTATTAGTAGATTGCTGAAGGCAAATACACTGGAAAATGCTTTGAGCAATCCTAAGTTTAAGGCTGTGAAGGAAAATGCGATTGAGTGCACATTAAAATATGTGTCAAATGAGTTCTCAACTGTGGATGCACAATCTATTTGTGACAGGGCCGGCATTAGCACAACGACTTACTCAAAGATATTCAAAGGTGTAAAGGCTAGGTTTGGTCGTGTGCTGAAGAGAAATAGAGTCGTGCCTCTTCCACAACCTTCAAAGTTAATAGAGGTCTGACAACAACTTAATACAAAGGTTTTGGAGTTGATAGGAGATCCCATGCATGCTCAATGTGTGGAAACACTAAAGGTTGGGACCAAAAATGCATATGAGGTGAAGTTTACCAAACTCAATAATTACTATTTAGATTTAAATAAGGTGCAATTGGAAATGGTAGTGTACTACAATATATCTATTGAGGAATGTCATGGTAAATTGCAGTTTGTTATAAAATTAGATGAAAGTGAGGTCGTCAAAGGAGTAAAGCTTGAAAGAGTTAGTATAACTCTAATGAATAGAGCCTTACAATTCGATAAGAACAACCCAGGGAACTTTAGTGTTCAATTTGAGTGCCATGTTTGGTGGCTTGCTGCATTTGAAGTTCCTAAGGAAACATTTGAGGTGTTGCAGCTATTCTTTATGCACACAAGCATTCCAAGCATCATTGATAGTCAGAAACATGGTGAGATGCTCTCGATTGAAGGGTATGGTCAATATTTGGTTGAATGGAATCTTGCTTGAGATTTGAAAACTTTAAAATGCATGTGTGGAATCTCCAATGGTGCAAATACAAAGAATCCATGCCTATATTGCTTGATAGAGAGGGTGGAAGGAAAGGATGGAAAGAAGAACTGGCGAAAGGTGACAAGTGCTACACCGACGCGCAATAGAGAAGATCCCACTTGGAAGCCCATCTTCAACATTCCCTTGGATCGTATTCACATTTGTTCATTGCATGATTTTGTCTGAATCATGGAGAAACTTGTATATGAATACATTTGCTTTGCTTATAGAGTGCAACCAGAAAAAGAAGCCATTGCAATGTGTAGGAATATGGAGCGAGTGCTATCAGAAATTGGGCTACATAAGCATCAAGTGACGATTGAAAAAGATGAGAAGAGATTAGGAAAATCTGGTAACTTGCCAAAAAAGCCTTGCTTTGGAGGAGCAAAGGCTAGGAAGTTTCTCTCAGTACTCATCAATGAGGAACGAAATGTCATGGTTCGTAGGCCGTAGGACTAGGATGGGTGGAAAAAGTTACATTTCGCAGTTCTTGATTGAAGTAATGGAGGAAAAACAAGATTGGCCAAAGCTAAGTTTTGGATAAGTCTTAACAAATTGGCTCCGTTACTTCGCAAGATGGTGTTTAACAATGAAGATAAGCAAGAATTTATCAATGTTGTGCATAGCTTCTACGAAAACATGGTGGAAGCATGGGGCAAAAGCTCTATCACACATTACATGGTGCGTACTAAGTTCATATTTTAAAATTGTATGAATTGTATAAACTATTGAGCATAACTTTACTCATGTGTGATATGTGTCTTTGTAGCATATCGTTGAGGCACATGGGCCATACTTTGCAGAAAAGGGAAGCATTGGAATTTGGTCCACACAAGGGATGGAAAATTCACATTGGATAGCACATGGTGCATACCAAAGAAAAATTGATCATGGTGGAGGGGTGAATGGTAGCAATCCAATGATCCAATTGCTATCTTGGTGGTATAGGATTATAGTAGCGGATGAAGCTAAAATCTGGCAAAAGAGAGCAAATGAAAGTGCTAATGAATTGGCTGCAGACATGATGGAATCACGTCGTGTCACTAAAAGAGTGTGTTATGAAGCCTCAAATGCCAAAGAAAACCATGCCAAGTGGCTAGAAATAAGGCTTCAACAAGGCAGCAAATGGGTTTGAAAAGAGCTAAGATAGTAAGATGAACAATGTGTGTTAGTGTGAATGCAATTCATAGTTTAAGAGAGAAAGAGAGAGTGTGCATCTACGTCAATGAGTCTCACAGTTTAGGATTATATAAAAGAGGGTTTCACTTTCTATCTTATTCATTGAGTTCTCACATCTCTTGTGCAGGAAAGATGGCTAGGTCTAAGGCAGTTGCAAATAAGCTTCCGCTCAGAGTCCCATATTGCGTTTAGCCCCTTGGAGCATCTACTAGCTCAAATGCACCCCCTTCTCAACCTAATCCACCTTCCTCAAGTCGCCCTCACAATGGTCCTCCTCAGCATCTCCACAAGAAACACAAGTGGAAGCCAAGTACAGTGGCCATGAGAGAAATTAGAAGGTATCGACGCTCTTTTGATCTCATCATTCCGAAGGCGAGCTTCTCGAGACTTGTTCACAAGATTGTGAAAGACCTCTACCGCACAGAAAGTAGCAAGTGGTTTTTGGTACAAGGTCAGGATAGACCTGATTGCTTCACAAATGAATTTCTTCATGCTCTATAGTGTGCTGCAAAGGCCTTTTTAGTTGACTTGATGACTGGAGCTCCAAGAGGAACACCAAGGAAAAAGGAATTCTCTTGCAAGAAAATCTATCTTGTAACATCAACAAGCTTTTATTTCATTCTTTTGATCATCAAAACAAAGAAAACAACAATTCTTCACGCAGCATCATAGTAGATATCTCCCACGGCTTTATCTTTAACAAACTTGATCATGTTCTTCATATTCTTCATTAATAGACAAAGAGAACACAACTTTTGATGGAAAGAAATCACATAGTTTTCATCTTCATTGTCTTCATAGTCTTCTCCCTCATAGAAAGATACAATGTTTCACATAGAACCCACTATCTCTTGCATATGATCTCTCTCACAATAGTATTCTCTCAATACTACATCATATCCTCACTACAATCACTCAATAATCACTCACAATAATCCTCATAAGGTCGTGGATATACCTCCCAAAAGGTATGTCAGATGTGAAGAGTCACCAGAGACATCATAGTGTCCTGTGAGATCTGGCTTCTGTCACTGTCCTTTTGTAACCTTCTGTAAATCTTCAGCAGTTACTTCTTCACTTCAATTATCTTGGATAGAGCTTCCATTTATCCTTTTCCTAAGACAAGAACACTTCCCAAAACATCCATACATCCATCATAACACTCAATAGAAACAAACAGAACACACCACAGAACAACAAAGCAATAGGACTACAGAGCTACAGAAGCACAAAAGCTACAGAACTTTACAGAAGATCAACAGAACCCATAAAAACCATAACAAAACCAATTCAATCTCTCATAAACCTTTTAACACATTTCAATCATCTCTCAAAATATCCATTCAACCATCTCAACTACCAAAACAGAACAAAACAGAAGAAAATCAGGCCTTACAGAACCATACAAAGAGAATTACAGAACTCTTCAGAACAACATATTTCATCAAAAACCAACATAAACCCTTTCAAACATACTCAAACCACTCCAAACACTTCAAAACATCTTCAAACTCAAACAATCAACCACCAAAAACAACCATTCAGCAACAAAAACAACAAAAAATCAGCCCAAAAACCAATCATTTCCACACTCAACATATCCCCACACTTAATAAGAAAGTGTCCTCGCAACCTAAGAAAATGGAAGAGTAAAAGCTCTTTGATCTGCTAAAAAGAATCTTCAATTCAGCATAAATTACCCACTTTGATCACAACCCCAACATATCAACTTCATAACCTGGATCTGAAACACATATGAAAGGAAAACCAATAACACAAAAAAAAAACCATTCCAATATTATAAAAACCAAAATAACTCAAACTATTAAAGGATATAAGAGTTCCGCATCCAAATCTGCAACTGCAACCATGTGATAACCAACTACATCAATCTTCATAGCTTCATCTTCATCAGCTCCACACAATTGAAAAAAACATCACCCAATACAAAAAAAATACCCATATACAAATATAGTCTGAATGGCATGGATCCCCAAAAATTGGAGAGCAAAAAGAATTTTCCATTAATAAAGGAGGAATGATACAATGAGGAAAAAGCTCCATTGCTAAGTAGGATGAAGGTATTTCTTCTTAAACTGCATACTAAGCTTTAAACGCTCCAAAGCTTTACTCTCATCAACAAAATGCTGAGGCACACTCTGGAGGAACTGTGAGCGACACATCCTTTCTAGTAAGATGAGGAACCTGATAGGGAAGGCCTGTGCAAAGTAGTACAAAACATCCATCTGAGCAATAGTCACATCTACATTTGGATTGATGAGCAACTGAGGGATACTCTTTCGAGTATTCAACTTTGACTGCTGATGCATGAAAGCAAGATACCAACAAAAATGAGCTGCAGGGCAAACAGTGGTATCCTTAGAAGTAGCATGAACTTTGGCAAAATGAAGGTAACAGTTCAAACATGCTGCAGATGTATTCCAAGACCCTGGAATGAGAGGCCAGTTAAATACCGGTCCTATCACACAATCATATAGCGTCCAACACTGACTAGGGAGGAAGATTGATATAATCAAATGAAGGTGGCAATGGAATAAGAGGAGAACATTTTAAAGGAGGATAAGATAAATCATAAAAGGAAGGAAAATGAAGGGATAAGGAAGATGGCAAAGACGGAGAATTCAACAAAAAGGTACGAAGGGAATCCACTGAGATAACAGAAGGAATAGGAGGAACAGAAGGTGGAGGGTCAGAAGAGGTAGGTGATGATGTAGGATCAGCAATAAAAGGACATGTAGTAAAAACTGGGATATGAGGAAATCCAGAAGGGGTAAAAGATAAAAGCGAAATGGTATTAGGACTCGAGGAAAGAGGGGAAATATAAAAAGGGAAACGATATGCCATAAGAGAATAAGAAAGGAGATCACCAGGATCCAAAGGATAGATAGAACAACGAGAATTAAGGTCTTGGAAAAAGGAATCAGTAAATAACGGATAATCAACAATAAAGCTCAACAACTGAGATTGTAATGACTGGATATCAGATTTATGAAAAACACTCCGAAGACGACGAGGTTCCAAAGCATCAGCCTCCAAAGGTGGATGCCAAGCATGTCCCTTACACCAAGACATCTGCTCATGATAATACTTCAAACTATCTGCTTAGCAAGAGCTCAACTGAGTGCATATACATGACTGCCTGTAATATGACATCCCCCACATAAACATTCAAGTCCTCTTCATCAGGAATTTGTAGATGTCCGACAAGATACATGAAAGATAATAACTGAACCTCATGGGAAACCAACTCATCCACAAATCTATCAAAAACTGCTCTCAAGAGACCCACAAACCAAAGATTTCACCACCCATCCTCTGGAGGTTCCAAATCCACATTGCTTAAGGAGATATATAAGGCAAAACTCTGTTGATTATATTTGATCCAAAAGGATGGAGGAGGTGATACAAATTCAGTATAGCGGGTAAAATCTTCCTACACACAGTTCATCCTCTACTGAAGGCGTTCGACTTTAGTGGAGAACCCATCACATAATTTAGCTTTATGGTGCAATTGATCAAGCTCTCCTTTGGAAGATATGACTGAAGAGACAATAGGAGTTGGAGGAGGAACAGAAAGAACAGCCACTTTTTGGTTAAGTTCTTCAATAACTTTCTGTTGGGACTCTACAGTTGCCTGAAAGTGTTGCAACTGACCTTCACTAGTACCAAGTTTACTAGCCAAAGTGACCATTTCCTCAAGGGCAAAATTTTTCTCAAGCTGCAAGGATGCATTCTCCTCTTCCAACTTAGCAACCTTAAATTCTAACTCTTGGATAGTTGCCTTCTGGGAATCCATTAAGGATGTGGCAGCAGTCATTTGAGTATTAATATCACCGAGTGTAGCCCTTTCTGCACAGAGAAATCCTCCAGTGCCTTAGTCAACTGACTAGTCAAGGAATCCACCTTGTCTTGCAAGGAAGTATAAACACTGTTATACATTGTCTGAAGACAAGAGGTAAGGGAGGTTTCCAGAGTGGACTGGACATTTGAAACTAGCTGTGAAAGCATAGGTCCAGATAATATAGTATGTAAGGATGAAGGCATCTGTTGATCAATTTGTCCTTCCTTTTGGGCTGAAAATAAATTAGCACAGGAGAGGAAAGAAGGAAGGGCACTACCAGACACAGCAAGAACAGGTGCGGGTACAGGGGAAGCAAGTACAAGAGGGCTAGAAGGACCCTTTGTACGAAGGCATTTCTTGCGATAAAATATAATAGGGGACTCCTCATCTTCAGAATTTGGTTGCATATGTGGAGGGGAAGGGACTAATGGTGGAGGCTGCAGCAGTAAAGGAACAGAATCAGGCACTGGCACACCACCAGGAGGAGGTGCAAAAGTGATAATGCGCTATAAGAAAGCACCATAGGAAACATTAATGATCTGACCCTTTCGTACATGCTGGAAATGTTGATCCATATTGGAGAGTAAGAAGCTTGCCCAGTTGAACCTAGCACCCTCTAGGATCTTCACAGAAGCTATGAACAGTTCCTTGGAAAGATACTTAGAAGCTGACTTACTCGTCATAAATCGATCCTGGAGGAACTGACATAATTGCTTCCATACCCCGGGGGGTCCACCTTACAAAATCATGGATATCACGTGCGTGCAAAGGCATATTTTAAAACCCCTCTGTAACCTTTTTTGCCCTATTTAATATATACCTCCTGTTATCTTTGTGGTATATTATAACAACCCTCCTGTAATTTTAAAATTTTAAGCTTATGCATTTCTCCCCCCCCTCCCTGTATAATTTACATTACAAGATCTTTGGTACTACGCAAGAGTGGATTGCCAGACCCGATGAAGAGAAGTCCCTAACTATGAAGAGAAGTGTTCAATGAGTTTCTAGATTGAGAAAGCAAAATGCCCAATGAATATGCAAAAAAATACACGTGTTAGATATGTAATTGAACTCTTGCTTGAAGAATCAACGACGAGTATCAAAATACAACTAGATGGGACATCTTCGTCAGAACTCTTCACTGCTTCGGCCTTCAGTTTTGCAATCCCTGGCCCAGCACCTGTTAGTGCACTCTCCACTATATATGTGTATCCCTATAGGAGTATTGGTGGTTGTAGGTGGCTCGGGGCACTTTTTACTCCCCCTAAGGGAGGTTTTTTCCCCCAGGCTAATAATAGCCCATGTGACCTCATCAGGAGGCTAGGGGCAGTATTATTAGGCTAGTTCTAGGCTTTTTATGCTTAGCAAGCACAGTGCTTAGCACTAGTGCCTATTATGCACAAATCCCTAATCTAGGGTTGTGTGCTTATGATTGAGGTGTATCTTTTTGATGATATACTTTTTTCCCGTCACGTAACTTTAGCTCACCCTTGCTTCCCTCACTCTTTGTGTACTTTCTTGCTTCTTCATTTGGTATCAGAGCCATCCCATCACTCCCGTGAGCATCCCATCGCGTACCCTCAGCTCGTGAGCTTCATATCGACTCAAGACATTCTGGAATTGACAGGAACTGCTGCAAAACAGGCCGCCGCCACTCTTTTCAGCATATGGGAGGTTGTACCTTCGATTTGGTCGCGAGAATCAGCACCAGACTCTCACACGTGTGGTCGCGCTCAGTTCTAGACCTGCAGTCGCCCCCTGTCGAGGGTCTTTGAAAGCTTCTACAGCCTCATACACATGCTCAAGACAGCCTACAAGCTGATAACCTCAGGCGCGCACAGTTTTAGAACAGTTTCGAGGTCATTCTCAGCCTGTTCAGGTCAAATCGACAGGGAAAATAGCTCCAGGAGCTATTTCGCCACATCGCGCCTCATTAACAGGGCTGTACAGACCTGTACATGCTGTGTCGACACTTGATTCAGTCATTAAATCAACCCAGTATCACTTTCGATTGAGCGCACTGCTGAAAACAGCTTCCAGAAGCAATAAACAGTTCAATTTTGATCTGTTCCAGCTTGTATTTGCAGCGCAGCAGTGATTAACAACCTGTGGGTTTGTGAAAACGACTATATTTGCTGTTACCAGCTCTCCCGTGACTTGTGGGTTCTCCCGAGGACCGATACAAGTGTGAAAAATTGGGGCTTTTGCCACCAGGGTGTTGCTGTAGCTGATTTTATGCATTGGGCAGCGTGTACGCAACAATTGTGATCAGATTTACCCTTCCAATCAAGGGGCTTTTCGACATTTCTTGTGTGTATGCCTTGTTTACACTTGGTACAACAAGATTGTGCCTATCCACTCAGGAATTGAGTGAGAAATTGGGGGATTTTATGCTTTATTGTGGTGCAGCAGAATAGGAACACTGTGTGACAGTGTGTGTGGATGCTATGCTCTCAATTTGAACACTGAGAAGGGATTACAGTTTTGGGACAGATTTGTATGCATTGACATTGCCCTTATGCAGTGGGACAGAGTAAAGCAAGTGATTGTGTCTAAATCTCGGAAGAGATATTTTGTTTTGGGATTTTCCTTTTATTTTTCTTTCAGGTGATTCTTGTGCAATACACCCTACGCAATGGGCAAGGATGGTGTGTTGGATTTGCTCTCTGTTGAGAACAAGCTTGATGGGAGCTCCAACTACCCACTGTGGTCATATATGATGAATCACATACTAGTGGCACACGGGTTTAGCAAGATTGTGGAGGGTTCAGAACCTCGTCCTGGCTCTCGTGTGACCTCAGACATGGATGAGGACTCCACTAGTACCACTGGCAGAAGAGGTATTCCAGCTCCACCCCCAGCTCCCACCACAGATGCACAGCAGAAGTGGGATGAGAGGGATGCTAAAGCACATGCTATGATAGCATTGTCGGTCAAAGTTGCGCTTATACCTCACATACGGTCTTGTAAGTCTGCTAAGGAGGCATGGGACACCCTGGCTAACCTTTATCAGGTACGCAATGAAGCCAGGGTAGCCTATCTTAAAAGGCAGCTTGATCATTTAGTGATGCATGAAGGAGAGACTATGGATAGCTTCATTACCAAGCTTAAGGACTTGCGTGAGCAGTTGATTTCCTTAGGGGAAGACATGACAGATGGGTCTATGGTCACTGTAATGCTGAATGGTATTCCTGAGTCTTATCAGGCTCTTGCTTCTACATTGAGGTTAATCATGCAAGGGAATCCTGGTTCCTTTTGCTTTGACAACCTAGTGCAGATACTATTGCAGGAGGAACAGTCAAGAGAAAACAGGAGCATACTTCAGCAGGGTGATCAGGCCTTCATGGCAAGTCAAAAGGGCAAGGGTAAAGCTGTGTCTGGGGCTGCATATAAACCAAAAACAGCAGCCAACCAGCCAACTGTCAGTGGGGAAAAAGATGAAAATCAGCCCAAGAAAAAGGGGAAATGTCATTATTGCAGGAAACCGGGTCACTATATTGGTGAATGCCGGAAAAGAATTGCAAAAGAGAAGGAAAAGGGCACAAAGAAGGAAGCAAATGTAGCACAGGCAGATGCATCTAGTGCAGAGAAGAAGGAGACAGCCAATCTGTCCATTGTCTCGCATGGAGACGAGGACTTTGATGATGAGTGGGCTTGTACAGTATCATGCTCGTACAACCCTTCTATGCACACTACAGATGAATCATGCCTCTCTGTGACCTCTCAGGAGGATTGGTATTTTGACTCAGGTGCTAGTAAGCACATTACCTCACAGAGGAATTTATTTTCAGTTTTTGATGCTACCTCCGAGAGAGGTACAGTTACATGTGCCAATAACTCCGCTTATGCTATACAAGGAGTTGGCAAGATTGTACTTACAGCCACACAAGGTGGATCTTTTACACTCACAGATGTACTTTATGTTCCAAGAATCCAGAAGAATCTCCTTTCCATCCCTGCTATTGCCATGGGAGGACTTGAGGTGACATTTTCTGGAAGGAAATGCACAGTGCATGACCTTTCTGATGAGGGTTGCATTGTTGCAACAGGTACTTTATGTCGTGGGTTGTATAGATTGGATCACTACAGGGCTGGAGTACATGATGCTTATGCTGCGATTACTAGTGATCAGTTGGCCATTGCTGAGCTGTGGCATGCCAGGATGGGCCACCTACACTTCAGGGGTTTACAGAGATTGCAGGCACATTCTATGGTGGAGGACATGCCACCCATACAGTTACCCTCTCGTCATGTGTGCGAGGGATGCATATTGGGAAAAATGCACAGGACCCCAGTGCCTAAGTTGTCCACATATGGGGCTTCCAGGAAATTGCAGCTCGTTCATTCAGATGTTTGCGGTCCTATGAGGACCAAGTCCATAGGTGGCTGTGCATACTTCGTTACATTCATTGATGATTTTACATGCTACTCTTGGGTTTATGGACTGAGGCATAAATCAGAGGTGGAAGCACGGTTCAAAGACTTTATTTACCCATACAGTTACCCTCTCGTCATGTGTGCGAGGGATGCATATTGGGCAAAATGCACAGGACCCCAGTGCCTAAGTTGTCCACATATGGGGCTGCCAGGAAATTGCAGCTCGTTCATTCAGATGTTTGCGGTCCTATGAGGACCAAGTCCATAGGTGGCTGTGCATACTTCGTTACATTCATTGATGATTTTACATGCTACTCTTGGGTTTATGGACTGAGGCATAAATCGGAGGTGGAAGCACGGTTCAAAGACTTTATTTTGTTGCAGGAGAATCTTACACAGGAAAAGGTTGCCACCCTTCGTACCGATTGAGGGGGGGAATACATGTCTCATACTTTTCATGCTTTCTTGGCAAGCAAGGGTATTGCCCATCAGTGCACTGTGCCATACACACCCCAGCAGAATGGTAAAGCTGAAAGGTTCAACCGTACTGTGATGGAAATGGCCAGATGCATGCTTAAGGGGAAGGGCCTCCCTAACAAATTTTGGATGGAAGCACTGCAGTGCAGCAATTATGTGCTGAATAGGTGCCCAAAGAAAGCTTTGCAGAAGTATGAGAGGACTCCATTTGAGATGTGGACCGGCAGGAAGCCTTCTGTCAAAGGCTTCAAGGTTTTTGGATGCTTGAGTTATGCCTTAGTGCCACAGCATCAGAGGGGTAAGTTGGATGACAAGGCTGTAAGATGCATTTTTGTTGGTTATAGCAGTGAAAGCAAGGGCTATCGGCTGTACCATCCTGGTACACAGAAGATTCTAACCAGCAGAGATGTTACATTTGCAGAGGAGCAGAATTTTGATTGGTCTACGCTCCGTAGGCAACCAGAAATTTACAGTCATCATGTCTTCGAATTGCTCCTGCCCCAGGAGGGAAGAAGTGCAGCCACAAATTTACCACGGGTTGTTGACATTGTGGGGCCTGTAGCAGATGCAATTCAGCCCCAAAATCAGCTCGGTACAGCTGGTATACAGCCAGCAACAAATGTTATTGATCCTACTGGTGCAGCTCATGATTTAGTACATTCACAGGCTGATTTGCCACAGCCATCATCCGAGCACATGGCAGTCCCTGAAGTGTCCAGACGGGTGCCTAGGTGGTTGCTAGATACATTGCGGGACAGCCACATTGATGTTCCTTTGCCTACCAGGACAAGATCCCGCCGTGCTCATGGGATGAGTATTGATTATCATGCATGTGAGGGCACATACAGTGAGGATGAACCCACTCAAGTGGATGAGCCTGTCTCTTTTGAGGAGGCAGCAGAAGACCCAAATTGGATGCAGGCCATGCAATCAGAATATGATAGCATCATGAAGAATGAGACATGGTATCTGACAGACTTGCCTCTAGGTAAGAAGGCCATAGGGGTTAAGTGGGTGTATCAAATCAAACGGAATGCAGATGGCACAGTGTCACGCTACAAAGCCCATTTGGTTGCAAAAGGGTATGCTCAGGAGAAGGGCATAGATTATGATGAGACATTTGCACCCACGTCTCGCATGACCACAGTCAGATGCATGATTGCCTTGGCTGGTCAGTTTGGATGGACTATCCATCAGTTGGACATTACTACAGCTTTCCTGAATGGTGATATCCATGAGGAAGTTTATGTACAGCAGCCCACTGGCTTTAGAGTTAGGGGGCAGGAAGCCAAAGTTTGCAGATTGCAGAAGGCTCTATATGGGTTGAAACAGTCCCCTAGAGCATGGTATGAGAAGATTGATTCTTACTTGGCTTCCCAAGGCTTTCTGAAGAGTTCAGCTGAGAGCACTCTATATGTCAAGAGTGCAGAGGATATGTTTCTGATTTTAGTTCTATATGTTGATGACATGCTGCTCACGGGGCCACAGAAAGTGCATATTGCAGCTTTTAAAGCTGAATTACAGCACCGCTTTGAAATGTCAGATCTTGGTCCGTTGTATTACTATTTGGGTATACAGTTTATGCAGACATCAGGGGGCATATATTTGCAGCAATCTATGTATATTCAGAAATTGCTACAGAAGTTTTCCTTTCAGGATTGCAAACCGGTTGCCACTCCCGTGGAATCAGGTGTAAAGTTGAGTCTTGAGGATGCAGGAGAACTTTTTGATGCCACTGTATATAAGCAGGCTGTTGGATCATTACTGTATTTATGCAACACTCGGCCACACATACAGTATGGGGTATCCGTATTGAGCAGATTTATGCACTGTCCAGGCACAAAACATTGGCAGGCTGTGAAGAGAATATTTAGATATCTCCAGGGTACTATGCATCTTGGATTGTTTTACCCCAGGGGGGATGCTTCATGCTTGCAGGGCTACAGTGATTCAGACTGGGCAGGAGATTATGACACAAGGGTGTCCACTTCCGGTTATTGTTTCTTCTTGGGTGATGCATGCATTTCATTACCAGGTCCAATGCCAGACCCTTTGCGCAAAAAGGGCTTCATTTCCTGAATAGGAGCAACAGAACTTTGCCTTATCTTGCTCATGATAGGAGCCTCCACTTTTATGTCAGTTTCAGTGCTCAAGAGGGAGAGGGAGACCTCCCCTTCAGGCATAGGAGATGGATCTGTTAATTCACCTGTCACAAAACTCTGCCTGGTTTGCCTTGGTCGGGTCTTCTTCTCTACCCTTGAACTTCTTTTGGGTACACTGCCATTTGGTCCTGATTGTAAAGCCTTGCTTGCTCCTGGATGCTGAGCAGGAATCCCAGCATCCTTGGAAAGCACTATCGCAGAGCCCGACAACTTCCCTGGAGATGGTTTCATGTTTTCATTCTTCGGGTCTGAAAAGCAAGGAACCAAGGAGGAAAGAGAGTTCTCAGGGGCATTTGAGGAACTTGTACATTGGGCAGTGGCATTGGGCTTGTACATTGTGAAACTACAGCTTCATTTATAGCAGAACAACCCCCTCTTGTATCACAGTTATCATACACTTGTGAGGGACTCCAAGATACTCCTCCATCAGCCTCTTTGGTTGGATTTGGCAGCTTACTCTGTAACTTCGGCAAGCCATGCAGGAGACCACCTGCTCTTGTGTTACAAAAGGAGACCTTGATAGTGATATAAAATTTCACAGTGACTTGCAAACAACTGCTAGATCACATAGGGGTCGAATCTGTTAGCCTGCTCTTATTTAGTCTCAGTCTGTCATCTCCTGGTTGTGAGCTCCTGTCAGAGTCTGACAGGAGACAGAGGAGCTCTGTCAGTGTGTTTTCAGTCTGCTTTAGTCAGCATGTAGCCCTGGGCATTTTACAGCCCAGATCTGGGCTGTTTTTGGGGTGACTGCCCATTATTTTGGGCAGTCGGACCAGTTCTGGTCAGTCGGACCAGAACTGGCCAGTCGGACCAGAACTAGCCAGTCGGACCAGATCTGGCCAGGTCGGCCAGTTTAGCTGGTCGGCCAGTTTTCTGGCTGGGGGCTATTTATAGCTGCCCCCCCAGTCAGTCCAGCATTCATCTCATTCATGCTCTGCAGGTTCAGCACTGCTCCCTCCGTCTCCGTCTCCGGCATTGGTGCTGCCTCTGCTTCCAGTCTGTCCTGGTTCCCTCACTGACGCTCCGGGCTGCGTGCAGGGACTGTTCTGTCCATTCCAGTGTATTCAGCATTCATCTCAGTCAGTGCAGACTTTCTTCCTTCATTCTCTGCTTCCTCTCTCCTCTCCTCTGTGTTCATGTTCTTCTTTCGCTGCGCACTCTCACATGGTATCATCGCCTGATTAAGAGCACGGAGGACGAGAGAAATACCTTACTGCTGCTGTCCACAGTCCCACAACAGCCAGGCGATTCCTTCAGGAGGCTGCCAACAGGTCTATTCCAGCCAGGCGACTACATCAGAAGGCTGTACAGCCTGCGTTTGCTGTACACAGGGGCTGCCACGTCATCCAGTGACGCAGCAACCCTGCGTTTGCTGCCAGGCGACCTCCTCTGCTGCAGGGCGACCCTCCTACAGCTGCGTTTTGCTGTTTTGCAGGTCGCTTCTACCCTGTCTGCTCCTATCCTGCAGGCGACCTCTGTCTGGGCAAGTTCCCGGTGCTGGTGGTCTCGTTTCTGGTGTTCGCCATCAGATCTATTTGCGTTTTGCAGATCCAAGTGGCTGTAGGCACTTTCAGCCTGCATCTTGGTGGTTGGTGACCACACTGTTGGTCCTATTTCGTCAGCGGCACAACTTTCTTTGGTATTTTGCAGATTGGAAGATGTCTTACCAGTTTTCAGGCTTTGAAGACTCAGAGGATGAGCTTCTTTCTCATCATTCCTCTAAGCGGAGGCGGGACTATTGTGAAGTTCGACAACGGGATGACCCTCCTCACACTCGTCCTTCTTCAGTCCATGCATCTCAGAGGGTTCCATCTACTGCGAAGGTTTCTTCAGTGAAGACTGCATCAACTGTGCGGATGCCTTCCTTGATTCCCTCTATCCAGGTGCCGATTCTCCCTTCCTTTCCGAAGGAAGACAGGCTATGCAGGCCGAGCTCGACTCCATCGAGTGAAACCATACGTGGGAGCTTGTTCCGCGTCCCGCGAAACGGAAGGTGATTGGTGTGAAATGGGTTTTTAAGACCAAATATCTTGCAGATGGCTCCTTGGACAAGCATAAAGCTAGGCTTGTTGCCAAGGGTTTTGCCCAGCGTGCAGGGTTGGATTACTTTGAGACTTTTGCTCCTACAGCTAGGATGTCCACCATCCGAGTGCTTTTGGCTCTTGCTGCTCATCACCGTTGGCCTGTCTATCAGATGGACGTCAAGTCTGCTTTTCTGAATGGCGTTCTTGAGGAGGAGATTTATGTTTCACAGCCTCCTGGTTTTCTTGTGCAGGGGAAGGAGGATCATGTCTACAGGCTGCGGAAGGCTCTTTATGGCCTAAAGCAGGCTCCTCGTACTTGGTACCAGCGGATTGAGCGCTTCTTTCTACAGAGTGGCTTTACGCGCTCCGCTTATGATCCCAACCTCTACTTAAGGGTTGTGGGTTCTCTTTCGGTGTTCCTCATCTTGTATGTGGATGATCTTATTATTACAAGGAGTGACACTCAGCAGGTGGAGCATACACGGTCCATTCTACAGCAGGAGTTTGACATGACGGATCTAGGGATCCTTCACTTCTTTCTAGGTCTGGAGATCTATCAGATGGCACAGGGCATTTTTATCTCGCAGCACAGGTACATCTCCGAGCTTCTTTCGGAGTTTGATATGGCTGAGTGTCGGCCTATCTCATGCCCTATGGACCCTAAGTCCAAGCTTTTGACTGCTGGAGTTCCTCTTACCGATCCCACCCGTTACAGGTGCTTGAAGGAGGGTAATTCATTTATACCTGTAATCACCTGGAAAGACTGGTATAACTGCTCGACTTGGCCAAACCAAAAGGTCCTTGAGAGCTGCTAGCAAAATATTATGTACATGCCCATTAATTCAACTGTCGAAGGCCTTAATCGTTAAAGGCCTTAATACATGCTGCTACGAACCTGTACTGCAAATATCAATAACACAATCAATTGCTACGTGAAACTAATCTGAATTTGGGCTACTATAAAACTAGAGTACTATACGAGATAAACCCCGTTCTTCCAAGAGACAATGGTTGGAATTTACCTGCTCTCCCAAAAAACATATAGTGGATGTCATTCAGCTCATGTCATTCCACAAAAAAACACTTCAATCCCACAAAAAACACTTGAGTCCCACAAAAATTCAGCTTATGTCATTCCAACTCCTTCCCAAAAAACACTTCAGTCCCACAAAAGTCCAACTCATGTCATTCCAACTCCTCTCCACTTTGCAAGGTGGAGGATTCGTTGCCTGCAATCATATGAAAATGGAAAGAATAAGGTCACCTGTGTTATAACATGACTAAAACACAAATTACAACCAAATGGTTCCATACTTACATGATTTAAATAAACATCTAACCAGCAGACTTCAAGAAATCGTTAAAGATTCGATAATCATTTTGATCAAGAACATATCTATCAGTAGCCTCATTGTATGTTAAATGTGCCAATGCAATAATTGACTCAATATCAACCATGTTTAAGTCTGTCACATTATAAGAGTATGTATGGTGTCCTTTCACCTTCTGATACCAACCAAGCTGAACCTCCATCCCTTGTGGTCGATCTACCAAGTCAAGACCTCGCTTGTAATCTACATACCTGCCACCTACCTTCTTTCGCATCTTTTGGACTCTTCCAAGATACCATGTACTATGAAGAGTTTGCATCTTCTTCAATTTTGTGGCTTTTCCATTTCTCTTGAAATTTGTGTCTCTGTTTCCACATGTGTCATCGTAGAAATAAACAGCACAATCTGACCCTATTCCAAAGAAATTTCCATTGGTTGTTGATGCTAATTTTCCTTCATTGCTGAAATACACTCCTTGTCTTACCCTTGTCAACCTATCTTTTGATAGTGTTGAGTTTCCATTGAGTTGACTCACCAAAGTAGACTTGAAGATGAATTTCTTGTCAACCTCCACCACGGGCGAGATAGTCTTATTTTCATCCTCAATGCTTGCCTCATCTAGAATCCCATCCACCTCATGTCGAATCTCACTCAGAGCAATGACCTCGTCATCTCCGTCGCTGCCTTCAATGGGCCTATCTTCACCGCAAGGCTCCACAAAGTCATCGTGCTCATCGGCGTCACCCATTTCAGCATCTATCTTTGACCACATTGATTGTGTATCTATCCAAGGCTCTGTCCACCATTCAACTCCTTCGATTGTGCTAGGTTTGATCCCCAATGACTCACAAAGATCTTGTGCCCGCTTCAATCCCTCTTTCAATGCATGTATCAACTTTTCATCAGAGGAAACGCTCTCGTAATTCCCAAGATCTGCTTCCAAAATGCCTTCATGCTTGTTCAAATCCTTCCATATGTGTTCTTGTTTCTTATGTGCCCTTGAAAAAGTCACCCCATTTGATTTACATTCATGCACGGTAATCTTGTTCAAGCTTCCAACACAATGCAAAACATCTCCAAAATCAAATGCTCTTTCTTGCCCAACCATACCTCCAATCTTGCTGAAATAAATTTCTGCTGCATCCGATCCTGTGAGATGTAAAGGACACTTGAGATTTGGGAAGAAATCCCGAAACATCTTTATAAGTAGAACCACAAAATGACAAGAAAGCTGGGTATCTGTGTAAGCCTCTTTGCTAATGAAGTTTTTCTTAAGAGTGTATGTAGAATGATGATGAATCCATAATCTCCACAACTTGAAGAAGAAGACCACTTTACTAGCAAGCACCACACGCTCTCTCAAGTCTAAATGTGGAGACAAAAAAATGTCTATATAATCAGCAACAACCTGCAAATATGCCCCAGTCCCTTGCATGCTCCTCTCTTTTTTTTGCATTTCTATCATACATTTTTGAACTTGTCTAGAGACAATCACTTGGGCTGCTCTCCAATTTTGCCGATCGTTTCATTGTATATCTTCTTCTCGTAACTTGTGTTGATCGATAGAGAAATGATTATAGACCAAAGCAACATGATTGAGTGTAATCCAAACTTGTCCAATCGCTAGTTGTCGAATAGGACTATCAAGAGGGTTCACAAGCTTCTTTCCACAATGCACAAAATCTTGATCATGTAGTCCATACACATTGTCTCCTATGATTCTGCCTTTGAGTTTCCATCCATCCCATTTGATACCAAACTTTCTATCACTTTTTCCTAAATAGTCTTCAAGCATAAGCTTGCGACATCTACTATCACCATCTGAAGCATGTCCAATTATTGGCCCTAGGCAATCCTTCCATTTTGCATTCCACATTTGCTCCACAAGACTCCATTGAGCTTTGATGAAATCGCTATCAAAGCGATTACAAGTGCAATGCACAACAAGAGCTAACCGTGGAAGACTCTCATGAAGCGGGTTGACAATGAGCAGTCTTGCATAATGTCCCACTACGTGATTTTGGAAGGCATCCACTATTGTCTCATATCCTTGTGCTCCATCTCCAACAATGATAACATCATTTGAGGAGCATTGATGATCCTCTCCCTTTCTTCCACAAAACCCAATTAGAGTGTCATCCTTCGCATTCCATCTGCAAAAACATGAAGCTCCACTTTAACATCTTTATTTCCATGGACTTGTTACATAAATAAATTTTAAAACTGAAGCGAAGAGAAATTCAACTAAGTTTTTACCTAATGCGACGCTTGATGGTTGTTTCATCTTCAACAATAATGAATGGCACCCGTGATGCTATTCCATGTTTGGACTTTACATCCTTGTATATCTTTCCAACCATATCAACGATATACTCATGCTCTCCGGATTGAAATTGAGTTGCCTTTCTTCCTTGCCTCCTTGTGGTTGACAAAGATGGCCCTCCAAGGTTTACACTTAGAAAATCATGCAAGCGCGGCCCACCCCATAGCTTTGCAACCTCAAAAATGGTCTTTGAGGATTCTGCATATCTTTGCCCCTTTTTCGATCTTAATGCATTATTTGCAATGTCTTGAAGAAAAGCCCATAAAGCTAATTTGCCACCAAACTTTCCTTGCCTATGAGCCTCAATAATGTTATTGCAAAAACGTTGCACATCCTTCCTATTAATAGCCTCATAGTTTGCTTCTTTTAAAGACCTGATTCTCACTGAAAGCACCACAAACTTTGCCTTCAACCACCATAGTTTTCTCTTGGCCTCTCGCAAGTTTTTCTTTGTCTCAACTACAACGCTTTTAAGCTCTGCACCAGAAAGGTAATCCAATCGCCTTCCTCGACCTGTTTGCCTCTCTCCTCTTTTCTCAATTGCACTACCCTCCCGATACACTCTGCCACGAAAATCAGCGCAAGATGGAATTTTCTTACAATACTCGCATGTGAAACTTTCAAACGGAATTCCAATTCTTGAGATCCGAAGACAGCACACATGCCTAAAGCATCCATCTATCCTGTATTCAACATCCCCATCATATAAAGTAGCTTTTGTATGTGGCTCACAAAACCACTCTTCACCCATCTTTAGGTCTTGGAGAAAAGGTTTTATATCAACCTCACTACCATTAACATCAAGTTTACACTGCCATAATCCCCAACACAGATTTAATAAATGAGAGCTTGAATCACCTGCATGGATGGAAGCCACCTCCGCATACTCTTTGGTTGATACGAGGAATGCACCCAAAGTTTGTTGACATGGATCCTTTTCAAAATTCTTTTTAGGTCGCCCACTAGCTCCTGTGAAGAGAGAAGATGATTGCTTTATTGTGGTCTTCTTGCTCCATGCATTGATGTGAGATTTTGCATTGATATGTTGTGTTAGGATGGTCTGCAAATCTGAACCTCGAGGACATAGGTGCAGCCACTTCCCATCATATTTGCACACAACTTTGACACTATTTTTATCTTTGTAGTCATGTAAAGTTGCTTCAACCAACTGAAAATCAGCCCCTACATGAGGATACAAAATTTTGATAAGAGTTTAGAAATGTAGCTGACAATTGAATCTGATATGCACAAGCAAAAATCCTTAAAAAAGGAACCAAAATAAGGGACTAAGAATTGTCTTACATGATTCAACAAATATCTTTTACAAAAAAATATTACAATTTACAACATAAAACAAGAAGTTGATTCTTACCTTCATGAGTTCTATTGAAATTATTCATCTCCTCAATAGCTGCCAAGATTATTATTGCATCATCAGAATCATTCTCGTCTTTTGGAGTACTTCCATGAGAACCATGAGTAGAAAATGCATCAAACCTCAAACTTCGGTTAGATAAGTATCGTTTTTTATGTGCTTGACCATCTAGAATGTGAAATCTCATGAAGTTTGACAAGCATGAGTATGCGGATTGCTTGCCACTAGTCACTCCCGATCCATAAGCACTCCCACATTCATTGCACCACACTCGAATCAAAGGTTGGTCATTGACATCTTCCGTGATGAGCTGAAATTTATCATCTCTAGATGGCTTTCTCTCACTCAACTTCTTGCGGACCTTCTCACATTGGAGCTCCCAAATTTTGAGCGCTTCTTGTGTTACTAAAACACTCTTGAGCATGTTGACTCTCCCACCATGATCACCCGATTCCCTTATTTGATCGCCCTCTTCCATCCCATCCATAGCAGTAGCTTCCATGGAAGCATTTAAGCTTCTACAAACACGCTTTGAGGACCCTCCATCATCCACCGTGGTTGATAACCTCTTTATGCCAACTCGCTTGCTATTCTCAATTTTCCAACGCTCCTCTTGTAATGCATTCAATATGCATACTCCATCACAGTCTTCATCTTCAATAACAAACTCGAATGATTCACTTACAATGCCATCTTGGATGATCTCTTGACGTATATCACTATAAGTGCAATCTGCCATCACTCTGACGTAGCCCAGCACCTTCTTCTCGTTACTCCCATGAACACACACCTTTATGTGAGTCTTTGATGCCATGAATGATCAGATCTCTAATCAAAATAACCATACAAGAGACATGAATGATCAGATCTCTAATCAAAACAACCATACAAGAGAGAATGAGGAAGGAAGAGTAAAAAAAAAAACAAAAAAGACATTGACACACAAACTATTCTCTCTTTTTCTCTCTCTCTCTCAATCTCTCTATTTCACACACACTAATGATGGGAATTGGAAAACTGGAACCTAAATAATATGTGCATGTTAGAATCAAAGATTACCAGCTTTTCAAGAGGTCATGAAGTAGATGCGGGGGATGCAGAGATCGTTGCCACCAGCCAAGATGGGAATCAAAGCTATGACGGGTGAATGGCAGGGTGAATGTAATCCAGCTCTGCTCTTTCTCAGGAATTGGAAACTTCTTTACCAGATGTTGGGGACTACTGCAAACATGCACAGTTCAGCAGCATACCATCAAGAAGTAGAGGTCCAACATATCATGCAAGTGGTATAAAACCAGAGCATTAAAAAGCGAGAGAGCAATTCAACATATCATCAAACACGAGCAGTACACCATATCATCAAGAATTAGAAATCCAACATATCATCAAGAATTAGAAATCCAACATACTAGTCACATTGCTGGCTGGACGCTTATTATCTTGCATCCATATGCACAGTACAGATCTGAACAAGAAATCCCTAAGAAACCAACAGCTCTACAAAACAGGCTGCTAAAAATTATTCTTTCAAGGAAAGTTTCAGAAAGTCCAAATCACTAGCCCCACCAAAAGTAGTACTGACACTTCAACCACAGTACTGCACTATTCTCTCGAGCGCGGTCCAGTCCCAAAACAATAAATCAACCAAACAAATTGGCACGCTTATTCATTTCTTCATTTCAACTTCTGGGGCTCAGTTAGGGAAATTTCTGGTTTACGATCAATAAAAATTCTGTTTCGCTTGGTCAATGGATTAAATATACATATGCAAGTTTAAAGTCATATCTAAAATGCATGGGATATCCTGTATAACTTTGGCCCTGCGTGTTAACTTTAGGGTATGTTAAACAGAAACGCAGCATAAAACAAGAGAGATATGCTCACAATGAGTTCCGTGGAGTTGCGAGACGATCCGGTAGATTTAGTAGCCCAAAGCTTGCATTGATATTAGCTAGCATCTACACAACCATTTTTTCACACTTCAATGCAACATCCCGTCTGTGCGCTTCCAGAATGATTTTATGGTTTGGCAACATGGTGATGATGCTGAGGACCCCGAGAAGATAGAGCAGAGAGGCCGCTCCGGGTGGCACTGACAAGGATTCCCACGCCTTTCTTGGCTGCAACGGCAGCAGTGCTACTAGACATGTCTATCGTGAGAAGTTTCTATTCCAGGTGCGAGGCACGCATGGCAAATGCCGACCTCGATCATACGAAAACAGGCAAATACCTTGATGCCGCTCTGCAAACCTGTTGATTAGTTTACAAATTACGAAGCGAAAGAATCAGGGGAAAAGAAATTTTCCTCACATACCTGTGTTGCTGCTGGATTGAAGGAGAGCGAGGAATACCGATGAAGATAGCTTTCGTCTTTCACTTCTACGTGCTTCACATCATGCTACCACAAATGAAATGTAGCAAAACCTCAAAAAAAGGATGACAAATGTGTACAAATAAGATACCCAAAAAAAAACGCAAAATGACATTGTTAGTAAGCATAGGAGCATCTGTAACATTGTGTATTAGCGATGCTTGCACATTTATTTCACACGAATGGTTGCAAGCATTGATCTCTCGAAACCTCCTTGAAATGAACATGCAAATCAACTATTAGGAGAATATATATACCGACGCACATACCGAGACGTATAGAAAGACTTATACCGAGGCATATACCGATTTTTGCGTCGATAGGCCGTGTCAGTATATCCATAATACCTTGTAGTGCGTGTGTGTGTGTGTGTGTGTGTGTGTGTGTGTGTGTGTATACTAACAACCTAGTTCTGAAGATTTATGGATAAAAATACCCCTTATTTTAATTTCTCAGTATACAATATTTAACCCCCTTCTTTCATTTTAAATCTGTAGGTGAAACTGATATTAAACCCCCTCCTGTTGAGTGCACGTGCTACACCTACGGGCCTATAAGGTGGACCCCCCGGGTTCCATACTGGAGAAGAGATAGGAGCAATAGAGACCCCTGAACTGTTAATAAGTTGATTGAGAAGCAAGGGGGTAGAAGTTTCCTTCTTCAAGAGCGTAACTATCTCTTTAGTAGTAAGTAATTGGTTACCGCTGGGCACAAAGGAAGCAGAAAGGGGCAAGCATAGCGCTCCATGGATATTAGCTATAGATAAGTAGAAGGTACGGTTATAAACGAGGCCAGACTGGTTTTTATATGAAGCCAAGAAGGAGTAACAAAGCTTCTCATCTATCGACAGCAATGTAAGGGCAACAAATGGTCTGAGGCCTACACGTCGGATGCAATCCGCCTCTAGAAGGAGAGAATAATCATGGACTGTGAGGGGAACATGCTGTACCACAATCGGAGGGGAAGAAGAAGAATATGATGCCATTCAGACTATAGCAAAAACCACACTCACAAACCAGGAATCAAAGAGAAAACCTACAAAACCCACAAACAAAACCACCACTGAGACCATCGATAGGAGAAAGATTTAGGACAAGACTGACTGGACTAAACCACCCCAAGCAAACCACATCCTACCGAAAATTCAACATGAACTACGCACATATGCGACCGAAAGCTTGGTGAATATGTAGTACAAACAGGCACCCAAAACCCCGTAATCAAGCACACAAAATAAAACAAAAGTGTCACACATACCATAACCCAGACACTGACCAGACTCCAAACAGAATCACAGACTCGGACTAGTAAAATAGACATGAACAAATATGACCGACATCTTTGACCAAGAAAACCCAATCCCTGTAAACGTTCAGGGTCCTACAGTGCGGTGAAGTGGGTGGGTGAAACTAACGACTCATTTTGTTTAAATAATCAATTAAGCATAGTTCATTATTAATGTTTAATTCGTTAATGCATGGTGAGTTGGAAACGTAGCCTAGCCCCTCTCAGACTTGACACGACTTTACTTGACTGGGTCTCTATTAATGCAGTTCATTGTTATAATTACATGATCTGTGGCACTTGCGTGCATGCATGCGTGACTTCGAGGGGTTCATTTTATTACAAGTTAAAGGTGTTTGTAATGCATGTGCATGTGCATTGGTGAATGGGTTTTAATTTACAAAAATTAAGTGGGTTATGGTGCAAAGGTGCTCATGCAACGGCGGGGTTCCTTTTACAATTAACGTTCGGGTTCGTTTTATTACAATTTTATGAAGTGCAGTCTGTTAATTTTGTGTATGTGCAACGGTCAATTGATTTTAATTACAATTTAAATGTGTGTTATGGTGCAACGTGAGAGAGGGAAAAAGAAAAAAAAAGCATGGCAATGTGTAGTCTATCTACAAAGTCTAAGATGAT